>NC_071308.1:1319090-1631363 GCF_027563975.2 Plodia interpunctella | reverse complement strand
AAAATATAGTATCGTTGAGTTAGTATCCCATAACACAAGTCTCGAACTTACTTTGGGGCTAGCTCAATCTGTGTGATTTGTCCTAATATATTTATTTATTTATTTAGATTGATACGTCAAAACCCACTAGTATACCTAGTTTTAGCTTTAGGGTAGAACTAGATGCAGCCGGGCTCAAGTTAGTTACAATTAGGTGTAGCCTGTTATGTTCGGCTAGGCCTAGTGCATCCTGAACAGCCTGAACATAAGCATTGTTATACCGAGTTTTTTAGTGCATTCATTCATGCGGTTTTCACCAATAGATTAAGGTGTATAATATCGTCGCAAGGGTCGCGAGTACAAATATAAAAACAAAAGCAAAATCTATAACTATCTTGTTTTCATTGGGGGGTTTAAAATTGCGTTGACAGGCTGGCATTTTGGGCGATGTCGAACCGTGTCGTCCGCGCGACCAATCGCTCGTTATGGGAATTACGAGCGGTGTGACATTTGTCGGTCACGTAATTGTCCCCCCCAGTACATTTGGGTACGAAAATTGACATTAACCAGACAGAAAATGTAATATTTTTATTAAACAATACGTTTTTGGGATAGAATAATGTCCCGCTCTCATTTGAGAGTTTTTTCCCGGTTTCTTCCACCGGGCATTGAGCGTCGGAGCCAAGGATCCTCGGTCGGCTATATCCCTAGTTTTTACATTTATCACACATAACATTCCTAACGATATTCGGGCTTCGGTATTATTATTATTACTCATAATCATTGCTTAAAAATATGGTTTCTTTCATGTTGTAATTTTATCTTAGATCATTAGTTATATGAATTCATATTCGCGCTATATCAAAAAGGACCTGGCTGATTCTAAAAAAAGAATATATAATATTTTCAGACAATTCGTTCATATATTTTTTTGCTTTATGAAATTTTGTTTACATTTACAATATCTAGTATTTTAATATCTACATTAAATCATATAGGTATTTTGTAAAATATCAATTTCATCATAAAATTCATATTAGTTTCTCGTTTAGCATGAAGAAGTAAAAACATCCGTTGCTTAGTTGCAAAGACCTAAACATACTTAGGGACAGACAGCGGGAAGCGACTTTGTTTTAATCTACGTAGTGATATAGTGATATGTAATGTTCGTTTGTGATAATCGCATGAGTAAAAACATGCGTTGCACAATGCACTCGCCTGTACTCACCCCACACCGTTTAATTCGAGGTTACATGTTAATAACATTATACCCGATACTACCCCAATCTGCCCCCCTGTGCAGTGTTCGCGGTTTTGTTCTCACCCGATCATTTTATTCAATTTACCAATGCATGCGTGACAGGATAAGTATATGGTGTTGGTATCGCCTTACGGTGGTAAAAAATGGTAATAAAATATTTGATAGTGGCGAAGTTCCATTTTACTCCCGGCACGGCTTCTCACGAGGTCTAAAACATACGGAAATTTGTCTAAATAACAGTGAAAAGTGCATAAAAATTCGCAGAAAAAAAGTTTAGAAACAGACAGACGCGGTGGGCGATTTTGTTTTATAGTATTTAGTGACTTCTGTTTTCCGCAGCTCCACCCACGGCAAAACAGCTATCATATAAATGTAGTATAAACACTATTCTGATCTCTGGGGGAAAAAAAATTTGACAAAGCAGTCTGATTAAACTGGGGTCTTTAACTATACTTATGCATACCAATTTTCATCAAAATCGGTGCAACGGTTTAGCCGTGAATGTGACAGACAGACGGATCGATGGACCATAAAAAAGATACTTACTTCTAATGTTAACGTCCTATACTTAACTTTTTTACTTTCTTCATTCAAATATTGAATTCGCAAATGCCTGATGACAATTTAAATCAGATTTTAATGTTTGTTTTAAAAGATATTCGCTCGAAGATTTGACAAGTTTGCGAAGGGAGAATTCATTAAAGTTTCCTTCCATCTCGTTGCTAATTAATATCAATCAAACCTCCCTCAATCCTTTCATTTCTCGGTTAATTGTTTTTAAAACAACCCTTGTCAATTTGTCGTTTGTTAAACGATATTGGAATTTACAGATTTTATTAACACATAACTTTCATTTATTTCAATAATGTGTTAACATTTATTTTAATCACAAAATAGAATTAACAATAAAAACTAGATATATGTAAAGAAGACCCCAAGGCAAGGACGGCAATTACAGGCAATTATTTTACTTATTTTGCAAGAGTTTCAGATAGGTTCATTTGTCAAATCGTTTTCGATAAGTTGACTTTTGACCTTCGAAAATCTTGTTTACAATATAACGCTTTTGTATATAACTATACCTATTTTTTCAGTTTTAAAACGTCTTTGCGCAGATTGTTGATTTTGGTAAGAAAAGAAAAGAATTTTTTAAAATTTGATTTTGGTCGCCTGATTTTACCCTACTTATTTATTACATTGCCCTAGAACACAAGTAATAACTACATGTTACCCGAAGACCAAAGCAATAATCCTAATTATTGCTTCGATAAATAACGATATTATATTGTTACCTAACTTCGCCGTTGTTCCTGCACCACTAACTCGATCCCTCAAGGAACCGGATATTTCCCAATATAAAACGCCGTCCGCCATATTGTTTTCAGCGGATTAATGGCGACGCTTCCTGTCGCCGGGGAAAGAATAGCGCTAATTAATCAAAAGTCGCCTCAGGCCGGTTCACACTTGTCCAGTCTACTGATAAAATAAAATCATATTTCTTATATACATTGTGTTGATTGTTTACTAACATCTTGTCAAATATTTTTCAAGTTACTTGAAGGCACCTGACATGACTTATACAAATACCGCCATAAATAATTTAAGCTAGCTGCAACCCGCGGTGTTACCCGCAGTTTTTCACCCATTGTAATTATTTAAAATAGATGGCGCCATCTACTTTAAAAAGTGCCATTGACTATCAGACTTTTTGACCAAATCCTACGGGAATCGCGTATTATGGATATAAGGAATCAGCAATCTACCTTAATACTAAATTTCATAAAAATTGGCCCGTCCGTTTGAGCGTGAAGAAGTAACAAATATACTCGTATTGACACCCTTTCGCCTTTACAATATTAGTGGTGTGGGAAGTGGGATTTGGTTTAGTTAAACCTTACGGAATATTTAATTCGAAACACTGACTATCACACACAAACACTAACATGTAGCCATCGATAAGTCAGTTTTTTACATTCCATTTCAAAATGAGTAAAATTAACTGTCCCAATGTGAAATATTCGTGATTTCCATAGAGATTTGAGCCGTTTCTTTTGCCGGACCACCCGCGAAGTTTGGGCTAATGGTTTCTTTTGCGAACAGCAATCATTTGAATTCTGTTTAGGATCACGTTGCGGGGGCTTGAGTTGTAATCCCTCGCTGATTAATATTTGTCTGTCTATTGAAGCTTCTATGGTTTCCCGCTTTTATTGCAATGTTTTGTTCTCTCGTGATTTGTCATGGGAAAATTTGTGAAATTTTAGTGTAAAATTGCCGTTTTGACATCTGAGTACACTAGTACTGAGTACATAGTTCAATTGATGAAGTTGTGAGGCTGAACTAAGTAAGTGAAAATTCTTTCTTCAATCGTGAATCGCTGCTAGACCAAATAGACTTATTTGATCCAGCAGCGATTTCACATTTTCAAATCGCATTTCTTTTTGGGATAAGATTTTATTTAATAGCTAATACTTAAAAGCATATTTATGGGTACCTATTTAAGCTAATCAAATTAATGTCTTAAATATTCCTATTCTTACATAAAACAAAAAGAAATCCACACTGTCTTACTCTAAAAATATAATGTTTTCGCGGTAAAATTCATAACCTCAAAACATGTCTTAAAGCCTTGGAAGCACCTGTTTGCAATAAATCCTTCTATCAAAGAGCAAACCTCCAAAATATTGCCCGGGCAGATGACGGTAATATTAATAAGACCAGAGATTTATTTTCCAACTTTTTAATATTTATGGCGGAGCAATAAATTCTTGGCGACGAGTCGGGAAGGGTTGATTATTTTCTTGTAAGGGAGGGTTGAGACTCAACAAGTACGGATTACAACTTTGGTTACAATACGGTCTATATTAATTGTTGGAAAATATTTTATATCACATAATCTTGGGTTTTTAATATTTTTTGTAAAAAAAATACAATCGACTAAAAACTTTGCAGATTTGAAGTTGTTTGTATCCCAAACAAAAGTTTAATTATTTTTTTATATATTTTTAAAGGAAATCGTTTTATTTTTCTACAACTATTCGATCAGATAATGATATTTATATCCATATATAAAATAATGAGCCACTGTGTCGAAATTGATGTGCCTCGCAGGCAGCATTGGCAGATTTTATTTCTTTGGTTCACATGCGAATTACCTACTTACGCACAGTGAAAACGAAGACTAACCTACTAGGTTAAGATTTCCACTAATAATTTTATGGTCTGATAAATAAAGATGCGATGAATTAAAAAGATTTTTGGTGTTGATATAGCAGTAGAGTTGGAGAGGAGAGAGAGAGTAACGTAGGCTACTTTTGACGCGGGTAACAGCTATCACAGGTACTTATATAACTTCTGATTTGACACCACAACACTCCATCCATCGCGCGGTGTATTAGAAAGAAAGATTTCTTTCTTTATAAATGTGTGGTGCGAACACTGGTGTCAGATTTTATTTAAGTCGCCTAAATTAAAGACCTTTGCCGAGCAGTGAGATAAAAGCAGGTGTAATTGACGACCTCGGTGGGGCAGTGGTGAGGTTCTTGCCACTGTCATGATGGAAAATGATCTTTTTCTGATTGGCCCGGGTCTTGGATGTTTATCTATATATGTATTTGTTATAAAATATAGTATCGTTGAGTTAATATCCTATAACACAAGTATAAATGATTTGTCCTAATATATTTATTTATAAAAAAAAAAAAATTGTTTTTATTAGTTATTATTCGTAACATATTATCAATGAATCTATCATCATCAATGATCTTGTTGAATATTTCCTTATAATTTACAGCGTCTTTCAGACAATATGTACACATTTCGGGCAAACTATAAATCAAAGACAACACTACGTCAACCCGTCACACGTAGAACGCCTTGGGCACTTCGCAAATTGTCTTGGAGCTATCACATTAATTTCTGGAGCCGTCTGCTTTTGACTCACAATCGCGTTATTAACAGACAAAAGAGGAGGCAGGGGGACAGAGGCGGAGTAAATGATGGGCCGCCCAGCGCCGTGAATATAAAGGGGCGCTTCGTGTTTAAAACATTGAAGTTTTCTTTTTTACCCCTGTACAACTGTGTGGCTCTACTAGTTAGTGTCTTGGGGAATTACAATTGTGATCCATTTACTAGAAAAAATTTAGTACCCATAGCCAATGGTTTACCGTTTTAGGTTTAGCCATCATACAGTATTTTATTTATTGTTTGTAAACACACATTATACTAATAGTAAAATGAATGTGTTTGATGCGTACACAGAATGTTACGCTGACCAAAATCCCAATCTGATTGATTTTCAGCTGTCGCCTATTGTTATGCACGCACTGCCAGTAATTATTTTATGAATACGTGTGTTTTATTTTCTAATTTTAATAAATGCTATTTTATTACCATTTCCACTGGTTTATGAAAGGGCAAGCATGAGTGGCGCAACTGTTTGTGCAAATGATCTTTATTTAAGGCGCGCCGTAGTGATTTCGCCCAGGGCGATTATAGTGCTACAACCGGCACTGCAGGGGGTGGAGTGGGGGAGGATTAAGATTTACCCGAGATATTTGCAGATGAGATTTGAAGGTATCACGATTGTCATAGTCCTTTTGTTTGAACGCTGCGGCTAATTTCGTGGAGAGAATATTTTGCATTCCATTTTGGGATTGAATATTGTGGAGGACTTGTAAATGTTTGAGGATGGGGAACTTTGGATAGATGTTTTCATAAATATTATATGGTCTTGTAATCAAATGTGCAT
Organism: Plodia interpunctella; assembly: GCF_027563975.2. NCBI lineage: Eukaryota > Metazoa > Arthropoda > Insecta > Lepidoptera > Pyralidae > Plodia > Plodia interpunctella. Next base: position 1,625,376 of record NC_071308.1, on the reverse strand, counting down.
TTTATTTTCATAAATCGTATAGAATTAATTTTTTAGCCAGGTATATAGAATGATGGTTCATAAAGTTTCCAGAATAAATAAATAAATAAATATATAAATAAATAAATATATTAGGACAAATCACACAGATTGAGCTAGCCCCAAAGTAAGTTCGAGACTTGTGTTATGGGATACTAACTCAACGATACTATATTTTATAACAAATACATATATAGATAAACATCCAAGACCCGGGCCAATCAGAAAAAGATCATTTTCCATCATGACCCGACCGGGGATCGAACCCGGGACCTCTCGGTTCAGTGGCTAGAACCTTACCACTGCGCCACCGAGGTCGTCAAAAGACACTCTCGATAAGAAAATAATAAATTAAAATAAATATAACCTATATTTGTCAATTTGACGTCTGTGGAGAAAGGGTTGCGATGAAGTTTGTTGCGCCGCTTCTTCTTCACCTGCGCTTTTTTGACGTCAATAATTGATGATAAAAAAGTTATTAGTTATAGTGATTTTTTTTGATTTTGAAAATTGTTCCTACAGTAAAAGTATTTAGTAACTACAGTTAAAATATATTGTATTTTCGCCTCTATTTCAGTAAAACACAATTAAATCATAACTAGTTGTTCGCCGCGAATTTAGACCTCGCGAACACAATACATTTTTATAAAATTGTGTTTATTTCTAAAACGACTTAAAACTATTTTGTTGCCCCACGAACTTAATAATTCTATTGACAGATCGTACATACCTATTAAATTACATCACAATCAAACCGTTCGAAAGTTATCGTAATACAAACATACATACAAAAAATGTATTTTTGCCCCAAGTTGATTTGTAGACCTCGTTCGCTCGGTCATTTAATAGAAAAAGGAGAAAAATTAAATTTCATAGAGATATTTCTAGTGATGTGTTGGTAAAAAGAAGAAAAGAATAATTTTTTAGAGCCTTATAAAAGTAAAAAACAATCAAAAATTTATTATCAAATCCATCATTTTGACGTGACAATTTTCCCAGGAAAAGCCTACATCACACAGCACGGCACCGGGCCGGCTGTCATCCGGCGCTAAACAATAAAGCTTTCAGTCCATTTGCGACGCCATGCCATCTCGCACACGTCCAAAGGTCCGGCCGAAACTGGACTGGTAAAAAAATTGCCCTGGTTCTAGTTCCTAATAGCTTTAATTAGTTTAGTTGTGGTTTAAATCATAGCAGGATCGTGGATAACATTGATCATAATATATATAAGTTATCGCGTTACAAACAAACAAACACATACGTACATAAGTCGATTTGTAGACCTCGCTCGGTTCGCTCGCTCGGTCAATATGAACCCTGATATTTGCAAAATTTTAAAATATTATACGCGTAAATTTTCAAAAAATAATTCAAAAAATAATGACATGTAGGGTGTGAATTCTATCATTATTTTTTGAATGAAATGAAATAATTATTCATACAGTAAAGAATGTAGTGTTTGTTGCTCGGTTCACTTACGGGTATGTGGCAAGCGCCTGCTATATATAAACATACAATTTTTAAGTGTATTCTTAGCAATAAATGTTTTAAGAACAGACTAGATAAAAATCTCCAATATATCTACACATACACTAGCTATATGACATAAATTAAAATAAGCAAATAAAAATAAATAATTCGTATTTGCAGCTACACAATATAGCCGAATTCAGACTGACGCCGACGCGAATGAATAAACATATCGTAGTGGGTGAGAGCTTCATTTACCGCAATGAAAAACCAGCAATGTATGTATACCGCGATAATGTATAGCCATAATGTGAGAAATTCTAGCCAAGGTAAGTAGTCTAGGCAAACGACTTTGTCATCAAGAATTCCCACCAAATTCCTTTCAAACTCTGAGTTTTCCGGGTCGTTTTGAAACAGTCCGCTTATGTCCGGGCCGGTACTTTTGTCTGCAGCCACTATTGTCGCTGGGGCTGTCGGGAACTGAATGCACGGAGTTAGGCTCCCTTGTTTCCATTTGAAATTTACATGTTTTATCACGTCACTTGTTTCTGGTTTGACTGGGATAGGTAGACGAAGTGGATAAAAATCCTATGGAATTATAGGTAAAACGAGAAATCCGCTAGACATATTTCAATGTTTGCATGTAAAGAAAAGCTTGGATTGATGAATTTTTGCCACGAAATTATCACGCGCAAAGCGAGCCGTAACTTGTTTTAATAAAATATATTGTACATCCAACCGCATATCAAGTTATACCTGCTTGGCGTATGCCACGGTAATAAGAGCTCGTCATATGCCGAATTTGCAATTATTGGGTATGATGTGTGCTTTTGTCTGTACAAGACTTTATACATTCACGAAAGGTAACATTGTTTTATTTTGCTCTTGAATTGTATAAACTACTAGCAGCTCGTCCGGGCTTCGCTTGGGTAAAACGATGGTTCAAGCTCCTATTCTACAAAATGTGATCGTATCCCTAGGAAACAATTTAGTTTAAAGCGATTAAATCTAGTGACAGAAGTATGTGGAGGCAGACAGGTAAGTCCCGAGCAAACATGAGATCCATTCCCGTCCCCTGTTTGCTCATTATAAAACGCAGGGAAAGCCAGGGGATCGGTTTGTGAATCCAAAAAGATGAAATAAATGAAAATCGTTTCTCGCCAATTTCTGAGTAGGACATAACAAAGATATTGTAATTTTCCCTTGCTTTTAAATATTAACTAATTAAAATGTAGAGACAATGCTGAAGTAGAAAATTGAACTATTAATATTAATAAAAACTATAAAAAATTAAATAAAAACTATAAAAAATTAAGTTCAATCGATGGATTTACTACACTTACTGTCTAAAAAAAATTATGCTATCACATTGTTATAATTGTCCGGTTGTCTACAAAAACAAAAAACATTTTTTTTCAAACCAAGCTGCCAGTATTACGGTCGCTTTTTTATGCCAGTATTTCATTCCTTTTTCCTTTTTTTTAATCTACGGCGGTTCCGCGTTCGGATAACATCGTTGATGGACTGATACAAGCAAACTCACTCACATTTAAATATCGAACTCGACGTGATTTCTATTCAAGTGGGGATATCGATACGTATTTGATTTCCTCCTGTATTTTAATGGGAAATGTTTTACAAATAGGAACGTATCGGATTTCTTGTAACTTTCAGCATTAACTTTCAGTTAGAAAATGGCACAACGTTGTAGTTGAAATCTGATTTAATTTGAAAAAAATACTAAACAACATTATTGCTGATTATTATATGTCAAAACAGTTTAATGATAATTTTATTACTTGGTTTTCTATAATTTTTAGTAAAGAAAGCAGGAAGAGTGAAGGAAAATTTACACCAAAATGTATTCAAAGGGAATGTCGTAGCTCGTAGACTGTAGCGTTGTCTACGGCGTAGCGCGCACCTTTATTGCCTACGAGCCGACACAAAGAAGCGTAGCCGCGGCTACGAGATACTGAATAGCGAACCACTGAACAGGAAAATGTGGAGTTGGCATCTTTTGATTATCATTTAGGGATTTTGTTGTCTAAAAATGAAAGATTTTTGTTTTTATGTTTCATACGGAACTTTTTTATCGTCTCTTTTTTATTGAACATAGCGGTATTGTATTAGTAATTTTGAAGTAATTTTAAGCTGATTTAGAAATTATAGTAATGAATAAATTAAATGTTACGATATATTTATGCGTTACTAGCCGTTGCTCGCCGTTCTGGCCTCGGAAAATAGCCTTCCAATTATGTTCATCCAAAAAATTAAAATCATCTTAAAAGTTAAAATTTTAACTATCAACTTATAACAAATCAACTTGGGGCAAAAATACATTTTTTGTATGTATGTATGTTTGTATTACGATAACTTTCGAACGGTTTGATTGTGATGAAATTTAATAGGTATGTACGATCTGTCAATAGAATTATTAAGTTCGTGGGGCATCAGCTCATTATAGACAATTTATATGATCATATCAGCATGTCGTCAGGTTTATTTGTGTAAATAAACTAGCACCCATTTATTTGAGTAAAATACTTATAGGTACTTACGCAAACCTCGCGACAAGCTTTTATGACCATATAAATTGTCTATAATGAGGTTATAAGTTGATAGTTAAAATGTTAAAGGAAAATTTTATTTTCTTCTTCTTGGAGCATTTAAATAAAATATTTTTTCTTTTAATTTTTTACTTGAAATTTTAAGAGTGCCATAAATACATTTCGGTACTCAAATTTTTAAACATAACCATCGTTTTCTTTGAAATTAAATGTACATTTTTCCAATAAATATAAATGAACATTTTCCATCGAATGAACTGTCTGTATGTTTCCTACAAAATTTACTTCTTTTTTGCGTGTCGATGGCAAATGTTAAATAATAAATGTTTTTTTTTTGCCACAACCTAATTTACTAGCTCCTTGGTCGGTACTTTGACGGAATGCAAACGACAAGCTGGCATTGTGTGGCGATACGATAACGCTTTTATTATTATCAGGCTGGAAATAAAATAAAATAAAATCGTAAAAGTGTGGAACTGCGGCTTACGTCTGTTCTTTGTGTTATGATTCACTTCAAGTTGATAAAATGCGTGATATTTTGTGATATGTATTCCGCGGGAAATAAATGTACTTAATTTAATTTTCTTCTTTTGATTTAATTTATTTCCATAGAGTAGTTTTTATCAAGTCAAATCAGATACTTTTTTTCATGTGTCAAAAACAAAAAAAATATGTGGCTTTATGACAAGGGACGTCGCAAATGTTGGAGTCAAAAAGCGTTTTAATTATACTTAATGAGAACAAAAAATATTAATAGGTATTATAAATAAAATTCATCAATTAAAGTGACATTTGACAATCGTGTTTCATTATGTGAATGAATTTATACATTTTATTTTATTAACATGCAATTACCTATTGATGCAGTCTAATTTTGTATTCATTGCCCAATTTACAATGTACAGGGAAAATAGATCAATACAAATTCAACTTTCTATGACAAGTCCAATCAGTAGGTGATCAACCAATTTGTGTAGGAATAACAAAATTAAAGAATTGTATTTTTTCACATTGATTTCTGAAATCATGGAGAACTTTGTTTTATTTTCATCTAATAAGTCCTACAGTTGGGCAAAATAATCTTTCATCTTTTAATAAATTACACAACACAATATGTGGAAGCAATTACTTATTAGAAACACAATTTATAACGCAATTTTCTTCTTCAAATGTTTCCAGTAAATTATAATGAGAAGTTAAACATCAAACATCACATCTCATAATTACCGCGAGTCATTAAAACCTCTTTGATTGAGCTAAGACAGCCGTAATCTTACGGCGCCGCAAACACAATATTACCGCTTTACGTGTGGGGTTGTTAATTAATATGGAGACTTCGCGATTTTGTGTGTTAATTTGATATGTCTTATACTGTCTGTATGTGTTTTGATGTCTACGTATAATTATAGAAATATACTATCGTCGAATTCAGATGCGACAATACATTGCGCAGTTTGTGTGATTTTTATCGCAAGGAAAAGCCAGCAATGTTCGTTGAAATCGCTAGGTTTGGCCAATTTTTTGCGTAGCTATATAGTGTTTTTCTAGTGTAACTTTGTGATTAAATGTAAAATGTTCTTAAGATTATGAATAATGTAAAAATGAAAATGCAAAAATTCAAAAAATACTGGCAAAAAATGATAATGTTGTCAAAAAAGGTGTATATGCGTGACTGATTAGAGGTTAATATATAAGTCTGTGAAGTTAGCTCGAAGTGAAGAAGAAGAAATTTAGTCAACCGGGAATAGGAAAACCCTAACTAAGCTATTTTATGATTATTTTCATTCATAAAAAATCCCGATAAAATACACATCAATTCGTCCACGTATATTGAACATGTAACAGAATAAAAAAAAATATATAGAAAAAACTCGATTTAAATAACTGTACTCACATTCTAGCATCATTACATTGCTCATCCGTTCTTCCCGAAGCATTTGCAGCTTCACGAACACCAAAATAGATAAAGTACAGTAATGGCATTTTGGTGCAAAAATGTATTTATGGAAAAATTTACCAAGATATGTTTAAGCCTGTCTTTTGGAGAGCACCTATCGCTGGCGTCAAATTGAATTAAATTACCATTGCGTACTCAATTTGAATAGGTTTTATGAATTACTAGATGTTGCCCGGGGCTTCGCTCCTGGGGGAATTTTGAGATAAAATATAGTTTATAGCAATCTTGGATAATGTACCTTTCTAATGGTGAAAGAGTTTTAAATCATTTCGGTAGTTTTGGAGATTACCCGCCTCAAATATTCAAACTCACAAACGCTTACCTCTTTATAATAATAGTATAGATAATTTAGGATTCTGATAAACATAATTTACTACTATGTAGGCTCTGTTTTCACAGGAAAAACAAGAATTAGTTACGATGTCGAGTAAAAGAATATGGTATTGATCTTTACATACAGACAGATGGACAACAAAGCGAGCCTGTAACGGTTCCGTTTTTATTTTTTGATGTACAGACAGACAGGGCCCTAATTAAAACAATAAAATTCAATACAAATAAAAACAGATCAATTTACCTTTAACCATATATTTCAGCTTGAAAACAAAAGTTCCACTTCTAGAAGTTCATTATTTTGTCAGTACGTTATCATGCGAGATGGATCTAGTTAGGAAATTGACTACATTCAGCGTTCTGGATGAGTGAGTCTGTTGATTAGTGGACTGCGGTTCCGGGTTCTATTCCGGGCAGCTCTATCTCGTGTTCGTATCGGTCTTTAATTTAAAGGTACAGTCAACAGCACAACAACCTACCCAAATTCATTGCAAACTCGCCGTTATTAGCGCGTCATAGAGGTTCGTTCATGCAGCGAAACTCGATGTGCTGTTGACTGTACTATACAAACACAGACCTATATATTTTAAAACCACTTCCAAAATATTGCTATTGTTTTCAACAGGCTTTGTAACTGTAGGTACGATAAATAAGTACGTAAATTAAAATTACTACATGATAATTGTAAGTACATTTTACAATGGCAGACTTATTCCATGTACGGATCTCATACAGCAGGGCTGTTCGTCCATGTAGAGTAGATGTATGTATGTAATATGTGATAAAAAATTATACATAAATTTATAATTAAAAAATGGTAAGCCCTTCTGGCATAATAGGGACCAACACTGTTTGAATGAGTTTCTTTCGGCATTTCTTCTCAGCAGTGGTCGTTCCGAAATGCTAGTAGTTTGTAGCTTTGGTAAACATCATTTAATTTAGATTATGACGTGAAAAAGTGCCTGTAAAGGCCTAATTTCTGAATAAATGATTTGATTTTGATTTTGATTTTGTGTAACGAGTAGTAAAAAGTACACAAGCGCAAACATAAATATATCTAATTATCTTTGTGAAAACCAATGCTCATTTATTCCCTCGTCTAGCTGATGTTGTATCGAGGTATCATCGAGATATCTATCGATTATGAATGAACCCATCAAAAACTGCTTTACTCGGTAATAGTACAGTATATATGGCACCGAAAATTTACAACAAAATTCCAAATTAATATAAAAGCTTAAATTTAAATCAATTTCACCTCACCTCAAGTCTTTATTAACCGATAAATGTTATTATACTTTAATGATTTCTTTAATGATAGACTCAGATAGAATTTAGTGTTAGTAATAATATATATAAGCACAAATCACACAGTTTGAGCTAGCCCCAAAGTAAGTTCGAGACTTGTGTTATGGGATATTAACTCAACGATACTATATTCTATAGTATCGTTGAGTTAGTACGTATTCATATACGTATATAGATGAACATCCAAGACCCAGGTCAATCTGAAAAAGATCATTTTCCACGTTGTGACCTGATCGGGGATCGAACCCGGGACCTCCAGTGTAGCAGTTCGGAGTGATGACCATTAGGCCACGGAGCTCGTCACGGCCGTCGTCGCTAGTATACATTATAATACTTTTTTTTGTTATTTGTAGTGGATAGCATGCTCCTGTTTATTTATTTATATTTGCATACCTATATTCGGTAAAACATGTAGGTTTAATTCATTTTGACATCAATTTGTATATTTGTACTCATGTTTTTGGTAATAAATGTCTTCTTTCTTTCTTTTCTTTCTTATACAATAAGATTAAGTAAATCTCTCTCTGACTTCCGCATGTTCCCGGTTGCGTTTAGGGCTGTGACGTCCTGAACCCAGCATATAAAATAACCTTAAAATACTGCTTATACCTGACGTCAAAACAAGATAGAGTACATATTTTCGCTGTAAAACTTTTCTATTCATCAATCATCAATATGTGAATAGTGAAACATGAATATCGCTGACGTATGTAAAATTCCTAGCTTCGGTCATTCGGGATTTTTATTTCAATTTAAAAAACGGCTCGTATCGACATAGCTCGCGAAAATAAAAATAAAAAAGTTTGTTGGTCGAACGGATCGCACGCCTCGGATATCATGTTTTATGAAAAATTCTAGTTAGTGTTTTGATATTTTCATTGGTTATATTCTGTTTAAATTTGTCTTGTGATCGATTAATGAAATGCTTTTAATTTTTAATTTTGGTATTTTATTGTCCTGTTAAATGAATGGTACTTAGTTAGTCTTAATTTTAAAAATAAATACAGTTATGTGAATTTAAATCAACGATGGATATTAAAATATTTTTTTAAGATCTAAGTAAGTAGAATTTTTTATCGTCGTGTTTCGGCTGACGTCCTATCATGTAACAATTTGCGTACACGTATAATATTTTCAGTTGATAAGTACGTCAACTTCAAGGAAAGTAGGTACACTTGTAAAACTTTATCGTTGGAAACTATTCTTGAAGCATGGTTGCAAGATACCATCCTTTTATTGCACAGATTCAATCTGTGAATCTGTGCAATAAAAGGAAAACCAAAACACGAAATCTTAAAACTCAACAATAAATCATTCCACAAAGTACACTCCGCTTGATAATCGGGTGTACGTTTTAAAGCCGTCACCGGCTTAGCGCCCCTCCCCCACTGAACCCCCGCTCGCCGCCTCGCTCCCCGCCCCGCTCGAGCGGCACTTCACGTGCGTTTTGACGCGATTATCATACCCGACGACGGTATCTGAGCGCAATATTGTTTGCGCTCCGGATGAGAGTAGGATGGATGCGGTATAATAAATACTTAGTATGTTCTTGACTGAGTATATATTTCACATCTTGTGTGTCCCCCGCTTGGAATTATCGACTGTGACGTCCAAAGCCATGAAAAAATAAACAAAAAAAAATTAAGACTGGACTCTGGTCTAATCCCGGTCTACGGCCAGTCCGACTTTATCAATTTTTAAGAATGCTGAGGTTGCTAACAGCTGTCATATGGCTGAATAAGTACGCTCTTTAGTCTAAGTATATCTATACTTAGATAGAATGTGTTGAAGTAATTGCATAGCTTTGCTACGATTCTGTAACAAAACTTGTAATATTCGTAGCACTGCTATGAGCTTACACGTTGTCTTGACAAAAGACAAAAAGTCTTGACAACTGAAGCAGCATTCGAGGGTTGACGTCAGGCAAGACCATACCCTTCATAAAGCTTAAGCATGTTTTGTCTCGTTCTCTCAATGTCAAATATTGTAATATGCGATAGTATTATTTACCAAATATAACAAATATATAATAAAATATATATAAAATATTTTCTCTGTATGTGTTTTCTTCGTGCAATAAAGAGTTTACAAACAAAATAGTGAATATAATGACTAAATCTTCAAAACCGATTTTTCATATTTAAAAAAAATGCCGTATCTACCCGAAAGGTATATCTTCCTACTTCCCGGGTCCCACCCCAGAGCGGCGCGGTTTTTGAATCTGCTTCCTTTGTGTCGGTTTTAATATGGAAATTAACGTTCACTCGCACACCTCCGCGACTGTATTATTTAACCATTTTAAACCATTTTTCTATTCTCACACGTCTCTTATTACGAAGGAGTAAGGATCACAATACGACGGCGACACGCGGAGCATTTGTTTGGATGTGTGAATACATTTGTCGCTAAAGCTCTCCTCTTTGCCTCAAAACGCTTTACTGCCTAATTGATTCTGTTATATTTTATTTTTGTCTGTGGGTTATCTTAAGGTTTTCATGTGTTTTATATGGTAAAGAATCTCACTATGGCTCCCAACATAAAAGATTTATTGTATTATAATGATTATGTAGCTAACTATAGTTATAGCTTAAATGAATACTGTTTCCAACTTTAAGGTCATAAAAACCTTTTTTTTTATTCGATACATCGAAATTTCAGGGTAAGTTAAAAAACACTATTGGACTGAAACTATAATCGACTTTTCAGTCGATAGTCACGCGTAATTCAATGTCTATCATGACCCAAATCTAGTCTCAATCTACTGCTAATACACAATCAATCAGCAATCATCAACAGTCATTGAAACGTTTCCACTGCTGGGGCACAGGCCTTTCTTATGGATGGACAAGAAGACGACCACGACCCACCACCACGCGAGCCCATTAAGAATGGGGATTTTAACGACTGCAAATACAACAGGGACCAACGGCCAAATTTGTCATCCGAAGCTCGGAGAAGCTCAAGATAATATATTTTCGGTCACCCATGCAATGAGCGACCATTGGGAATGTCTGAACAGCCACTATCACACATAAGATAAAATAAATTTAAATATGATCGTAAAACTTCTACAATTAATATGTCTGGATGACAGTCAGTATGGAATTGCGAACGATTAAAAAGCGTTACACGAGGGTCCATGTTTGTTCAGCGCCGATACAAGATCCGCTCACAACTATTTCAATAGAAACGCGAACAAAACCCCTGCCTCCCCCTCGTCACAGATCTGTCACGAAATGTCGAGGGGTAAGAAGTTAAGTTTGTGTTTTGCACAATATAAAATGCCATTTAGTATTCTATTAATAAGAAAAAAATGTCAACTTTTTTAATTTAGAATTTACGTGTATCACGAGTTCGATGGACACAGACCTCCGTGGCGTGGTGACCACGTCTCGGAGATCGCCACCATGGTGCTTATTAACAATCAATTGACAGGGTGCGATGTGAATGACATATTTGTTTCTCGGCTAAAAACCTCTAAATAAAACTAGAAAAAGTAAAAAACGGGTTGCACTCCGGGAGTGCCGGCAGTAGTAAAAATTTGAATGTTAACCATGGAATTAGTAGGTACTCCGTTGTACGAAGAACTTACTAAATCCGTGATATTAACGTAGTGCATTTTTGACGTCTTATGAATGTCACATGTCCTGATGCGAGTTCAAAAATTTTTTACCCATTACATTGAAGTTTTCACTTCAAAAAACAATAAGTGGTATCTCTGTACTATCTGTATTCCGTAGCCGCGACAATGACGACGTATCGCTTTCACTTCGATATGGTAATGTGACATTTAATTCGTATCAGGGAGCTGCGAATTGAATGTATGTAGATTTTGATGGGGATTACGTCGCGGGATTCGCTTTTGATTGTGTGATGTTTGAGCGGATTGTGCAAAATGGTGTGGATATGTGTGCTTATAGACGATGCTTGTGTACTTTTGTATATATACCACGAATATCCCACTAATTTTATATAGGTATATGCGAAAGAAAGATGAGAATTGAGAGTGTGTACTCACTACTATTCCTTTATAAGAACACTAGATGTTGCCTGGGGCTCCGCTTTCGTGGGAATATTGAGAACTACTCTTAAAACATTTTTTTTTATAGGATTACTTTGCTTGTTGGGTAATTAAGTGACTTTATGTATTGGCCAATAATATAAAATCGTATCCGCCTAGATTTGGCAAACTGTTCGATGGCAGTGTGGAGCCGGCATAACAGTTTATTAGACCCCATACCTACTCGTTCCGAATGCAGCGGCCACGCGTCATTGTTATTTTTCAAATTTTAACAAAGACAAGAATTAGTTTTACTATAATACTTTAAAATCATTAAACTGTACTGTGATCAATGTCAATTCTATGAATGATTGATTTTGGAAATGATTGCTTCTTCAAGAAAATTAACGGATGTTAATGACGGTGCGGTAGCAGCGTTCGATACGCTCGGAGATCCACGCTACTGAGTGGATGAATGGAACTTAGTATACGGGCAGAAAATATCCTGAAAAATTGCTCATAAGGTATATTTTAACCAGATTTTACAACGAAGGCGAGGTCCCGAAGCGCACTGAGTTTTGTAATAAGAAGTAACTTGAAAATATGACATATTTATAGAACACTAGCGCCGGCCTAAATTTTCTACGGGAACAGTCATTTTTCTGTGACGAAAGGTATGCAATATTAAACTCCGTATTTCAAACTACACGTATACAAAATTTCAAGAAGATATTTTGAGCAGATAAAGCGTGAAGAGGTAACAAACAAATTTACTTTCGTTATATATTAATAAAGTGCGCGGCAAGCAGGGAGATGCGGCAAGTAAGTGGGCACCTCGTGTCAGGTCGATCTGAGGTTGTCTAGTTTCAACTGAATCGATCTGATGGCCTGTAAAATTCAGAATTACTAGTTGTTGGTCGCAAATTTAGACCTGGAGAACGCAATACCTTTTTTTATACAAAATTGTGTATATTTCAAAAACTCCTTAATCGATTATTTTGCACCACGAGCTTAAAAATTCTATTGGCAGATCCTACATACCTTTTCAATTTCATCAAAATTGGACCAACTGTTCGAAAGTTATCGCGTTACAAACATACATAGATATAAAAAAGGTATTTTTTGTAGAAAAATTAAAATTGTACAATAAAAAAAAAATAAACAAATAACAAAGAAGAAAATAAAAATGGAGAGCTTTTTCATAGATATTATCTTGATTTGTGAAGGCAAAACGAACCATAATATAAAACCATAGCGACGAAACCAAAAATATGCATAAAACTGTTTCGAATATTTCAGCGAAAATCACCGTTAATTTTAGCTGCAGTTGGATCGGGATAAGTAAAAATAAAAATGTCGAAAGGTATCAATCCATTGCTCTTCGTTACGAACCGAGAGAGCGGCAACAATATCATTTCGAAGGACGTAACAGGCGGCCGGTCGTAAAATCACAGCCTAATCTTCAAAACGTTAAGGTTTATTTTTTATACTGACCTCGGGCTTCGTGGCATTACAGCCCTGAATGCAACCGGGGACACGCTATGAGATAGTAGTTCAAATCAACGACAAGGCTTATAGCTGTGGTCATAGATAAAAGAAAAATATTATGTTGTACATACTGATGATAAATGAATCTAAATGAATATAATAAGTATCCCTAGGTAATATAAAACAAATCCCTCTGCCGCGTCTATTCGCGATAATTTCAAAAACTACTGAATGGATTTTAGTGTCTGCTATTTTGACCCGAAAAGAAGATCAGCTTTGGAACTGCAGCTTTCCTCTCTCTATCGAAATACGGATGTGTTCATTCGAATATTGGCAATAAAACTGCGATGAGCTGAAAAATCGATGTCGACAGACATACCGACAGGCTGTATCTTGTGATCGTGATGTTTGTCGTGCCCGTGTATCTGCGTGGGTTTTATGTATTGTGTTTTTAGTTCCATTACATTTATTTATATATTCTGTTATGAATGCAATAAATCGATAATTTCTCGCAAAGTTATTACTGGTACATTAATAATTGTGTTTAATAATATAATTTGATGTGATTTATGAAATTAGTATTAACAAATAAACTGTTATTTTTCCGGAACCGGTACCTCTCAGCTTCAAAGGTTGTTTTCAGATTTTAAGAAGATTGGTTGAGTTGCTATCTTGTGAAAAGGTAATAAACAAACTTAAGTACTTTCAAATTTATAAAATTAGTTAGCTAATTGGCCAATTGTTCATAATTTTAATTTTCATTTGATTGGTGGAATACATTTGTCTGAATGATTAAGATTTTATTTTTATTTACGAATGTAAATACCTATAGATAGAGTTCTGTGTCTTTGTAGAGAAGGACCCTGCACTCCAGCGCTTAACGGCTAAGGAAGTAACCGGGAAAAAGAATAGATAGATAGAGAGAGAGAGAGAGAGAGAGAGAGAGAGAGATCTATATTAATACAATTAATGAAATAATAAAATCAAAAAATATATTTGTCTTCATTTTTAATACCCTTAATAGCTTACATTACGTTTTGTAATGTTAAATTATATGTGAAGTTTATTACGTTTAATAAGTATGAGTTTAAATTTTTTTATACTTCTCATAGTACATTTTCGAGACTCGTAGCAAATATTGTAGCATGTCTACGAGATGACTACGAAGATAGAACTGTGAGCAAATCCAGTGATCACGTCTCCCTGACACTGACAATTGCAAGTCAATCCAGACTTTATGCCGCGGTAATAACAGCTAGATTCGAACGTATGTAGCGGATGACGTGATGTCGTATTGTTCGCGCGGTAATCATTGCCGGAGTGTCTCCGATGGGTTTTATGATATCAGATATTATTTAAATGTGTTTAAAATAAAATTACTGTATATTATGCCATTGAAATTTACCGCACTGATGTTAAATTTGAATTGTATATTTGTCTAAATATGTTATAAAATTCATAGGTAATTCAAACACGTTCATTAATTATGGTACTTGAATTCACAAGTTATGTTAATTCAGTAACATATAATGACCGTATAATATCGTGTGGTTCCAAGAATAGGGCCACTCCATATCCTCACCGTGGATGTCGTACAAGGCGACTAAGGAGCACAAAGCCTTAACAGCTGATAGCCAACAAAATCATTCGCAAAGAGGGTTGACGTCAAGCGGGCTGCATTTTTTTTACGCTGACCCCGGGCTTTGGGGCATTACAGCTCCGAATGCTGGAGGCGGAAAATAAAAATAGCGTTCTGTTCATTGATATTTGAAAATTTGTCGACTTTCATTTGATTACATTTTTTGAGATGGAAGTTAATATTGTATTACACAGTAATAAAAAAACACACAGTAATAAAAGAAGTTAACTATATAACTATATCTACAAAATCTGAAACGAAATCGCACCGTATAAAGCGCGCGCTCCGATCCATTTCGTCGCCCCTCACTCACCGCGCCTGCAATCCCTGCAGGACGTCATTTACAGATTGCTTCAACTTAACGAACACATTTTGTTGCAGAAAATGGGCTCCGTGCAGGAAGAGAAGCCCCCTGAAACTCCCACGAAACCCAACATCAGTCAGATCAGAAATACCGAATTAGTTTCAAGATTACTTGCAGCCACTCCGCCATATCTGTACAGCGCTCTGCCACTGCAACCCCACGCGTTCTTCTTCAGCGAAATGCTCAGGTCTTTTGTTAATGCTAGACATGGATGTCGCCCGCCACATTACCATCGCCGCTTCAAGCGCAGATCTCATAAATACTTTGCTGAAAACGAAGATTGGCGGAGAGAGCCGAGGGAGTGGCCGAAGTCGGAAGAGGAGAAAAAGGAAGAAGTCAGGCCAGAGGTTCCTTTGGAGTTGACGGTGGAGAAGCAATCACGAGCACGCGAGCCGTCGCCTCGTAGATTGTCCCCGAAATTGGAAAAGTCCAGTGGAAGTCCTGGCCCACCTGGAAGACAGTCGTCTTACGTTGATGTCGGGACTGAAGAACTGCCAAAACCTTCGCCATGTGTTGGGAGAACACCAACTGATCCTCATACAGCTGTTCCACCATCAAACCTGATCCTGCCTCCCCCTCCTCCTATGTGGTACCCCCCTCTGTACAACCCCCAATTCGGAGTAGATCCATTAAATTTCTTCATAGACCTGCGTGTGTCTGGTCATATTTATGATAGAAAAAGAGCTCTAGCTGAAGGTATCGACACGAATATAAACCAAGAAGTGAAGTCAGATGAGACGACCCTCGACAAAAGACTCAGTCGGGACTTTGTTCAAAGACCGAGGCATCTCTCGGCGTTTTCTGTGCCAGTGCGTTCAGGTAATGTCAACGTCAATGGTGCAGAGAAATATTTTGATCATGGTGGAGTGAAAAGTGGCAACTTGAATGGCACATCGTATGTAATGAGGAATTTGAAACGTGTGTACGAACATTTACATTCCTCGAACGACAAGGACAGTTCGAAGGGTAAAGATGATGATGCGAAGGTGGATTCTGACGTTGAGGAGGACATTATGGACTGAACAATGATTTCTATTTACTAATTAATATATCTGGAAAATTGTAGTCGTCTTAATGATCTCATATACTGTATTATAATTATATATTTACAAACGATAGTCCTATATAAGTATCTACTATACCTAAGTCTATGTATACACGCAAACGGATTGGGTACTTTAAGTCTTTTACCTAAGCATATACTTATTTAAACTGTATAGTTACTAGTCAACTCTAGTCTGTAAATACTAAATACAGTATTTAGGCATTACAAAGTTAATATATTCCTACCTAAATCTAATCGTGCTTATAATAAATGTGTATAATAACCTGATTGTTAATTAAAATGTGATAACTTTAATTGACGTTTTATTATTTCACGAAGGTGTTTTTGGGAAATCGATTATATCAATATAACTTACACACAATTACTTAGGTAATTACTTTTGCGTGTGCTATTCATGTGATTTGATATTAAGTAGTTGAATATTGGTGTCTCATAGGCATTCGATCGCGCGGGCGCGTGTTCATTGCACGTTAAAAATGCGTTTCAATGGAACAGAGTATCCCCATACCATATCCCGCATCTTTTGTTGTGGAGATGGAAGCACAGAATATAGACAATATTCCTCTATGCTCCACACTGTCGCCAAATAGTTTGCCAAACTTTGGAGGATTCGATATACATAGCTGGTTTTTCTTTGAGGTAAATAAAATTACTCATACTAACTACGCAATGGACACATGTCGACGCGAATGCGTGAAGTATTCGCTTCGACATGTCCGGGTTCGGCGATAGTGTGGAGCCAGCGTTAGATTAGTCTATGATTGGAAGGTAAGTTCAATGTCGAAAGCCATAAAACGAGTCGAGACTATATTACGCCGCCCGTGCGGAGACTGTAAAGGCTGACATCGACTCATGGAATTAGTAGGTACTCCAAAGTAGGTACTTAATAAGTATCCATGCATGGACTGTACAGTAATAAATACCTAGCTTCATTTAATAAACCTACCTAGGTTTCAAAATTATTTAGGTACTTATAAAATTTCTGATGTAGTTGAACTTGTAATTATATTTCTGTCGTATCTCTCTTGGCCTTGGTTGAGGGTCGTTGTTATTAAGTACCTATCTATTTCCGTGTGCAGAATAAAAGGCACCAGATGGATTTCCCGGCTATACCTTCAATGTAATGTTCTAATATCTGTGGACTATACTTATAAATGTAGTGAGGATACAAATCTGACTTCCCGGTCACAGAAATCATAGGCGGACGTTGTAACAACTTTTTTACGTCCACCTGCTGCCATCTATGAGTATCTAAATTATACGTTAAAGTACGCAAACTATGAGTGCCAATCAGTATTTAAATTATACGTTAAAGTACGCAAACGAGATTGTTCAAAATTCAATCGCTTTTTTTGTGTTTTGTATAAACAAAATTTATCGTCAGTATTATTTTAGAAAATGGTAATGGACTTCTATAAGGTCGGTTTGTTTAATTTTTTGATGTATAACATAATCTCTGTTGCCTAAGTACGACACTGCTTTTTTAAAAAAACTTGACATTAAGTAACTTGTATTGCCACCCAAAAATATTTCAATTTTATAAATTCCATGTAGGATTACATATTGTTCAAATATAATTGTAATATAATGTGGTAGGTACATTAAAAATCACTATAATGGTTCATAATTTAGGGTTTTCCATGGACCCTTAGTTTTCACATTTTTATATTTAATCTAAGATGAGGATATGTCATCATGATATTTTTTGACAGTGACAAATTTATAAATATTAATGGCAACACTTGTCACCACGCGATTTTTGTGGATATCAGAAGTGTGAATTAATTTCCCTTGATTTTGTGAATTATTATAGGATTATCTTGCATAAATTACTTTCAATATGTTCGGTCAACAGCCCATTTTAGTACTGAGTGAGTATTTTAAAGTATATCCTGTGTTATTTCTCACAAAAGGACGGAAACATTTACATTGGCGACATTACCTTTTTCAGGCCAAAACACGAAACGTGACTCCGGCCGGAAGGTTCAGTTGGAAAATATAAATGCTGCAAAGGTAATTTACTATTCATAAGTGATTTAACTTGAAATTTTCACAGTAAATGATAGTTTGCAGTCATAAAACGTCATGTTTCGCTTATGTTATAGGCAATAGCGGATGTAATACGAACATGCCTCGGGCCTCAAGCTATGTTGAAGATGTTGATGGACCCCATGGGCGGGATCGTGATGACCAACGACGGTAATGCCATTCTCCGGGAGATCACTGTGCAGCATCCGGCCGCTAAGACCATGATAGAAATCGCGAGAACACAGGATGAAGAGGTTAGAATATTAGTCATTCATTGTCGTGTCTATATTATTGTGGATCTGTCAAATTTGATATCAAATTATCTGTTGAAACAAATACCATGGAATTAGTACTCCGCGAACGTAGTACCTACAAATTCCATTGATAATATATATATTTTGATAGACTATAAATTTATTGAATGATGCAGTTTCTATAAAGTGACAATATGTCTCTGTTATTACAATATGTTTTTTCACTACAATTTCTCTGAAATATTTTTAGGCTTTAGGTAGTACATACAGTATATACAGGTAGTTCTGTAACCTCTGAAATAAATGAACATTTGTTAACAAAAAATGGATAGAATCTTTTAGAGTTTGCAAGGTCTCCAAAGTTCGAGAACAGGCTAAACATCACAAATGGAGAGAGATTGTAAAGTAGTCAGGTTGGATACATCACAGCATTCAGCAGTAAGCAAACAAGTGAAGGAGTATTAGTAGGGATACTTATTATTTACTGGTTAGGGATGCTAGCACAAGCACCAGAAGAGTATTTACTGCAGAATTCCCATTGTGGGACCATTTCATTCACCTTTTTCCCTGAGGAGTAAATTAGAAGGGACCAGGATGAGGGATATGATGATATGTTTAAGAGGGACAGTTTGTAATATGTAATTAAATTTATTCTCAAACTGTTTGTCAATTTGAAGGTTGGTGATGGAACAACATCAGTGATAGTCCTGGCAGGCGAGATGCTGGCTTTGGCGGAACAGTTCCTGGCACAGAACATCCACCCCACAGTTATCATCCGCGAGTACCGTCAGGCCCTTGAGGATGCTGTCAAGCTGCTGCAGGAGAAGATATCTGTGCCTATTGATATGAATGACAGGGACAAGCTTAAAGAAGTTGTAAGTGAGATTTTTTGTTTGTTCACAAATTGACATGTTTAATTATCACTTAGTTCCCTGCATTCTGTAAAATTAGTGCACATGGTGCCTACTTCTCTCTTATTCATAAAAAAGTTAAAGAATACTTTAAGTTAAAGTATGTATTTCTTGTTCTGTTAATGGCAAATATTGTAAACCACCTTAATCCAATGCTCTGTTTTGATGTTACACATTAAAAATATTTGTATGCATGAAAGTTGATTCAAATTTAAATGTGATACTGATTTGCAATTAAATATTGATGGTTTTCATTAACTGTACAGAACACTTCTACAAATCTGTTTTAAAACATGTTATAATTAATCAACAATTATTATTATTTAATTTCACAGATCCGTACGTGTGTGGGCACTAAGTACATAGGTCGCTGGGCCGACCTAGCTGTAGACATTGCACTGGATGCTGTCAACACAGTTGCAGTCAACGACAATGGCAGACTTGAAGTTGACATTAAAAAGTGAGTTTTAATTCTAATTCTGTAGACAAGTATATCTGTAGCCCGAGCACTAAACAAAATCTTGATATGATAATATTAATTACTTGGGATCATTTTCTTGCCAAAATAGACAGTAGTGACTCAGTCATTAGGCCAGTAATAGGCTAGTTGACAATCTGTTGTTTCGATGATTATTCGAAAGCCCTTATATTAATAGAAACTCCAGTGAAAAAATACTGTAATCACAATGCTTTCAAAGATATGACAAAAATAATATCACACATTTTTGGACTCGTCTTAACCTCCATACTAAATGCCGTGGCGAGAAGTGACGTCACATCGTGGTAATAATGTTCGCAATAAAAGCTACGTTTATTCAACAGCAACATTAAATATTACTTTTATGGTAATGACTTCTTAATAAATTGTTACAAAATTGTAGTTTTATACGATAGTTGAATTTGTTTTTATTAATTACATATATTTTGAAAATGGACTCTCCAACCAACTTTAAATCTTCTCAAAGCGCCATTGTTTATCAGTTTTTTAACCAAATCCTACTGGAATCGCGTACTTTCGGGATAAAAATGTGTTAATTTGAGGTATCGGCTACCTCAATGCCCAGTTTCATAAAAATTGGCTGAGACGTTTGAGCGTGAAGAAGTAGCAAACATACTCTAAAACTTTCGCCTCTGTAATATTAGTGGGTTAATTTGGTTTGACGACCTCGGTGGCGCAGTGGTAAAGTGCTTGCCCCTGAACCGAGTGGTCCCAGGTTCGATGCCCGGTCGAGTCACGATGGAAAATGATCTATTTCTGATTGGCCCGGGTGTTGGATGTTTATATATATATATATATATATATATATATATATAAAATATAGAATCGTTGAGTTAGTATCCCATACAAGTCTCGAACTTACTTTGGGGCTAGCTCAATCTGTGTGTTTTGCCCTAATATATATATATATATAGTCATTTCCTATTTTTGAACCTTACGCCATCTTAACTTTTAGCTCTCTCTAACCTTATCTGTCTCTTCCTAATGTTGCCATCCTACAATTATTTATTTGATTCAACAGCTACGCGAAAATCGAGAAAATCCCCGGGGGTAGTATCGAGGAGTCGTGTGTGCTCAACGGCGTCATGATCAACAAGGACGTGACGCACCCCAAGATGCGGCGCTGCATCCTGCGCCCGCGCATCGTGCTGCTGGACTGCCCGCTCGAGTACAAGAAGGGCGAGAGCCAGACCAACATTGAGATCCTCGGAGACCAGGTAATACATCTATACTTTTACAATATTACTAGCTTTTCATCACGCGTGAATTTCATAGTAAAATCACGGTCATTCTTTAAGAAAATTCAGAATTTTATCCACAGATATAAAATCATGTGTAATGCTTTTGTATTTATCATTTTATCTCAAAATCCCCATGAGAGCGAAACCCCGGGCAACATCTAGTAGGAAATATTTACGAAAAAAGAAATAGACGACTATTTAGGGTCAATAGGAACTGTATAGTAGTCACATTGGTAATATACAGATTTTGTTAGTAGAATAGGTAGTGAAAAATGGACCAAATTTAAAAAAAAAATATTTATCTAATTTTTCGAGATTTTAAGGTTTGTTTTTTACGCCGAGCCCGCGCCTGCATGCAAAACTTAACATATTAAGATGATACATCCTTATCCTTACATATTATAAAACAAAGTCCTCTACAGCGTCTGTCTGTCTGTTCGCGATTAACTAGGATATGATGAAATCACGACACAGGTTATTAAGTTATGTGCGGACTATTTTGCATCACCTCTATCCCATATTATAAACATGTGTATTAGTGAAGGTAGCTTTCCTGAAGCACTAAAAGTTTCTGTAATTAAACCTCTGCATAAAAAAGGTGACCCGCATTTAGTAGAAAATTATAGACCCATCGCATTAATTCCAATATTATCGAAAATAATAGAAAAGGTTATTTATAATAGAATATACGATTTTTTCGAAAAATGTAATATACTTGCCACAGAACAGCATGGGTTCCGTAGAAACCTTAGTACACATGTGACTATTTATAAATTACTTAAACTAGTTACAGATTCCGTGGACAACAAACAACATATATGTGCAATTCTGATGGATATGTCGAGGGCATTTGACTATGTAGATCATAAACTATTGCTACATAAACTTTATACTTATGGTATCAGAGGGGTTGCTCTAAATCTAATAAAATCATATTTAAATAATAGAAAACACCAGACTGTTGTAAAAAGAATAAACAATAAATACAAATTGGAACAACAATACTATTCGCAGTCGCGGCTGGTTGAGAATGGTGTTCCACAAGGAAGTATTTTAGGTCCTTTATTATTTATAGTGTATATAAATGACTTACCAGAATGTACTAAACACCCAATGACACTTTATGCTGACGATAGCACAATATTGTTTAAATGTAATAATATATTGACATATGAAAAAGAAATTAATGATACCATTGCTAAAATAATTGACTGGATGCGAATAAACAACTTGAATTTCAATATAACTAAAACAAAAATAATGTACTTTCGGCAATACACACAAATACCGAATGTTGTTGCAAAGTATAATGATGACATTATTGAGTCTGTATCATCAAAATTTTTTGGTATCCAAATGAATTATCAAACGAATTGGCAAGCACAGCGTTATGTAAGAAAATAAATAGTTTTGCGTATGCTATAAAAAACCTACGGAAAGTATCAAGTGTTGACACGGCACTGGTAGCCTATAACGCTTTTGTGTCATCTATATTAAGATACGGCCTGATTTTTTGGGGAAACTCAGTAAATAAAAATTTAATATTCAAAGCGCAAAAAAGATGCATTAGAGCAATAATGAATTTAAAAAGTACAGATAGTTGCCAGGATAGCTTTAGGAACACTATACCATCATACTTTACCATCACTATTTATATTAGAAGTAGCTAGTTTTGTAAAATCAAATGAGTCCCTATTTCCGACACTAGCATCTATAAATACTAGGAAAAATACCCAAAGACGGGGCTACAGACTTCGTGTACCTATTTGTAGAACAACAATGAAAAGAAATAGTTTTATCTGTATGGCGCCAAAGTTATATAACAAATTGCCGCGGGATTTAAAAAATGAAAATTTTAAAACCTTCAGGAAACGCTTGACTTCTCTCCTAGTACAAAAATGTTACTACACCATTGATGAATTTATAAATGACAAATGTTTAAAATAAATTTGACTGTTGCACGTTAAATGATAATTAACAATATTTGTAAGTCTTTGAAGACAGCATAGTGATACTACCTACAAATTTATTTCAACTGTATTTTTAATGTACCTACCTATGTCTCACAAATAAATATTCTTATTCTTATTCTCATAAATTACTGCACGGATTTTTATGCGGTTTTCACCAATAGATAGAGTGATTCCTGAGGAAGGTTTAGGGGTATAATTTATTATGTTTGTACTCGAGTGACGCTGGGACGGTACGCTAGTGTATTATAATGGTTAGGAGTATGCTTTTTGCATTAGATTCGCTGTTTGTTTACAAATATAATTTTACTTTTAACAATAAAGTTTAAAGAAGTGTATTAATAAATATAATGAATTCCCAGGACTTCACAAAGCTGTTGCAACTGGAAGAGGAGCACGTGCAGAGGCAGTGTGAGGACATCATAGCCCTGAAGCCGGACCTCGTGTTCACGGAGAAGGGTGTCTCGGATCTCGCTCAGCATTATCTCGTCAAAGCCGGCATCACAGCCATCAGAAGGTAGCTTAAATTTTACCATCCTATTAAAAAAAAGGTGGCTAAAGTTGAACTGGAGGCCCCGGGTTTCATCCCCGGTCAGGTCAAAACGGATAATGATTTTTTTTAAATTGTCCCGGGTCTTGAGTGGTTCTCAGAGCGTTTCGACCGCTGCGGCCACGCTGTCATTACAATTTTTCAAATTTTAACAAAAACAAGAATCTGTTATCTGTTGTACTATCTGGCTTGAAAAATAATTAATCTGTACTGTCAATGTCAATTTTATGAATGATTGTCTGTAATGTCAATTTTATGAATGATTGATTTTGGAAATGATTCCTTCCGCAAGACGGATCGTAATAACAGCGCGGCCGGGGTTTCATTGTTAATAAAACCCAAGAGACAATCTAGACTAGCGACCCGCCCTTCCATAAAACATAAACCATAGTAAATTATACACCTGAACCTTTCTCTTGAATCACTCTATTTAATAAAAACAGCCGCATCAAAATCCGTTGCGCAGTTTAAAAAATCTATGTATGCTTAGCGGGATACGACTGTTTTGTACTATGTATCTAGTGTAATATATTATTTCGTCAAGTATACTTCAGGACTGGTAAAATTTTTGTGATTCGTATTATTATTTATCCACAGACTACGTAAGACAGACAACAACCGTCTCGCTCGCGCCTGCGGCGCCACCATCGTCAACCGCACGGAGGAGCTCAAGGAGTCGGATGTCGGCACTCAGGCTGGAAAGTTCGAGATCAAGAAGATCGGTGACGAGTACTTTACCTTCATCACAGAGTGCAAGAACCCTAAGGTAAACACAGGGTGACATTTTATACATTGGCAACATTTTGTCTACACGCTCAGCCCATGATACTGAACAACTTTTTGTATGTGAGCAACCCCTAAATGGCGAAGAAAATATAAATATTTTCTGATCCATATAGGTGACTTTTTATATACATGCTCAGTCCATGATACTGAACAACTTTTCGTATGGCAATAAACCCGAAATCGCGAAAAAAAATCTGCTGATCCATACATTTTCCTCGAGAAAATATTTATATAAATCATCAGATTTTTTTATCAGCAGATTTTTTTTTTTCGCGATTTCGGATTTATTGCCATACGAAAAGTTGTTCAGTATCATGGACTGAGCATGTATATAAAAAGTCACCCTGTAGAGAGAAATTCGCATATCAATTCACATTAAAATTTATATTTCCTTCAAAATTGGATTTCACAAGTGTTGAAAGGGGCTAACTGGCCAGATAGAATTTAATATGATCCATTTTAACACTAAAGTGCTGAAACGGGTCCTAAATACGGATTTGTATAATTCCAGGCGTGTACGATATTACTGCGAGGCGCTTCCAAGGACGTGCTGAATGAGATCGAGAGGAACCTACAAGACGCTTTGCATGTCGCCAAGAATTTGGTAAGCCAAGAATTTATTTGAAATATTAGGTCCTTACATATGAAATTGGCGTTTGGTATAGGAGGAACAAAATGTCGAATATTTTTTAACAAAATATATTTATTTAATCAAAGAAATATATTTATTTAATCATTATTATCTATGCACTTTTGCCATCTCATAAGTAGTTCATTGATCCCTTTACTAAAAAAACCATTCGGACGGGAATCAATAAAATCTTTGCTGGCGGTTTGGACTGCCCTATCGGAGTTGATTTTTTTCCCTTGGAAGAAGTTATCCCATTTCGAAAAAAATGGTAATCTGTTGGAGCAAGGTCCGGGGTGTACGGTGGATGTCTTAGACATTCCAATTGAAGCTCCTCTAATTTGGTAGCCGTTTGTTGTGCAGTGTGTGGTCTAGCGTTGTGAAGCAGCAGTGGCGTGGACTATTGACTAGCCTCGGTTGTTTAGCAGCTAGCTTTTCCATCATAGTTTGCAATTGCTGACAATTTAGACGTCTGCTGTAATCGTTTGGTCAGATTTGAGAAAATTGTAATGAACGACAGCGGCACTAGTCCACCAAACACTTACAACACAGACCATTTAACCTTAAGACCGCGCATCACCGGCATATCCATTCGCCAAGCTTATGTCGTGACACTGCATAAGATCGGGCCCCGCCCCCTTTTCTTTGGTTATACCGCCGGCGACCATCGAAGCGAAGGCTGTGCCAGTTTGCTCATAAATAAAATCAATATCAAAACGATGATGCCGTATTGTGCCGTGAAATGGTGTGGATAGTGTAGCGCAACGTCCAGGCTAACAAAAGATGGAATCACTTTTCACCAACAAGTCATTATTTTTTTATTATAATTTAATTTGATAATTTTCCAAACCATGTTGTTTTGGAAACAATATTATAAGAACAAAATATATCTAGCTCTTTCTTTCGCACTTAAATCAATATGGCACAAACATATAATTATCTCGCTCTGCCTTGGCACGTGTAAGGTAGTGACGGGACACATAAGATATGATAACCGATCGATGAACTGATGATAATCGATGATGATGATGATGGCGCTAGTGTGCTGGTATGTAACGCCTTATGTTTATATATATTTTTTAATTCCTTGGATCATAGCCTATTGAGAAAGACTTGTTTGCTTGTGATTACATTTGTTACTTCTTTACGTCTTCACGTTCAAACGGGCCCACCCATTTTTTTAAGAAATTTGGTTTTGTTGAGGTAGCTGATACCTTGTATTTTTATCTTAAAAATAAAGAAGGATAGGATTTGGTCAAAAAGTCTGATAGTCAATGACGTTTTATAATGTATGAGCAGGGATGCCATGGTTTTTGGACTATGCGGTTATTCAAAAAGGACGTGAAAAGATTTACTCGGAGATATATTGAAACGAAACTTTGGTTAAATAAGAAAAAGTATAATTCATCAAAAATTACTGCCTACTTTTAGTTAAAATATGTTTTGTCTCTTTCTGTCAATGTCAAATATTGTAAAGTGCTATAGGGACAAAACATAATTTGAACTCGAAGTAGGCTATACTTTTTTATGAATAATAAACACTAAAATTTTGGAGATTCGATTCTAATTTTTATGACCGGCGCCTAACGTCAATCCTTTTTGAGAATGTCTAAACAAAACAAATTGTCATATCATTTATCTCAACAATATTTACTATAATGAACTATAGTAATAAAGATCAAATAAATAATATATTGTCTTTTCTTTATATAATTTTTCTGTTGCAATATTGTATTGTTAGTCATACAGATATATATTTTCCGAGACCTCCCGTACTCTGTTCGAGACGAGAATTTGTTTTTCTCACTAATGTGGACCATGTGTGTCTGGCCTTAGAAATTCTCGATTGAAGTCATTGTGTCGCCCAACACTAGTAAGTTGTCAAAACCTTGTCAATTTTGAAGTATTTTTGAACGCTCCAATGAGAGCTAAGCTACCTTCCCCCGCACCCCCCCGCAATTTATTGCGTTTTCATATTAAAATGTATCTAAGCGTGGTCTTAAGCTTAAATGATCTGTGGCTTACAAGTAACTTTTTTTTGGGTCAATTTTTGTTTGGGGCAGGATTTGGCTGGCTGGCCAGGGTCCAGCCATTGCGATGAGCGTTTCCGATTATCGTAGAGAATCTACTTTTCATCACAGGTAATGATTTGATTTAAAAACCCTTCATTATTGTGCCGGTTAAGTAATGTAACGCAGCAGTCGACACGCGTTTGGCGGTTTGCTTCACTCAATTCGTGAGGTACTCACCTTTCAAGTTTCTTAATCTTCCCTATTTGCTTCGAATGGATTAAAATAGTTTTATCACTAACACCGAAGCCTGAAGCTAACTCGGACGTGGTTTGCGATGGATCCGCTTCCACAATAGCCTTCAATTCTTCATTATCAACTAGGGTCTCCGGCCGTCCACGGGGCTTGTTCTGCAGGTTGAAATTTCCAGAACGTTGGAACCAAAAACGTGCTGTGCTTTCTTTTGCGACACGATCGCCATACATTGGAACCACGGTGGATTGGTGCCACGGTGGAACTTGTACTCGTAAATAACGCTATATTTCAAGTTTTCCATTTTATAACTGAGTGACGCAAACAGAAAAATCAGAAGAAAAAAACAAATGAATGACGGTTAACGAAACACAAATACATGTGTACAGTACCACCACGTTTATAAGTTACATCGGCAATATTCGATGGCGCAGAATAGCGCGTCCTACCGCCGAATCAAACCGAATACAAACTCAATAAAATAACGACCATATTACTAGGACATAAGTCTTAAAATTCAAAAAATCAATCATTGATTCGTGCGTACGACGCGACGGCGCGGACTCAGACATGGCGCGTACGCGTCAGCCAATAGCGGACAGTTCTGTTCGCGGGTAAACAAACATGGCGCGCTCTGATTAGCTAAAATATTTTCGCGCCATACAAAGATTATACTTCTGCGCAGGTACATCGGGTAGACCTGTAAATAGCTGTATAAATTTGAATTTGGAATTCCTATCCAAAGAGGAGAAATTTGTGATTAAAGTGGCCAGTACAACAAAACGCCAATTTCATATGTACCTAACATTCATGTTACCTAATATTCACAATTTTATTCACAATTCAAAACAAAAAAAAAAATTGTGTTCGCGTTTTGTAGAAATGTATTATTTACTGTTTTATTATTTGTATTATTTTTACTCGTCAATTACTGCATAGATTTTCATGTGATTCCTGAGGAAGGTTTGGGGGTATAATTTATTATGTTTGAACCCGAGCGACGCCGGGACGGGTAGTGTATTATTGTCTGTGTGGTCAGATGGTGTGCCCGCGACTGGTGGCGGGCGGCGGCGCGGCGGAGCTGGCGCTGGCGCAGGCGCTGGCAGCGCGCGCTGCGCACTCGTCGCCCTATCGTGCTGTTGCGCAGGCGCTCGGTTCGTTATTTCTATATTTTTAACTTTATTACTAACATAACATAGAACTGAATTGAATTTAAAGTGTTGGATTCAAAGAAATTAATGACTTCAACGGTTCAAGATTTTTACTATTTTTTCTTCCTTTTCGAAAGTGTTGTTTCTTGTTAACATAATATGGAAGTGTTTCAGTTTTGAAATGCTAATTCGTTTCAATGAAATTAATGATTTGAATTGACTTAACAGTTCATGGATTCAAAAAGTCGTTTGTCATATCCACAATCTGTTTTACGAGGTATCGAAAAGTGTTTAAAAAGGAAATGAAAGGGTACTTATAATGTATAATCAATTTGAGATTCTGAATTTTGATTGTGGCCTCATTCCATATCTGTCTTATAATAGACTTTTTGTCTCTTATTTACCTTGAAATCTATTCACCCAAATAATTATTTAAAGCTTTAAATAATACAAATGCATTTTTATGAATTATTTTTGTGTCGTATTTTTACATCACTAGTAATGAACATGAAGAAAATCCACTTTTTTATTTGTCCTAAATTACAGTAGAAAAAAGTGTTACAGTAAATTAATTATACACAACAAAAGATAAACTAAGGAAAGTTGCTTTAGACATGTCGTCATTATCTGCAACCCTCAGTAACCCACTGCTGGGCATAGGCGTCCTTCCGTCCACGTCAACCATCCCTGTCCTGGGCCATCCTGATCCAATTATTGCCAGCAATCCAGCAATTTCCTATACATCGACCCAATACATGTCACTCGCTCCGTTTTTGTTATAGATGCGCATATTACGTAGTTAGCGACTGCCCTCCGTAAGATACCTGTGGAAAGTCATAAATAAAATTAGATAAAAGCGTTTATTGTATGTTACGCATACACATACATTACAAAGAAATAAAGAAAGAAACTTAAAAAATAATAAAAAGAGATATAAATAAATGTGTGTGTAGCAGTGGCTTGGCGTGAAAAAAAAATATAGTTAAAGCCGGATCAAAAACCCGGATAACGCGTAAATTTCTCATAGACGTACTACGACCTATGCGACGACAAAAAACAATAAAAACAAACAAACCTTTACAGAAACACTACGCACACTCTTGGCAAGTAAAATTTCACTATTTTCTATTTTTTAGGTTTCACAATCAAACAACACAAATCACAACAAATAAATTAGCATAAAAAACCTGTGCAATGCAAATGCGCGCGTTAACTAATGAATGAGTGTGACTGATTTTGACAGGACGCTAGGCAGATCGCTCTGATTGGTTAATAGTTGCCAAGCCAATCTAATCCTTAATACCTGCTACAAAAAGATTGGGAGGCGATTTGAGATCGGGTTATAGGTCGCCGTATATCGACGGTTGGTTCTATGTAGTGGTATTAAGCATGTGTGTGTGAATTTCATTCATCCTAATTCTTAAAATTCCCGAAAACATCACGCCTCGGTCACGACAACCCGCCTAGGGTTGTCGTGACCGAGACGCGATAGTAAAATCTTATGTGTGCGTTTGCGCGATTTCAAATGCATTGCGTATCTAGTATTACGATATTAAAGAATGTATTTAGAAAGCGCGCAATGTAATAATGTGGCTCACGATAAAATTGTCGTTTTATATGGGCTCGTTTTTAATATTACTAAGGTAGGTAATGCGATCGTTCGTCGGCTTACATGCCTATAGTAACTAGTAAGGATTTTTCTAAGAGTAGACCGCGGGGGTAAGGTATTCGTATACTCTTAATGAGGTGCTCAACTAGTAACTACCTGGACGAGTAAACCTACCCCCACCAACCCCTCCATTCCGCGAACTTATTGACCTCCCCTCGTATTATTGTTAATAATAAAAAAATATATATATTAGAATCTGTCAAGGTAAGCCGGCAGGAATCGTGTTGTATGGAGGCTTCGCCACTGGTGTGTAGCAGCAATTCAATAAGGTCTTGGCTGTGTGGATTTATTATCCTAAAAAATATATAAAATAGCATTAATATATATTACTTAGCTTTTGCCTGCAGCTTCGACCGCGTTGATTTTCCGGGATGAAAGGTACCGTATGTCCTTCTCCATACTTCAAACTACATGTATGCAAAATTTAAAGATGATTGGTTGTGTAGGTAGAACTTGAAAAGGTAACAAACAAACAAATTTACTTTCGCATTTATAATATTAGTTAGGATTAGATTAGATACAGATAATCATACCATGTTTTACTCCCCGCAGAAATAATCCCGCGCACGCTCGCGCAGAACTGCGGCGCCAACACAATCCGCACGCTCACAGCGCTGCGCGCGCGCCACGCGGCCGCCGCGGGCGCCGGCGCCGGCTGCAGCGCCGGCATCGACGGCGACACCGGGGAGATCGTCGACATGGCCGTCAAGGGGATATGGGAACCGCTAGCTGTTAAACTACAGGTAAATAAATACATATATCAATCAGGACAAATCACACAGATACTAACTCAACGATACTATATTTTATAACATACATTATACATATAGATAAACGTCCAAGACCCGGGCCAATCAGAAAAAGATCATTTTCCATCATGACCCGACCGGGGATCGAACCCGGGACCTCTCGGTTCAGAGGCAAGACTTTACCACTGCGCCACCGAGGGTCGTCAAAACAGGTGATAATGTAATGATTTTTATGAAGGGTTTGTTTGTTGCATATTTTGACGACCTCCGCGGCCTAATGGTCATCTTTTTCTGATTGGCCCGGGTCTTGGATGTTTATCTATATATGTATTTGTTATAAAATATAGTATCGTTGAGTTAGTATCCCATAACACAAATCTAGAATTTTGGGGCTAACTCAATTTGCCCCTATATATTTATTTATTTGTAAATATACGACCACGAAATATTTTAAGAGCTCTTTCGATATGAAATAATAATTTTTAAATTACTTGAACAGGCAATACCAAGGTTACTTGAACAAATGATAAAAATGGAAACTTGCAAAAATAATTTTATTTTCTAATTTTTCGATAGCAGCCTTTATGGCCCAGATATCCTCGTCGATCTGTAAAAAAAATCATAATGTCATAATTATGTTTTTTGAACTTAAACATAGACATTTCAAAGTATTTCTTCCACCAAATTGAAACCAATAATGTACATCAAATTTTAAAACTAAATATTGATTAAATATGCAACATATTTCCTAAAAAATACACAATATAATAAATACGAAAGTTTGTGAGGATGTATGTATGTGTGTGTAACGTGTGTATGTGTTACTCTTTCACGCAAAATCTAGTGGACGGTTTGTTATGAAATCTGGTACACGGATATAATATAACCTGGAATAACACATAGGGTACTTTTTATTCGGAAATTACCACGGGAGCGAAGCCCCGGAGCGCAGCTAGTATCATCATTATATAAAGTACTTACATTTCGGTTCCAGGTATACAAAACAGCGGTAGAGACAGCAATCCTACTGCTTCGGATCGACGACATCGTGTCGGGGTCCAAGAAACAGAACTCGGAGCCCACCAACCCCGCGGCCATGGCTCAACAGGAGGGTCACATGTAGGGGTCATTGGACAACTAACTTTATTTTATGTAACGTCACGTATATACACTAATGGCGATGTACATTGCGTGGTTTGCTTGTGAGCTTGGCGCAAGGAAAAACGAGCAATGTACGTCGTGTTCGCCGTATCGAGTGATTGGACGCCGATTGTGTGTGTGTGTATACCTGACAATAATATTTAATATTCTTGGACCAAATGTTGCTCGTTTATTATTATTTGCGTGTCCGATGTCTATAAATGACTGCGTTCGATACTAAATATTTTGTTGCCTGAAGGCCTACAACAAACGTTGCACGTCACCAACTCGACATGCTGTCTCTTTTCCCCATATCGTTTACACATCGTGTTAAAAAGATGAGAACGCGTGACGCAATAACGTGTTACGTGATGTTTCATGGTAGCCCCCCCAGAACCAAGACACTTCAATGGCTGTCGAGATTTTGTTACGAAGTGGTCCTATTCCAGGGCGGGACCACACGAAACGGATGAGAAAAAATAACGTCTGATTAGAGCAAATATATTCATATTAATTTTGTCTAATCTTGAAGAACATTGCCTACCCATTTCAAAGTAGACAATAAAACAGTTTATAATTTAATGCAATGATTCCAACGTCGACATATCTGTCTTCACAATAGTAATAATTATTATTGTATAATTTAATATAGTAATAAATAAAATATGATTTTAATATACGTTTCGTTGACGTTAAAATACATTGAACGAGCTAGCATTTGGTCCGCGAATTATTTATGAACACCGACATTATGCCGTATAGTAATTATTCACATTCGAGGGAAAATTGGTCTGCCATGACACCATTATCTGCATATCGTGTATTGAAACATTTTAACATCCGTTCATGAGTTTAATAGATTTGACTATAGCTGGTCCTGTAGTTTGTACCGTCAACACTACATCGTCTGTCCAAGTTCATTGCAAACTGGCCCTTATTACCGGTGCATTAAGATCTGAATGAATATATCACCTTTTCTTGCATACATATATTATGTATTAGTTTTAATAGGACACCAATGAAAAGCGAAATAATCTATATTTTTTATAGATTTCAAATATTATAATTCGCTCACTTGTTAGGACACATTGAGCCTGTTTCAGCACTATGATAAAATATCATAATGCAATCTGACAGATAAAACCAACTACTAGATAAATCTGCCTGAAGTTATTTGCTAGTTAGCTCTTTCCAACTTGTGCGACATTATTTTTAACTCTATCTGCTCGATATGTTGCATATATGATATCAGATACTTTATCAGCAAACAATGAAACAGATCCTCGTACACATTAGTAAGAATAATCAGTTACAAGTTAGGCGGTTACCACTCATCAAATTTGTCCAATATTGAAAGAAAGAAAGACAATGTATTATTGTTTTTTTTAAATTATTGCTTTTTCTTTCATAAGTTAGTAAGATGACAGAGATAGCAATAAACCGCCCTGTTTTGTCAATTTATCTGTTAATAAATCTAAGCATGGAAATGTAACAATCGGCTGATTTAAAACGTTATTGTCGCTAAACATATATTTGACATTAGTTTGTTACTCCAAACTAGCTGGTGATATCTTCACAATAAGTGTCATTTTTCGTTGGGCACTGCGGACCCTCGGCTCGGACGCTTTATGAATCCGATATATCACTCAGAAAACGGATATGTATGTGTTTCTTGTGTATTATAGTTTAACAATTAAATACATATATTTTGGTCTGTAGATTTTTTAACTTGAAATATAAATAATTACTATTCGATCTATTGTCAAATTAGCTTTCGCATAACTACAATGCTAACGATGCCTTACTTATTTCGACGTTATGATACTTATGTTCTACACAATAAGGTTTAGTTTTATTTTGTTTGGTCACACGATTCTGTTTGTGCATTTAAGTTCTCGATCGCTATTTTTAAAAAACAATAATAGTATTAAAGATTTAAATTTGTCTACTACTACTTGGTTGTTTTATTTTTTATAAAATATTCGATTTATCATTAAAACAAAATAAGTTATTAGCGGACGCACAAAATTAACGCGGGCTAGTAAATAATGAATATGTAATTATAAGTTATAAACTCGAATTGGTCACAAAACAAGGGTAGAGAATTGGTACAAGCCAGGGGACAAAGGGTTATGGTCAGTAACAATAGATTGACTAGATTGGACACGCGTCGCCGGCGCAGTGCGGCCATCCTTACTGATACATGGCGTTTATTGGTCTTTGACCTATAACGGTTGACCGAGTTTTGATACAATTTTAAAATAGAATCAATAATCATTTTCTATTAAAGATTTTCTAATAATTAATGTAAAGTTTTTGCAATACATATGTACGATATTGGTGGGTTTGGATCATAGACTGTATTCATAGCTAAAGACATCTGACTTGACTAATATATATCGATTCCGTCAAAGTTCGTTCGTCGCCATATAGAGATTTTAATTCGTGTGAATTTAGGAGCATTTCGCATAACAATATGTGATTCATATGGGAACATTTTTCACATAGATACATTAGCTAAAAGTTGTTCCTGGTTAGCTGAACTATCAGCAAACAAATGGTCCAATCAGTGATATCAGCTGAAATCTAAATAAAATATGGCCAAAACCGTACAATCGACATCCTGCCTATTAGCAAGACAATGGTAGCGGGCGGTCGCGCGACCGCTGCAGCAGCATTGTAGTGTTGGTGCTAGCTGAGTGAACCTCGTGTTGGGATGTAAGGTTGGTGGAAACATTTTTTAATTTAAAAAAAATATCAGTTTTGGCGTGGTTATCTTTTATCATAAGTTTGAATTTCCGATTGGGAAAGATATACTTAACTAGTATTAACTTGTTTAATCTGATAATGGAAGACATTCTTTTAACAAGTTCAGAGAACATAAACTATGCAGCCCTGTCAATTTCGGGCTTCACTTGTTTAGTAAAGCCTTTTCATTTCAGCTTTATTTTAGTTACGGTCGGGTAATATGAGTACGATACGATTTTTTAAAATTAATTCCATAATTATCATAAATTGAGATTTTAGAAGTTTTAGAAGTGTAAATAGTATTTAAATATTTCGTTACTTCTATTGCCAACGTCCATACCACGTTGAAAACACCGGTTCTCGTCCGATCACCGAAGTTAAGCAACGTCGGGCGTGGTCAGTACTTGGATGGGTGACCGCCTGGGAACACCACGTGATGTGTTGGCTTTTTTTATTTTTTTTTGTTGCCTTTAATAAATTTTATAATCAAACTAGCTGCGCCGCGGGGCTTCGCTCCCGTGGGCATTTTGGGTTATAAGATACCCTACGTTTAGTCTTAGTCAATTATATTAAATTATTCTTTTGGAATCTCAGTCATTTGCAATAATTGTTTTTGTCAATAGATGACTTGACGTAACCAACCATTATTTGGCCAAAGCTTTTTTGCTAAGTGTTATTTTGCTAAATAACTTTAGTACAAACGAGGTTCGCACTTTTGTTTTTTGGGAAATCATGTCACATGAGTACCTACATCAAGTATCATATTCAGCTGAAAATAGTCACACAGGGCTCCAAGAAATGTAGGTCGTTCCCAGAGTTCAATGTATTGGTCAAACATAACGGTGAGCAGTCAATACGTAGCTATATGGAGCGGAACGGTTGTCCGTCTGTCACTTGTGGGAAACACACCATTGTGGCTGATGGTCCTTGAATTTTAATAAGGATTAGGGAAAGGCTTTTCTGGTTGACTGGTTTTGTTCATGTTTCACTGGCTCCACTCTATCGCGGAAAAGTTCGCCATACTTTGACGGATTCGGTATACATTGACGGTTTTTCATTGCGGTAAATAAAAGCACTCATAAAAACTGCGTAATGATCATGAACATGCGTAATGATCGTCGGTATTCGACAACTGTGGAGATCAGACATATTGCAGACTATTGTAGAAATGTTTTCGCGTGATTCCCTAGACCACTCCATGCATATTCTTCCTTGGTTGTCGTGGCAGTTGATAGGCTAAAATAGCATTCCCAAAGATTGACGTCAGGCAGGTTGTGAAATCACAGCTAGATCATCAAAAATTTTAAGGTTTATTTTTGACGTTGACCCGGGGCATCGCGGCGTCACAGCCCTGGGATCGGGATTACAGAGAGAGAGAGAGTATTTAGCATGTATTTAAGTATATGTACGAGGATAACCAGGATAACTATGTTTTTGTTCGGATGGAATCTGGCAGTTAAATTTTTAAGCATAAATATTCATCCGATCGAGCTGAAATTTTGATGAAACTTTGAACTACACGTGTACCTAACACGTGTGGTTTAAAATTATATTGTTGTACATAAGTACCTCATTTTCAAAATAAGTCTCTAGTTGGTGGGATTCCAATAAATACCTTCGAGTGTAGGTATTAGGTCAGGTCATCATCATATCGAGTTGCTAACGCTGGTGTCAGATTTTATTCAAGTTGCCTGAAGGTATCTGACATGACTTTTACGGCTACCTACCGCCATCTATTGGCAGATAGTTGGATACACACTAGCGTACTAAACTGTCCACCAATGCACGGTTTGCTCACGATGTTTTCCTTTACAGAAATCAAGTGGTGGTTTATGAAAACTATTGTAAATGAGTCAAATTGGAATACAAACGTGGCGCGAGTGGGATTCGAACCTGGGACCTTTCGATCACAGGCGGAACGTCTTAACCACTGGGCCATCACCGCTACATCACATTGGGTCACTTTACGGAAGATCATCAGTCAGTGTGAAAACAATTCTCGTTCTGTCTCTATGTCTGTGTCATGGCCTCATAGTATTCTATTGTTGGTTTCGTGTCATGAGCAAGGAACTGTCGCTTTGGCCTTTTTTTAACCATACAAGATTTTTCAGGGTCAATAACGTTTAATCACAAATTGTTGATT
Source organism: Plodia interpunctella (assembly GCF_027563975.2). NCBI lineage: Eukaryota > Metazoa > Arthropoda > Insecta > Lepidoptera > Pyralidae > Plodia > Plodia interpunctella. The sequence continues at coordinate 1,588,438 of NC_071308.1, read as the reverse complement.
TTATATTTGCATGCTTTATATTATCTATTGTATTGCTTTATATTATCTATTGTTATCAATGGATGAACAAGCGATCTATATTTTATTAAATCATCTAGGTTCCTATTTCGTGTACCGTTAAAAAAAGTAAATATTGATTTGATACAGAAATAATTAACTCTCGATTCATGTCTTAGTCAAATCGAAAATATTAGACCTTCACAGATACTTTTTCACTTCATACCTACTATAATAATATTTATCAAAGCTACAAACTACTAGTATTTCATTGCTAAAATTATTATATTCACCTTGATATATAAGATTATTTAGTTAACCTCGAGCCGGAACGCCAAAACTAAAACCGATGATGTGACATGATGGTCACGGTCTACCGGACCGGCGCTTCCGGTCAGTGTCGACACGCTTCCGGCCCGGACCGGTCACTGACTGGCTGATATATGGAGCTCACAGAAGAGACACTTCTCCTATGTGACTTGATATGATTCGTTGATACCAAATTCATTTCTAATTGATTACCGATTGTATTCAACTCACTGGCCATCGCCGAACTCAGACACATGCCCAAGCGAATGGGTGAACATTGCGTAGTTAGTATGAGTGCTTTTAATTACCGCAATGAAAAACCAGCAATGTATACCGAATCAAAGTTTCGCAAAAACTTAGCCTTGCCCTATTGCCGCCGACTGAGCGAGCTCCCTTGCGAGGTCGTAGCACGTTGCGGCTACGTTGTTTTCCATAGGTTTTGAAATTGTCGTGCGTTATTGTACGCCGAAACACAACAACCACAAACTTCGTACAATTTCTACGTTGTTCTACATTGTCTGTCGACGCACGTCTAAACAACGGAACGCGATTGAGCAAAGAGTATGGCTCTATTTAGTTCACTAGTAGTCGCACTTATCACTAGATGGCGGTCTATTTACGAGTCATACAACTATTGTGTGACTCGTCGCTATAAAGCACTACTGAGCAAGGCATATCTCACAGTCAACCAGGGGCTAGGTCACCTCGCGATGTTTTCCTTCATTTGAAAGAAAGTAAGAAAAAATGTTTATTTTCCATAAATGACTAATCATTTACATCACATTAAGTACACAAAAAATATAATTTGAAGAAGGAAAGTATGTTATCCTTCTGTGTTCTCAATAATTTACATCAACTGCGTAAACATTACGTTATTGTAGCGCCGGAAAACTGTAGGGAAAACGCGCGGAAAGTGGATCAGATACTTTTGTATCGGTAACAAAAACTATTTTATATAATATAGGTAGGTACATTAGCTTTTTCCGCCGGTTTCGCCTGCATGATTGTCGTTTATTGCATGTTTAATTGTATGTTATCAAACAATAATTAAGGTCTGTTTTAGCAATTTTTGTTAAAACATAAATAATAATGAAATGAAACAATTCTGGAATCGAGCGGGAATTTCAGAAATTTTTCATCTTATTATTATTTTCAAAATTAGTTAGCATAATTATGTGACATGACAAAAGCGTTAAAATATCATAATATCATATTGAAATCTGTCAGGTAAACTAACTTCCAAACAACCCTATCCCAGCCATAGTTAGCTCTAACCAATACTTGTGGAATACAATTTTTAGCACTGTCTATTTATTAAATTTAGGCTGTTTGATACTTTTACAGGAAGAACGTGAGAGAATCATGATGTATAGTGTTAAAGCTGTAATTGTTTCGTGCTCGGCACTCATCGCCGCTGCCTTCGCTTTGGAAATACAGAATGACTTCCAAAAACATGGTCAGGTGAGCTAAACACTTACCTATTTAAATTAAATGTAGATGATGATGATGAACCTGAGTTGGTTTCCGAAGAGATGGCAAAGTTTTTTGTTCTCTCAACCAAATAGGGATTAGCTTAGTCTGTAAAGTCGCAATTTTTCTCTCTATTAGCGTTTACTATCAATCAAATGAATAAATCAATTACATATAAAGTTATCGATCGAATTTGTAAAATGAAACACAACTTTTTGAACATTTTCAGGAGAACCCAGTTGAGTCAGACATGGCAAGAGGTCGGCGTGACGTCATAGAGGAAGAAAAGTTCTACAACACTCATTCGGACCGAAACAACCAACCGGCGCCCTGGATCCCAGGCCCTTTACCCCCGGAGGAAGATCCCACGACTAAAATATCCATCACCAACCCTGAAGTCAAGGAAGTTCTCCCACTCTTCCAAACAACAGAAAGAGTTACAGACAAACCCACAGGCCGCGGCGCAAGAGCTTCAAATGAAAATTGGATCAAACTGCCTTTCCCTGATCGCGATGACGGACAAAGAGACGACATTCTAACTCCCCCACAACCTTCTGGTGACTTAATAAATTCAAGAATGCCCCGAATAAACTTCGTCACCCAACACAAACAATTAGAGGCATCAGAATCTCGCAACGATAAAGAATCTATTCAAAGAGCGCAGAGAACGGAAAATATCCGAACTGAATTTGTCAGGCCTGGCGAAGAAGACCGTAACAAACCGATCAAACCAGTCTATCCGCGACAAGCAGTATATTACCCGGCGGAATCAAGAAGACCATACTATGATGATCGATATTATCCAACCGAAGATTTACACAGACGCGATCCGTACTATGATTTATACGACCGCAGACGGTACATCCCCGGCTATGTGCCGAGAGTCGATCGGTATGATGATACATACGATAATTATGTTCCCAGGAAGCCTAAGAGAATCATATATTACGCACATCTGCCGGAAGTGGTGAGAACACCACCAAGTGTTGATTTAAGATACAGGTATTCGGCAGATCCGTATAAACGATACGATGACGATTATTACGCAAGAAACGGAAGGTACGATTATAGATTTAGGAACAACAGATATCCGTACGCACCTTTGAGGAAAGAAGAAAGGAACTTCAGAGATCTTGCTTTAGCTGGATCGAGTAATAAAGATAAAAAGATCGACGAGAAAATTACACCCACACCAATTTTGCCAAAGAAAGAGGAACAGTTTAAGACAAGTAATGACAATGATAGAAATATTAACAGGAATCTAATTAACAGCCATCAGTACCACGACGGGCCTACGCTGACTTACACTGACCCTTTGAGTCACAAAGCGTTTCCTGATGTAGTGAGACCTGACGATGGATATCTTAGATACGACGAACCTCTGTTCCATTCCACTGTCGATGATCCTTATCAGAGAAAATACTAACTAAAAATTGGATGTTATGTTTTTGGTTCGTTTTCAAAACAACTAAAACTACCAACATCGATATTATACATTGTAACAATGTATTTTTTATTTTATCATAATTATTGTCCGGGTCTCGTTTAGACAACAATATTACGGACAATATTAAGACAACTGATTTCGTTTTTGATAGAAGACATTATTTAATTTGAAATTTTATAAGTTGTACAATTGAAAAACTGGCCAAAAACGTCACCATAGTAATTAAGCTGACACAACTTGCGTAGTATTTATTTTAGTTTTTTTAACAATAATAACAATTACAGATAAAATATACGATTGGTGTTGCCGATAATAAATGTAATTACGAATGTTTCCGTTTTAATTGCCGGGCGGGGTGTCCACGACAAATTGTACAAGTAATAAATCGAGAGTTTAAATTAAACACGGGAGGGTGAAGATGAATTTCATTAAGAATTAATTAATGTCATTCTTAAGCGTTTTGTTTTTCCGCGGGAATAAAAAACATCTGTCGAGATGTCGGCGCGACGCGTTTTCTTAAGGTAATTAAGTAATAAATTTCTCCGCTGCCAGAAGCCAGGCGCGTATCCAGCGTTGTGGGCACGATGGGCATGCCCAGTTTAGGTATTCGCAAAAATTTAATGCAATTCATTTATTTCATTGTAGAACATAGGTTATAAATAAATAATGAAGAAGAATAATATATATAATGAAGTTCGATATCCTACCGTTACGTTATAATTTTCACTTGCAAAGAATATTTTAAAATCGTTACTTGTGGCCACTGACAAATCTCAATATTGATTTAACAATAATACAAGGAACAGCTTGTTAAGTATGTCTCAATGGCGCAGAAAAGATAATTTAGGCTTTTGAATAAACGCGTGATCCTGCGACTATCAATGAAATTTTAAACATTTTACTCATAACAAATATTTGACACCTCTATTATAGATGGTTGTGACCACAACTTTTTGAGGACTGGATCCGCGCTACCAGAATGTTAGGGGCCAATTACACTGGGCATTTAAGAAAATTGTTCGTCTTGAGCTTAAAATGGTGTTGCTACAAAACCAACGTGACTAATTACAAATGGGGGTTTTCAAAAAATCCAACGACGTGACAGCTTGTAATCAAGGGGATAGATTTAGTTTTTTTTTTTCCCGCGTTTTAATGCCAGAAGTGGTCTCGCGTAATGGGGCGGCGATAAATTTTCCCATAATTAAATGTCTTGGGGTCGGCGAGACGGATTTTGGAGTTGTTTTTGCATTCGATAAATCATCTTCGGCCTCAGATACGTATTTGAATATTCAGAAGGGCTTTTATGTCTTCTTAAGCATAGGTTTGGTTAGAGAGAGTATAGGTACATACAGGGATAATTAAAACAGGAAACCGAAAAAATAGGACCATTACATATTTATATCCTTCCGAAGATGTCGTATGTTGGCGACTAGCGCAGCGTAGCCTTAGCAGCTGTTAGGTAATAATATTATTCCCAAAGAGTTGACTACAGACAGGCGGTCATAAAATTACAGCGAAATTTCCAAAGTTTTTTGGTTCATTATTTACGCTAAACCTGGGCTCCGCGGCGTCACAGCCGGTAATGAAATTGGGATTATCAAGTTTGAGAGAAAGGGAGAAGGGTGATAATTACAAATGTTTTGTTTCCCATACCTGATCAATTAATCTGGTACATAACGTTTACATTACTATATTCTTCTTTCACTGTATTTATTTTGGAAGCGTTTAGATCAAAATACGAAATAAGTATGATTTCGACCATTAAATTGCGACAAATATTAACTGAATGTAATCCAATGAACAAGCACCTGCCGTTGCAGCCGTGATGAGTTGAATTATTTATGGTATTGTGGGCTGGGGTGACCACATAACATAACTTATTTATAAAAGCGAAAGTAAATTTGTTACCTGTACTCAACAAATCTTTTAACGATTTTGGATACTCATGATTTTGATTTTGTATGTTCTTCACTGCACTTCCATGTATATACCATATGTATACATTTCATTTCATCCTGGAAAAATAAATGCTCCCGTGGGAAATTCACGCGGGTGGAGCCGCAGACCAAAGCTAGAATTCCATAAATTAAAAAGAAGGATCATAATATGCAGTGAGAAAATTACTTACATAATAAAATATTGATTGGCAATATCGTATCTAGATGTTGCTCGGGGTTTCGCTCCCGTGGGAATTTTGAGGTAAAATATAGCCTATAGCAATCTTGGATAATGTATCTTTCTCATGGTGAAAGAATTTTTGAAATCGGTTCAGTACTTACGGTGATTACCCGCCTCAAACATACAAACTCACAAACACAAACTCTTTTAATTAATAATATAGATTGGTCGGGGATCGACGGAAATAATAAACATTGGAATTTCGAATACTTATTCGGCTGTGGTATTACAACTAGCCGTGTGCCTAACGTCAGTCCTCCTTGAGTATGCTATTGTCGCCCATCAGCCAAGACTCTATCCCTTAGTCGCCTCGTACCACATCCACAAAAAGATATGGACCATTATTAATAGGACCATTCAGATAACACATTCTTACTACATATTTTTTTGTACAACATGTGAAAAATTTACAATCGACAAAATCCTTAATTTTCTGCTTATAGATCCACCCTACACGAAAGGGTTGATGTGTCAGACGAGCCTGTCTTAAGGCAATATTCATTACGCGCCATCCAAATTGGCCCTAAGCCTGTAAGAGGGCCTAACAGGCCCCGTGGAGGCCCCTAATTGGAAATGATGTGGTCGCCCAAAGGGTTGTATTGTTAACCCGTTGTAAATGAGATAATTTTTGCTAGAAATATGGAAGATAATGATTAAATTTGGTATTTTCCGGTTGGTTAGGTTTATTTTAATAATAACTGTGCTCCGTTTTCATGTACTATTTCAGGTTAAATATTCTACTAGCTGTTTACCCGCGGCTTCGCACACTTAAATGCCCTCGGGAACATAATTTTCTTATCCGACGACCTCCGGGGCGTAATGGTCGTCATGGTGGACTGCTTCACTGGAGGTCCCGGCTTCGATCCCTGGTCAAGTCAACATGGAAGATGGTCTTATTCTGATTGACCTGCGTCTTGGATGTTTATCTATATATGTATATGTTATAGAATAAAGAATGGTTAAGTTAGTATCCCGTAACACAAGTCTCGAACTTTGGGACCAAGTCAATTTGTGTGATTTATCATTATCATCTATTTATTTATATCTAGTTCGTCCTTTCAAGCTTGCCATATTTATAGAATTAAGTTAGTGAGATTGATCTGCTTATTTGTATGCAATTTTTTTAGTTGCACTATTTTATGATGGCGAGAATGGACGGGAATATATGTCATTGTTTATTATTGAGTTTCCTCATAAGCTGAACATTTCACACAGCAAATTAGTTGCAAGTTGCAACCGTTCATTACGTTAACCCGTACAATCTCAAATGGGTCGTTGAGACCCTTAGCAAATGACTCGAGGTGGTGACGAGCATGTGTGGTGATGTCATTCTGCCATATACGGGTATTTTGTGCTGGATGTGATGTAACTACAACACATATTTTTATTATATATAATAAACACAATAAACGCATGACGCAAAAATATATTTGCAGCGTGATATCAATTAAAATTATAGTAAAAAAAATATAGCAAATAAAAAGTAACTTTTTGCAAAATTTTGTAAGAGAAAATGGTTATTTATTTATTTTCATTGCATTACATATGTATGGGACTGAATTATATTTATAACAACATAGTCATATGTCCTTGTCAAGCACTGCAACGGGCGTGAGGGACGTAGACCAATATTTTATGGGAGGTATTCTGCGAAGGATGACTTATTAGGTGTGTTTTAGTAAAATTAATAAAAAGTGTTATGATTTAATTCTGATTTTACATTATTGGGCAACTACATATTATACACACTACATATTATGGTCATAGTTTTACTAAACGCCCTTTCAAAAACTTTTCCGTTATACCCCTGTTGGAGCTTTGGTCTTGAAAATCAAAGATTCTGCGTCTTGAATAAACTGTGTAATCTCGTACAGTCAACAGCACATCAAGTTATCCTGCATGAACCTCTATAGCGCGGTAATAGCGGCGAGTTTGCAATGAATTTGGGTAGGTTGATGTGATGTTGACTGTACTACAAGTTACAAAATTGTCGCGACGATATGTTGCGCTTGCGACATGGAATCGAAAAGTTCTACTGTGAACAAAACTGATACAATCGAAAGACAATCGCGCGGGGTTGTCACTTCAAAAATAAAAGATGTTTGCTGTCTATGGGTTCAAGACTATCTATACACTAGTGCTCTAACAGACACTTGCGATTGATGTGGACACAAGCATATGGTAAGTTAAAACTTTCCAAACACATCCAGCGTTATATAACGTATCGGTGTAGGCCAGCGGCGTCCCGACATGAAACTATTTAACATGTCAATAACAATTTGCCAAATTGCTTTTATGTTATGCGGATAGTCTTCAAAGGGGTGGAGGTAGGGCTGTCACATATGGTAAGTTTGTTTGTAAGTATAGGCATCACAGAAGACAATCGCTCGGTGCTGTTATATATCGATGAACATCCTTAAATATTATAAAACAAAGTTCTATACCACGTCTGTCTGGTTGTTTGCGATAAACTCAAAAACTATTGCACGGATTTTCATGCGGTTTCTACTAAAAGATAGAGTGATTCCTGAGGAAGATTTATGGGTATAATTTATTATGTTTTCATCCGAGCGAAGCTGGAATGTGCTATGGGCTGTCTAATTAGATAAAGTTATATGATAGGGATTTTTTTTCTAAAATATACTTCACTTGGTCAATCGAATTGCAATGGTAGAATTTTTGTCTTAATTTCAAAATTAAAGAAGAAGTCACGTGGTATGTTCACTTATTTACAAAAATACAAAAATATGTTTATACGCCTCATTATTTAAGATAATGAAACGTGTCAATTGTAATTCAATTTTCGGCACTCAAAGTCTAGAATTTAGTAATACTTATAATTAAGTTCATGATATTGTAATGACTGTTCGTGTCAAAATAAAGTGAATAAAAAAGATACAGATTAACAATACAGAAGGACTCGTGCGGACTTCGGCAGAAGGGCCGAACCCGAAAACTGTTTTGACGTTTTCAAGGAGGATATTCGCCGTCTAATATAATGGATGCCGAAGACCGTGCGAAGTACAGAAGAATCAAGATAGAAGATCTTGGGCTCCGACGCTAATTGGCTAAAGAAAAAATCGGGAAAACTCCCGGTAAAATGATATTTATGTCATTTTCAAACCCTCCAGTTATATCCACACCAAAAATTACCTTGATCAATGCTCAGTTTTGACCTGAAAAAAGGACAAAAAAACACACTCTTACACGTATAAAAGCATATGGATACCAAAGAGATCTTCTGAAATTCACCTCGATAAAAAATAAGAAAATGTTCTGAATGAAATCTTAAAAATATCTTTAAAAATCTTAAAATATCTTTAAAATATCTTAAAATATCTTAAAAATATCTTTAAAATATCTTTAAAATATCTTAAAAATATCTTTAAAATATCTTAAAAATATCTCAGAAATATCTTTAAAATATCTTGAAAATAAATTAGTCTCTCATTTTTCCATCTCATTTGAGAATTATTTCTCAAAACATTTCGTACACAACCCTGCAAGAACAAACATTATAAAGTCAAGGGTCGCGCGCGGGACCGCCCGGGACACCCCGGGACACTCCAGGAAATTGATAACTACCCGACAATCCGTAACATTAGTTATTCATTAAACTAAATATGATCCCGCCTGTTAATATTTATACTCATTGTCCCACTGTCCCACGGATTAAATTAATACGGGTTTAGATTGTCCGGTGGGGTAAATTATAGGTGATACACAAGGATAACGCGCTTGCAGATAAGAAAAAGGTATCTTTTTTATTAACTACTTTACCAAAAAAATAGTATTTGTAACCTAAATTAGTTATTTTAAACAGGAAAACCTGTAATTAGCCTCCATAGTAGAAGTTATATTTAAGAAATTCGTTGTTTTTCGATATGAAGAAATAAAGGTGTGTGGTTGCCGCCCTAGAATAGGTCCACTTCGTATCCTCCCAGGTATGGATCTCGATATACAGCCTTATTAATGGGCATTTATTCCCAAAGAGGGGCAAGCGGTCAATAAAATGAGACCAGAATCGTACAATTTTAAAGGTATATTACTTATTTATATGTATTGATTTCGTGGCGTTACAAGCGAGAGCAACCCAGAAATCGTCAGGACGTAAAACAAAGATTGCAGCTACAATACACGAGTAAAAAGTTTCTTTTCATTCCCGGTGGAAATTTTGCACGTTATCATTTCTCACTAACGAATGGCAATATTTTGTCTACATGCTCAGTCCATGATTCTGAACAACTTTTAGTATGGGGGTAACTCTGAAATTGCGAAAAAACATCAGCTTCATTCTACATACAAAATTAAATACCTAACTTGTGGAAAATGTATGGATCAGCTGGATTTTTTTTTCGCGATTTCAAGGTTGCTTCCATACGAAAAGTTATTCAGTAACCTGGACTGAGCATGTAGATAATATAATGCCAATGTATAAGAAATCACCCCGTCAAACAAGTGTAAATTTTGTACACTCTATACTTTAATGTCGGTCGATGGAGGAATTAGGGTTGTCTCAATTTCCTATTTGCTAATGAGTTTTCCCAAATATGAATCTAAATATTTGATGTGTGAGGCATTCTATTGTCCCTGGGTACATGATAGTTTAAATCTTCGTCTGGAAAATGTGTATTAAATCAGATTTGAATTTAACCCTACTAATATTATAAATGCGAAAGTTTGTGAGGATGTGTGTATGTATGTTTGTTACTCTTTAACTGTGTATGTACTTTCATAACAATTTTCTTCTTTTAAACCACGCAACGGATTTTTATGCAGTTTTCGCTGTTATTCAGACAATTTATTCCCGAAGGTTTATTACATACATACATTAATGACCCCGTGCGAGGCCAGGCCAGGTCGCTAGTACGACTGTACGATATATCAAAAGGAAATATCTTTACAACACGACCGCTTCAAAAATCATTCTCGCGATAAAATCTACCGACAGACACATTAATGTGTTTAATATATAATAAAAATATCACCATAAAGACAATTGATACGTTACCAGCACGGGTGTGTTTTAAAGACGCGTATTTATGGACAACGAGTAGTGGCGTAGCTGTAACTTTCGGGGCATAGGGGCTAAAAAACGCCCCGTTAATATTATTAGTATCATGCTGTTTGCTGTGGAGTTTGATGCAACAATAATATACAAAGATAGATAGAGAAATTTTGACTTTAAAATCCATCATCTTTGGCCTTTTCAATGCGTCACGATGCCCCAAAAGATTATTTCTTCAAATACTCATATTAGTTACTTTCTTCAGTTTTAGTTCACTAGTATTTAATACTCATATTACTTACTCTCAGCAGTTTTAGTTTATTTATGCGACTACTTGCCAGTTGATGTTAGTAGAAGTCACGTTAGATGCAGAATGCCTTTAGGCGACTAATAAAATCTGACACCAGTGTTAGCAATAACACACTGAATAATCAGAAGTCCTTCAATCCTTTCATCTTTCTCTTTGATCATCAATTACGGGTACACTCCGAAGCCAATTGTTATGGTACTGGTTCGGGGCCCCTGTAGCCCGGGTGCCCCTTATAATTGACACGGCTGATACGTCAACAGCTACGCCGTTGACAGTGGGCCATGTTCCGAAGAGGAGTTATGGCCAGTGGTCTCATCGACACGGCTCGGATGGCCCACGAAAAGTGTGTAATGTGAAATGATCGACCGTAATGTGTGTAGGGGCAAAATATTGCGAAGTGGCTAAGAACTGGGTGGATGCTCTACTATTAAACACGTCTTTATCAATTGCGGGATAGACAGCGCCAAGGGTTGTGGCACTCTGTTTAGCTATTATATGGGTAGGTTTAAATAAATATAAATATATTAGGACAAATCACACAGATTGAGCTAGCCCCAAAGTAAGTTCGAGAATTGTGTTATGGGATACTAACTCAACGATACTATATTTTATAACATATACATATATAGATAAACATCCAAGACCCGGGCCAATCAGAAAAAGATCATTTTTCCATCATGACCCGACCGGGGATCGAGCCTCTCGGCTCAGAGGCAAGTACTTTACCACTGCGCCACCGAGGTCGTCAAAGGTATATAAATGTGATTAAATTTGACATTTCAGAGATCATTTCAATGATGGGTTTACAACCAGTATTTTGCGAATAATCTAGCATAAACCAATTTCTGAGTGCCTTTTTTGTAAAGTCAACTAAAGCGTTAGATTAAAATCCTTGTAAGACCCGTGACTTCTCAGAAGCCGCAGAAATGTAGTGGTAGAAGCAGTCAAAGCACTTATTGTGGAGTCAGAAACTGTTCCATATATACTTTAATGACGGCTAAAATATAATAAATCGAATTTGTTCTGTGTGTAAAACAACATTTTAGTCTTTACCCAGACCACAATGCAGCTCATACAATATCATAGTCTGTCTGCCAACAAGTAGAGCATACTTTCGGACATTGGCAGCGCAGTATGCGCAGGCGCAGAGCAACTTTATAGGCTTGTCATATCGGTAATGGCGGCTTTGTCGCTTGCCGGCTGCCGGCCAGCCTGCGACATCACGATATATCTACTGTGCACAGATATGTTAGTTGCACAGTGTATATATATGTATATCTTTATACAGGCTTTATAATAGTACATTGTACACCGAGAAAATAAAGTTACAGAATCAATGAAGGTGTATGTTCAGGCCCGAAACGCTAGTCAAGGGCCGCGGACACCCGAGTTGTGAATGTTACTTGATAAACTTTGGTTGAAATTAAAAAAGCAGAAGCAGGATTCCCAAAAAGACGGCCGGCGGCGTAACGAAGGCGGCCGGACATAAACTCACAGGCGACTCTTCAAACATTTCCTCGGCTTCGAAGCGTTACGAATGTAACCGATAGTATGCTCATAGAGAAAGGTCGATAGCCGAGAAAAATCTAACTCAGAAATCCCATCTTACAACACAGTATTGATCTTGTCCTAGAAAATAGATTAAAAAATAAGATAGGGCATCTGAGGCGGCCGCTTGCTAATCTCATGCTCTTGCGCATAAATCCGCGCGCTTCGACACAGAATAACTAATAGTATTTACTTACAGAAAGTGCCGTTTCAATTGGAACGAAATAAGACTTAACCTCGTTGGCAGAAGGTTCATTATGAGATTTTGTGGTGGGCTGCTTCGGCTACGTAAAGCATTGTAGGACAAGGATGCCCACTCAGCGGAGATACGGCGACAAGGAACTTATCTCACTGGTGACAATTACTGCAAGCCCCGAAGGTATACGAGGCTATACAAGGCACATTTTAGGAGCTAAACATAGGGATCCCATAGAAATTATTGTGAGCAAATACTTTCGTTTTAATTTTGAAATCAAAATATATATATTACATTTGTTCCACAAATCATCATCATAATTTTTTATCACACAGATTGAGCTGGCCCCAAAGTAAGTTCGAGACTTGTGTTATAGGATACTAACGGAAACGATACTATATATTCTATACATATTGATAAACATCCATGATCCAGGTCAATCTGAAAAAGATCATTATCACAAAACTAATATTCTTGAATTTTTTTATAGCGATATGAAATTTCAAAAAAATTGGTTGAGTAGATAAATCGTATACCTCAAACACAGAAATAAACTTTCGCATTTATAATAATAGTTAGGATATGGCTATAACAGTAATAAGTTTATCGAATTCAAATTAAAATCATTTATTCAGAAATTAGACCTTCACAGTCATTTATAGTTACCTATTTCTCACAAGCTACAAACTACTGGCATTTCGGAACGACCACTGCTGAGAAGAAATGCCGAAAGAAACTCATTTGAACAGTGTTGGTCCCTATCATGCCAGATCGGCTTACCATTATTGTTTCTTACAATGTTTTTTTTTCTAATAATATATAAAAGTACATAGTCAAAAGGTATATCAAAACAGGTTATGATTGTGATCCGAGTGCTGATTATATATATATATATATATGTGAAACACAATTAAATTACATAAAAATATATGAGAATGCATCGATGCTTATGAGTAGGTACAAAATAAAATGCATTTTATTTTGTACTCAATTCCAATACCCAAAATAAAATGCATTTTATTCAATACCCAAAATAAAATGCATTTTATTTTGTACTCATAAGCATCTTTCAATGTAATATCAGTAATTTATTTTCTAATCTAAATATGGTATATCTTGATTTGAGAATAATTATCTCAATAGTTGCCATCTTGCAATCCCAGTAGGGGGCTTGTTAGAGGAATTGCAGCAGATTTTATGCTCATTACGTTGTTTTAAATGAGGAGTCTATACTAATTTAACTCTATGGTCCTAACAAGATTTTTACAAAAATGACCTTTTTATGCCACAAACTTTTATTGTCACCAGAGAAATCTTGTGGCATATACTATAACGTCTGACAAAAACCCATGTCCGTGCTGTAAACCGTTTAGGAGTTCCCTCGTTCGGATCCGATCCTGTGTGCACCATCAGGTCGTGCTTATGATATTAATGCGTTGTCATGGAAACTGAAGCGACGTGGGGAATTTCAACTTCGTAGGACAACTGGAAGTAGGAGAAATCTAACTTGCAAGATTTGATTGCAGACAGACAACGCGACAGGTGAAACTAAATCAAAGTTTGTAAAAAACATTTTTGCCAATAACCTCTACGAAAGGTCCCAGGTTCGAATCTACTTGTGACATCAGTATGTATACCACTCTGACTAAACCTTACCTACATATTATAATTATTAGAAAAAAAGATGTCCTCCTGTAAAAACATAATAAATTATACACATATAATACATACCTTACTTGAATGACATTAAAAACCGCATTAAAATTTGTGTAGTCGTTTTTGAGTTTATCGCAAACATGCAGACGCGACAGAGGACTTTTTTTTATAATATGTCAAATTCAAATTCAAATCATTTATTCAGAAATTAGACCTTCACAGGCACTTTTTCTCGTCAATTTTTATATTTATAGTTATTTCTCACAAGCTACAAACTACTGGCATTTCGGAACGACCACTGTTGAGAAGAAATGCCGAAAGAAACTCATTTGAACAGTGTTGGTCCCTATCATGCCAGATTGGCTTACCGTTATTGTTTCTTACAATGTTTTTTTTTCTAATAATATATGTAATTTTATTGTATAGGCTTCGAGGCGTTATAGCAGAGAATGAAACCGGGAACATTATAGATGAATCAGAAATAAATCCGATAGTTATAAATCGCACTAAGAAAATTGGAAAGTAAATAGGCTTCGATAGTATGGTCACGTTATGAGAAGGGAGGAAAATAATATTGTAAGACAGGTTATGGATTTGAAATGGAATGGGAGAAGAAGCAGGGGCAGGCCGAAGAAGAGGTGGATAGAGTGCGTTAGACAGAATATGGCTAAAAAGGAAGTAACAGATCGGTTAACACCAGACAGGGAGAAGTGGACGGGACTGTCATGCTATAAGACCACACATAATGTGGGATAAGGGTAGACTGATGATGATTCGCATTGAAGATGAATTGAAGATGAATCGCACTGTATTTGGTCATACGAATATCATCATATAACTAACCTAACCTGAAGCTTTCATCATCGTACAGTCACATCAAGGTACCCTGTATAAATCTCTATTGTGTGGTAATAGTGACGAATTTGCATTGAATTTGGGTAGGTTGATGTGCCGATGACTCGTGGTGAAAATACTCACAGTTTGTGATTGTTATCACAATTCCAATGCGGAATTTGTACTGCGAATACGCTACCATTTTCACCGTAAAACCGCTGTGGTACAATCTTGGTTGAGTGGCGCAGTGGTAAAGTTCTTGCCACTGAACCGAGAGGTCCCAGGTTCGATCCCCGGTCGGGTCATGGTGGAAAATGATCTTTTTCTGATTGGCCCGGGTCTTGGATGTTTATCTATATATGTATATGTTATAAAATATAGTATCCTTAAGTTAGTATCCCATAACACAAGTCTAGAACTTACTTTGGGGCTAGCTCAATCTGTGTGATTTGTCCTAATATATTTATTTATTATTTAGTGACAATGTTGATGCAAATGTTTTGGTACGTGTTGTGGTGAAAATATAAAGAGTACAGAATAAGCACATCTCAAAACAATCTTGCTTTTTCAAAAGAGAAAATAACTCAGTCTGACAATTCTGACTGAAGAAGTGGTGGTGTAGTGGTTAATACGCCTGCCTGTGGATTGAAAGGTTCCAGGTTCTGACTCATGTATTGTTTTCATCGACCAGATTCCGGTGAAGGAAAACATCCAACTTGTGTGTGAAACGGAGAAGGCAATGGCAAACCTCTCCATTATAAGTGCCAAGAGAGTTGTTGAAACATACACATTTTTCATTCCACGTAATGACCATGAGGAATTACGACTATTGATATATCTTGTTATTACATAAGTGTCTATTGAAATATATTTTCCAAACTTATCGATTACTTAAAAAATATAAGCGATTTCATTTTGTTAAATAAAAATAAACCATTATAATCCTTCCCCCCGGACCTCGTTTTGAGTTAGACGTGTCCACTTTATCCGTATTATTTAATTTATTTCAAAAATAAAATTGTATTTTCGAATCAATATTCCAAGCGAAGTACCAGGACTACAGAAGCCAGCTGCAGTTGATCTTAACGTCCCAGAGCGTGAGTGAGACAACTATTCCTAACAGCTGTAGTAGTGAGGAAGACGCAACATTCGCCCAGGCGCATTCGCATCGCATTCATATCAACTGCTGCCTACGCGGAACTAGCCGCTCACACTCAAACCTCCACTCGACGGCTCGTTGTACGTAGCGGGTAAGCCCCGTCCTTCTCGCACTCGCAGCGTTTCCGATCTGCCCTACCCCTACCAACCTGTTTACTACACATCGGTGCTGGATGCTCCACACATAGAAAGCGCGCGCATCGAGGTTCCGAAGAGACAGCAGATTGCATCAAGATCGAGCGCAAGTGGGACGGAGATCTCTGTCTGCGCCGCCGCCGCCGCGCCGCACGGTGTCAAGGAGTACATAACTCACTACTTTGCCGGTGTGACAGCGTCCGTCGTACTGACAGTTGGCGCTTTGTCTATGCCATCAGCTGTGAAAGACATTTGGTACTGCGGTGGTGCATTTTAGCGATCTTACATTTGTTTACAATATTATTTCGGATCTATTTTGTTCATCTTATGTTATTGCTGACAGTTGTTTGTTGTATTTAATGAGAAAATACCTTGTAACTCTCGATTATTTGTACTTAGTGTCTGCACGCTATCTGTATGTAGTAGTTATCACACAAAATTGATTGGTAAGTGTACTTTAGAATTTTCCTTCACCTATTTTTGTATAATTTGCTACTTGAATAGAATAACCGATTGATTTACGATTGGTAGACCGACACAACTGCATAATATAAAACATAGAATAGGTAAGTAGGTCCTTAAAAAGATTTTCGTATTAGCTTTTCTGTCTGCATCTTGCGCAATGCTTAAGCGTACCCCTCCTCAAACCCCAGCTTCGGGATCACTTCCGAACATAACAGCTACACTGACAGAGGCCCATTCCTATCATACATCCCCTGCGGGGTCCTCATGTGATAATATTACCCAACGCGCCATCAAGCGCCCTAGGGATGACTCCCAAGACCTAAAAGACCTCTTCGCTGATATGTTCAGGTCTTGGAAACTTGACCAGGACATAAAGCATAATACCATGCTGTCTACCTTGGAGGAAATTAAGAGTCAAAATGCAGACATTCGATGCTCGATGGAGTTTATGTCCAGTAAGTTTGAAGACATGACCCAAAGAATCTCTTTATTGGAAATGGAACGTAAAAAGGATCAAGAATACATCCAATCTTTAGAAAATAAATTAGATACCCTAGAGCGTAACCAAAAGCTTGCCTCGATTGAGATACGAGGAGTCCCCCAGTCGGAAGGTGAAACCAAGACCCAACTGGTGGACCTCGTCAGAAGCGCAGGTAAGTCTCTCAATGTTCCCTTAAACTCAGCGGACATCAGGGATGTATATAGAACAAAATCTAAACCAGGCGCACACAAACATATTGTGGTTGATCTGAATAGCGTTGTAGTTAAAAATGATGTAATTAATGCGGTTAAATCATTCAATAAAGATAAATCTAAATCTAAGTTTTCAACTACTAGTCTTGGTTTAGTTGGGACTTCCAAACCTGTGTACATCTCTGAGTACCTCTCACCCAAGACAAAAAGGCTTTACCACCTTGCAAGAGCCTTTGCCGCCTCTAATAAATTTGCCTATTGCTGGACCAGCTATGGCAGGGTTTACATGCGCCAACGGGAAAGGGGTCCACTGATCCGCATTGATACTGAGGAAGACCTCAATAAAATCCACATTGACCCATGACTAGTTTCTGAAGGTTTATCGGTTGTTGTTCATCTATATAGTGCGCTCAGTGACCTATTTTGTCCTTTAACTCTACGTCTCTCATATATTATGTTTTATGGTTTAAACTTTTTATGTAATACATGTTGCATATATTTTATCTATACGGTAGTTTCCCTTAACAGCTTAACTGAACTTTTCCCACAATATTCACTACATTCATATCTTAACAGTATAGTGATGTCCTATTCTACTCGAGAACCTAGATTAATTATTATACAGATATCTTCGCTCTTTCCTATGCCATTTTTATTTCAACTATTTAAAATTCCATCCATTGATTGATGTTATAGATAAAATTGACAAATTAAAAGTAGCCGAGGCAAAGTTTTGTCAACCGGAAGATGTTCAAAACGACCTAACCAGTTTTGGTCAAAGTCTGACTGTTTTTTCCCAGAACATACGGAGTATCTCTGCCAACTTACCACAACTTGAGACACTATTTGCAAGGATGAATATCAATATTGATGTCTTGGTTTTAACTGAATGCTGGTTAGCAGTCAATCCATTCATCCCACCCCTAAATGGTTATAATTACTACAAAAGTACAAACAATGACAACCAAAATGCCGGAGTTGTGGTTTATGTCAGTCAAAGTCTTAATGAAGTTGAAGTCGAATTGCCTCCGTTTTGTGAGGCTAACTGTGTATTAGTAAAGATTGGTAAGCATACATTAATCATCGCGATATATCGTTCTCCTTCATTTCAAAATATTTCCATATTCTTGAACTCCTTAAACTCACTTATTGCTAAATACTCTAACTTTTTAAACATAATTCTTGTAGGAGATATCAATATTAACATAGCCGATGATAATGATGATGATCGTAGTCCTGACTATCTTGATTTGCTTGCCTCTCATGAAATGCTACCAGCTCATAAATTTCCCACTCGACTTCATCGCTGCATTGACCATCTAATAGTCAGGACTAAGATGCCTGCACTCTCGTGGGTCCTTGATACTAAGATAACTGACCACTCTCCCATTTTGTTGGCTTTATCCACTAAGCGTACTCATACCATCATTCCCAAAACTAAGTTAATTATAGATCATTCGGCTGTTGCTAAAGATATCAATGATTTGGATCTTTCTCCTGCTCTCAACTCTAGTGACCCTAACTTCGTTGCCTCTTTCCTGACCAAATCTCTATCTGACTGCATTCGAAATAACTCTAGATGTATTACTATATCTCGGCGAAAACGCACTATTAAGCCCTGGATAACTCCAGGACTCCTACGCTGTATGCGTAATAGAGATGCACTACACAGAAAAGTAAAGCGAAATCCTAACAACGAAATTTTACTTTTAATATATAAAAGATACCGCAATTTCTTAGTTAACTTAATAAAGAAACTTAAAAGAGAATTTGACAAACAAGAGCTAACAAAAGCTGGTAAGAACCCGAAAAAAATTTGGGAATCGATTAGGAACATCACCAATACACATAAAACTACCTCGGGATCCGAAGAACTTCTTACTCTCAAATCTACACCTCTTGACTCAGTCAATCATGTAAATTCATATTTTTCCAGACTTGGTGAAACTTTGGCCAGTAACATTTCTAATAATCGACCCCCCTCCAGACCTCAAAGGATCAACCCATCCAGATCACAATCCTTTGTTATACAACTCACTGACGATGATGAGATTATGAGACAAATAGATTCGCTTAAATTTGACGCAGCTGCAGGCTGGGACAATATCTCACCATCAATAATAAAAACTCATAAATCAAAGCTTACTCCTGTTTTAGTACACTTGTGTAATCTCTGTATTGAACAAGGAGTGTTCCCTAATGTCTTCAAAATTGCCGTAGTCCTCCCAATTCACAAGTCTGGCAGTAAGAATTTGGTTGAAAATTATCGCCCGATTTCTATTTTACCCATTTTGTCCAAAATTCTTGAACGCCTACTTAATAAACGCCTTATACAGTACCTTGAACAAAATGACCTTCTATCACACCAACAATTCGGATTTCGCGCCAAACGTTCTACTGCCCAGGCGGTCGATGCTCTCACTGACTCGGTTTCCAACGCTCTTGACAGTAAACTGAAATGTCTCACGGTCTTTCTCGATCTCGCGAAAGCTTTTGACACAGTTTCTATTCCAAAGCTACTCTCGAAACTTGAGACCTTAGGGATAAGGGGTACCCAACTTAAACTCTTCCGAAGCTACCTCAGTGATCGTTCCCAACGTGTCAAACTAGGCTCATATACCAGCAATGACCAGAGGGTGTCCTTCGGTGTACCACAAGGTAGCATATTAGGCCCAAGCTTGTTTCTAATATATATTAATGAGTTATGCAATCTCGACCTTGAAGATGGTAGTATCCTTTGTTATGCGGATGATACAGCTCTAACTTTTGTTGGTAAATCGTGGCCGAAAGTATACCAATCTGCTCAGAAAGGGCTAGATCGAGTCAATGAGTGGCTAAAATATAACATGCTAACATTGAATGTTGTTAAAACATCTTACCTGTGCTACAGAATTATAAATGTAAACCTGCCCAATACCAATACACTTAAATTAGTCTGGCATAGCCAATCATCGCCCTCTTGTGAGTCTGGTACTTGCGTCTGTCCAACCCTGAATGTAGCCACTACTGTTAAGTATTTAGGCGTCACAGTAGACTGTAAATTGACTTTTGAACAACATATTTCTATTTTGTCATCTCGAGTTCGTAAATTGATTTATGTTTTTAAACAATTACGTTCCGTGGCAGATTTTAAAATTCTAAAAATGACATATCTGGCCCTTTGTCAATCAGTCGTCACTTATTGTATCACAGCCTGGGGAGGTACAACGGCCAATCATCTCATTTCTCTCGAAAGGGCTCAAAGGGCTATTCTTAAAGTTGGTGCCTTCAAACCATATCGCTATCCGACCTCTGAAATTTACAAATTGTGGCAAGTTCTCACTGTTAGGCAGCTTTTTATTCTATATACTATTTTACGGTTTCATTCAGTAATAACGTACTCGCCTGCTATCCTGCAAAGACGTAGGCTGAGTCTTCCTATTCCAAAATATAACACAATCTTCGCTCATAGATTCTTTGGATTTTTAGGTCCGTTCTTGTATAGAAACCTTAATACTAGGCTCTCAATAGTAAGTCTTAACAAATTCTCATGTAAAGGGACTGTATCCAGTTGGCTGATGCAACGCAATTATGATCAGACAGAAGAACTACTACACCCTATCGTCTAATTGCACAATATTTTCTTATTCTAGTGTCTGTCATCATGGTTACTGTTATTGCTATTGCTCATATAACTTTGTTTCTAACATAAATGTATTTCATCATACTCTGAGTTGTTTTTGTGGGATCACCTAATCTAGTTTAAATACTTTACTACTTTAAATTAAAGTTGTTAGGCTTAAGTGGTTTAGAACTTTGAACTATTTAAATGTATTAAGATTTGAACTTTGAACTATTTTGTTGATTTACTGCATGATTTTGGCTCCCGTACTTAGTAGTAAGAATTGTAATAATATTACCTTAAGTTACTCACTTAGTTACCGTTTATTGTGTCATACCGGGCGGGGGACCTGGTGACCTGCAATACAGGTTCTTTTGACACCTAGTGTAGGCACCAGATCTCCACAACGATTATTGTCCACAGGTATATTTTCTAGATATAATAAGTACTACTACACATTTATACTTAAGGCCATTTTGTTGTGGAGTAAATAAACGTATTTTTATTTTATTTTTTTATTTTTATACGTTTTTGTATGTGACTGGGGACCTTTCATAACTCGTCCACGACAGCTAAAGTTTTCCTTCTGTCCGTTATTTATTTCCGCACAGTTATCGTGTTACGATTTACGTTGTGTTTTTTGTTTCTTTGTATTGTTAACGAATTATACGTGTTGGAAGGTTATAAGTTCTGGCGAAAATGTCTGGTGTTCTGCGCCGATAACGTGATCTGATGTTTATGAGAAAGATATTGATCGTTTTCAGATTTATAGAAAACAAGCTTTCGCCCGCGCCTTC
Source organism: Plodia interpunctella (assembly GCF_027563975.2). Lineage (NCBI taxonomy): Eukaryota > Metazoa > Arthropoda > Insecta > Lepidoptera > Pyralidae > Plodia > Plodia interpunctella. The sequence continues at coordinate 1,566,636 of NC_071308.1, read as the reverse complement.
GCCCGCACGAGTTATTCTGCGAAAGTGGAACACAAACTTTCACACCCTATTATAGTCAATTGGGGGTTGAATTTTGAAAAAAAATCTACCCTATATTTGAAAGGGAGAGCCTTTAAATATATGCATAACAAATTTCATCAAAATCGGTCCAGTGGTTTAGCCGTGAAAGCCGAACAGACAGACAGATAGACAAACAGACTTTCGCATTTATAATATTAGTATGGATATGGATATATTACGATTACGTTAAATTTTTTTTTGACTAATAAAGCTCTCGGAAATTCGGTCAGATAACGTGTTAATATCACAGATTTTAAATGTAATATTTTTTTATTTGTGGTTAATATCTACTTATATATATATATATATATATATATATATATATATATATATATATATATATATATATATATATATATACTCGTAATAAATATATATATATATATATATATATATATATATTTGATAATGAAGTGGTAATAACTTGCAAGTATGGTTGGATTGGAGACCAATATCCTTTTTTGAAGTTGTATTATTTATCTTGAAAGTTGGATTTTCAGGGATAGGTTCTCTCGTTTTCGCGTCTCTGTCGTCGGCTCGTCTTCCATTCCATTGAGCGTCGAAGCCATATCATACATATTTCTCCTAAAATACATTCTGAATATAACTTTATTTAACCGTAGAAAAGCCTATTATCATTCCTCCTTACTACCCACTTTTTACATGATCTAGATAAGCGACCATTGACCCAATCACTCCCTCAAGACCTCTCAATCCCATGCAAGTATAAACTTCCTACATAGGTACTTAACCTCCAAGCAATAAGTTCCACCGGGCCAATCATAACCGTGTTTTACTGAAACGATAGTGGTGTCGTTATGGTAAATGTTTCACGAGCTCTGATGGACAAGATTCCGCGTCTATCACCGATATGTCCCGTGTACGTAGACAGGGCCGGATTTGGGAGTAGTGGCGAACTGATGAAAATATTTAAAATGCATAAAAGCCGCTTACATGTCGACTGAAAGACTGACGAAAAGATTTGAGCTTGATCAAATCAAGATCTAATTAATTAATCATTAAGTTATTTGCCAAGTTAAAATTTAAGCGTTTTTTAGCCTTTGAGTTTCGCATTCAAGGCTCTGCTCACCATCTTTACGTGGTGTGGTACATGTATAAGTGTCTATTAAAAAACGGCTTGAACTCCGGGAGTGCCGGCGTGAAGCATTATTGACGTCTTACGAATTTTCGCGTGTCTGACGCGAGTTTAGCATTTTTACCCATCACAAAAAATGCACAACGCAGCTAAAGAAGTTTTCACTTAAAAAATATTGTTCTTTTTTTTTCACAGAGTCCATCACCGCCACCGGCCATCAATACTAACGGTCTTACCCCGGGAGGGTCGTACAGTCGCTGCGGAAATCATTCCTGCGCCAAAATATCAATAAAACACAAACGTCCCGCTCGCGTACACTCGGGACTCGTTGGGGCCGCGGCGGAATTACAAATGTGTTCTAAATGCGGCCCTGCTCTTTCGATGGGACACTTTATTTTTTTTTAATGGCCGTTGCGACCGCAGCGTTCAGGTTTTACTACTTTATGAGATTTACATTTGGCCGTGTCGTTTTATTACCGGTAATGGTGGCGTGTTGAGCGAACTTTGATCGTGTGAAAGATTCGGTGGCTTTTTTGTTTTGAAAGTGTGTTTTCTTGCGCTTTTGTTGGATAGACTCATTGATTGTCTTGGAATCCGTATTTCGATAGTTCAGGAAGAAACCGGAAAGAATGGCAGAAAGGCAAAAGGAACAGCGACAGTATTGCCAAAGAGGGCTACAGCGGATGAAAAAAACATTGCAGAATCTTTTCAATTAAATGGTAAACGTTTGTCCAGGATTTAAATAACAATAAAATAACTGCACTGGCCACCAAAATTGTATTAGAGAAATAAGTTGACAACGTTATTCTAATTTCAAATATTTTTCGCTGTCAAGAAAATTGCCGCCGATAGTTGAGTTGTATTTTTGGTTTCCAATATATATTTACATTTTAATTGCCACTACACAAGAGTTTCATTTATTATGACCATAGATATTGTTCAACGTTTGACTCCAGGATTTGTCACAGCCGGGAATGTAGATAGCGAAGATCAATACATTGATTCCCATCTACACTTAAAATAGTCCTCACGTCCCTAAGTCCGTTGTAGAGGCACTCCAGTGTATTTATTGGCGGTAATTAAAAAGAAAACAGACAGTGCCACCCTCTATCGGACGTGCTTGGAAACTAATATGTGGGGGTGGCTGTGAGGTGTCGAAAGCCACAAATTACATGACTTAGGAGGTCGATAGCCCGGTGGCATATTGGTGTGATAGCTTTAGGAGGAACCTTGGTATTCTTTTTACAAAGAGAGTAAATAATGCTGAATCAATGATTGAGTTCGAATGAGAACTAGAAATTTTCTTGGTCAAATCGAATATTTTTTTCTAAAACTAAATTATATATGGAGCTTGTGTGACAGTGACATCCTTTGAAGTCACAATTTTGGAGTCATAAAATTTAATAATATACTAACATACTTTAGACAGACATTAAAATAAAACAGTAAATCGCGTAAAACTCGTGATTTAATTAAGTTCATTGCAATTATGACTATTGTGGTTTGTATAGTACATATTGTGTCTAATTTGCCTCGTACGACCGCCATGAGGATTTAGTGTGTCCTATTCCAGGGCGGGAACTATACCCCTTTACGTACGCAAGAAATCGATATGTATTTCAAGTACAACTGAAGCGAAACAGCAGAATATCAAACGGAGGTTATAACGAATAGAGTAGTTTCTTTCTCAACTCCTGAACAAGTTGGCCAACAAGTTCGCAGACAAGTTTACCGCCTTTGAACCGTTGAGTTGCGGAAACTTTTATGCTCATTTGTTTTTCTACTTTTTCTGCCGAAAATATCGATATGATAGATATTTTTAACTCGAACCTACGATACTTTGGAGCTAACTCATTCTGTGTGATTTGTCCATATTTATTTAAATAAATTTAGTTCATTACAAAAAAATCACTTTTTGAAATAAGAAAATGTGCACTGACTAATTTAATAATATGTTATTAATTCTTTAAAAATGCAAATTTTAAACACGTTCTCATAAAATACAATCGAATATATGACTAAGCCAATAAATTGTCACCGACATTGTGTATTTCCGAGAACCGGAATCGAACCTGGTCCTTCGCCTTCGCATGTGACACTTTTACTCATACTTTATGAGACATTTTATGCCTCCGTGGTATTCAACAAAGAGGTTCTCTTAGAAGTTATCTGTTTTCTTAGAAGAATCTGTCATCGAAAAAAGATCATTAGCATACTTTGTACGGAATTTTGTTTGATGACACACTTAATATATTGTTGCCGAATACGTATTAAAAGTTTATTAATTCCTTTTGTGGCGGTTAAATGTGTTTTGAACTAAATATTAACGATTTAAAAAAAAGATCGACCGGTCTAAAAATTGTGACTATCGATGACGACATTCAAAAGTTAAATACGATCGTATGATTTAGTTAAAGTCAAAGATTAATATCTTACCTACGCAGACACTAATTCACGTCAAATTCTACATTATAGTAATTTCTCAAAAAGCTACAAACTACTGGCATTTCGGAACGACCACTGCTGAGTAGAAATGCCGAAAGAAACTTGTGCAAATAAATATATGTGTTGGTGCCAAAGTTAATAGGTATTACTTAGGATATATTACATACGAAGTACTTACAATCACAAACTGGAAAGCGCAGCGCAGGACACCCGCCAACCAGGTGGTCGGATGACCTGACTAAAGTTGCAGGGATTTACCGCTTCCAACCGGCCATCTTGGTAATCTTTGGGAGAAGCCTGATGTCCAGCAGTGGACTTATTGCGGTTGAAATGGTGATATAAATAATTACTTGTAAGTATGTAACTCTTGTCAACATGTCAAAGATACGCGTGACTAAAGTCTGACAACTGATAGGAAAAGAATAGTGTAGAAGAAATAGGAGATCGAGCCCTGGGTTTTTAAGCTTGACAGCTGAGAAAGGAACCGAGAAACGCTTAGATTAGAGTGAGACTTAACTTTTATTTAATTCTGTATTTATGAATTGTTTAAGACAAATATTGCTGACGCTTCCAGTGCTATATGCAATTAATTTCTTAATTTCACTCCCACCTAAGTGTTTTCCCGACTCTTTCCTCTGTCTATTAGTCCAAGAGCCTAATTTGATTGATTCTTGATTCTTCTAAGATGTGTGAACATCTTAGACTATTTTACAAGCTTTTATTTAATTTCACGCTGTCCCGTTGTCTGTCTGTAATCAAATCTTGCAAGTTAGATTTCTCCTACTTCCAGTTGATCTACAGAGTTGAAATTTCCCACGTCGTTTCGCAGTATCTATGACAATGCATTATTATGATAAGCATGATCTGATGGTGCAGCCCGGATCGGCTCCAAATGAGGGAACTTCTCAATCAAAACTTACAGCACGGATATGTTTTTTTTTTGTCAGGCGTTAAATGTCATAAGATCTCTCTGACGACAATAAAAGTTTGTGGCAAACATGACATTTTTGTAAAAATCTTGTTTATACCCAAAATATGCACAGAAGGGGAACCCCAAGGCGCAGGAAAATAAAATTGATATTTTATATGCAACTTGCCAGATTATTCACAGAATTATCTGCACGTTTTTCACATAGTAAATGTGGTCTGAATCGGATTATTTGGGGTTGCGGTTCGATTCCCGGACGGTAACTCGGCGATATTTATTGTTATTGGCAACACCATACTGGTTACGCTCGGGCGGGGACGGGTTATGAATTATTTTTATATCTGTTTGAGATTCTGCGGTGTTATTGTAATATTGTTAATTGTAATATTATTGTAATATTGTCAATTGTAATATTATTGTAATATTGTCAATTGTAATATTATTGTAATATTGTCAAGTGCGAGAGACAAGCCGCCGTTTTGTTTTGGATCAGTTTGAATCGTATTGAAGCGGTACGGTGAATGTTTGAGCGCGTAAAAATGTATTTCTCTTTACAAAATGAAAACAGGTATTCCAGAAATGCAGTCACCCCTAGAACAAAGTGCCACAATTACTCAATAGGGGGCGACAAACAAGCATTCCGCAGTTTCTTATCTCCGATGGGCGAGAGACTAGACGTAATCAGAACAAAACATGGCTGAAACCAAAACGGATTAAACTAAACAAGACGAGTAATTATTCCACTACAAGTAATTATTTTTTAATGTTAATCATTCCTACTAATATTATAAATGCGAAAGTTTGTGAGGATGTATGTGTGTATGAAAGTTTGATACTCTTTCACGCAAAATCTACTGGACAGATTGTTATGAAACTTGGTACACGTGTAGAATATAACCTGTGAATAACATATAGAGTACTTTTTATCCCACGTGATCGAAGCGCCTGGGCGCAGCTAGTAAACTATACATTTGTCGAGTTTTGTTATTATATATATATATATATTTTAATTTATTATTTACGGTAAGAAATTAACACTAATTTATTTGGATAATAATTTGGTGTGTGGTCCCGTCCTAGAAAAACATCTCCATAGTCGCCTCGTACGGGAGCAAATGGGAGAACTCGTTAAATAACCAAAGACACACAACCTTAACAGGTGAAATGTAGCAATAGCATTCCCAAAGATTGTGGTGAGGCTGGTTACGTCTAGATTCTATAATTTTTTATACGCAAACGTCTGGCTTCGAGGCGTCACAACCCCGAATGACCAGGAACATACAACGTTGAGAGAAAGAATGAGATGTAATGTCAAAATAGTTCAATCCGACCATTTTTGGGCTGTCTCTCTCAGTATCCTGCGTGTCTATTATCCTGTTGTCCCCAAGTCTAATTTACGAGCCCTTAGCGCCCTTTGCCCTTAGATGAATGGCCTAATTTGGCATTAAGGCGCTGGCTGACCCCCGTTACTTATGTTTTCGACTCTAGTTAAGAACATTTATGGTTTGCTGTAATTAATTTATTAAGATAACTATGCTTTGCACGCTAGGTCATTCGCGCGTAAAATTTCCCGTTTCTGTGGGAGTTTTGGGAAATTCTTAGAATTCCCCTACACTACATGAGAAATACATACACATTTAATGTTTACTTACGCTAAGTAGTTTAAGCTGATGTCATCATGATATATATGTATATGGTGGAAAAAGGACACGTATCTACTTCTACTATAAATATTGGATTTTTATAAAGAAACCCTGCAATTTTTTTTATCCTTACTTGTATCTAATCGAATAGGTATCTATATTCGAATATCGAATTCATCTCTCCGATTCACGTTGTGTCTCAAACAAAATCGCGTGTAGCACCGACACGCAATGCCAGCGGGGAACCTGTGTCCTTCCAATAATTAAACTGAGCGCGATAAATAAATACTTTCCGACCGATGACAATAATGTTCTTTTGTTTTTCGAATATTGATTAGGAATTACGACCGGCCAGTATTTAAAAATTATGCGTTCATGTGACATTGAAATTATGGGCGCGTTCGTAATTTAATGTTTATTTTGTTTTAATTAATTTTAAAACATTTCTTTATTTGGTTGATGGATTTTTCATAAAGCCAGTATATTTTTTCTAATCCTCATAATATCCAAGTGTTTTATTAATACATGTGTATATAAAGTTTTATAAGCTTCGGCCATGGAGCGGCTACAATATCGAGAATAGCTCATATATAGAATACCTATCCACAAGAGTAGCTACGACTACAGAGCTATGCGGTCAGCTTCGACATGTCCGATCGTACCCGCTTCCACAAGACACGTCGCTACTCAGATTAATTATCTGCCCTCTGCCAAGATTCCCCAAGAATCTCACAAGTTCGGTTATTGCTCAAAGGCCGGAGATGATGTTATTACGGTGTTTGTCTGGCTTCTACTTTATTTTACGTGTCATAAGTTCGTAACTTTGTTGGTAGCTTCATGTTTTATTGACACAGTTTGCGAGGGAATGATTTTGGAAGCAATTTGTGTGAAGGTGAATAAAGGTTGTCCTAATATTGATAGACATTTTCATACATTTGTAATTCGACGAAAATCAATTCATACATTTTATTTGGAGGTTGTTGTTTTTGAAAGTTTGTATAAAAGCCATTTCTGTTCCGCTTTCGCAGAGAAATACACGCGGGCGAAAACACGGGCTAAAGCTAGTTTCGCGGTGAGATTTTTAATTATTGGACATATCTTTGGAGATAAGTATTTTTTTGGGCCCGATATAATATACCATGCTATTTTTATTCAGTACAACATCATATTATTTATAGGAGAGGTTTTTAACCAAGGAAATAACTAAATAAAAACTGTCATTTTTGTTTAGCAACTCACAAAATGAAGCCAACTCAAATGACATGGGTAGCTGACCAATTTGAGTTTAAAAATTTACAAATTACTAATTGATCTTGATCCCACTTTCATCTCTAAATTTCATAAATAACTTTTGTTCCTAAACGAGTTTTAGTTCCTCTTATATTCCGGTCCCTTTTTAATTACCCACAACAACATCGTGTCATCAATAATGAGACCACAACTGGGAGCTTGGGACATTGGCAATTATTCACATTGTCCGGGCGATGTCAAGAGTGACCGTTCCTAAATTATTTGTTCAAATTTAGAACGGGATCGGCTAAACGTTCCGCTCTTCAATAAGTAATATACGACCATTTTAAATTGACACACCTAAACTCCCTTGATTCCTTATTCAAATTGAAGTTTTAGAGCTTTGGAGAGATCTTTTAATTTTGGGTGCTTTATAATGGTGGATCTTAATTACTTGGACGGTCCAGTGACAAATGTTTATGTGTTTGTCACTTCTCAAGAGGGACTATAGCTTTTGTTTCCCGTACCTGCCCGGGGTGCTTCGGCGAAACGAGGCACTGAATTAAGTTTAATGAACATCGTAGATTGATTGCCTTGTAATTATTTTGTATGTAAGAGTAAATTTATTGATGCTTGCGATCTTTTAAAATAACCACTTAAAGAAAAAAAAAATAAGAAACTTGAAATATGTAATTTTATCCTGCTAAAATTTTAATTGCGAAAGTTTGTTACTCTTTCACGTAAAATCTACTGGACCGATTGTTATGAAATTTGGTACACGGGTAGAATATAACCTGGAATAATACTTATTATCCCGAAATTCCCACGGCTGCAAAGCCCCGGGGCGCAGCTAGTTTACTACCTATAAATTTAATTTATTAAATCAATTTTATTAATTTCGCTATTTACTACTTTTTAGGTTCTAAAGTAATATATTTTTAGATAATATGTTTTTTGCGTCTAAAATGGTTACTACTTTTAAACATATAAAAAAAAATATTTAATAATCTATTGTGTTTCTATTATTCTTAGTGGTCTATATGAAAAGATAAAGTGTCGAGAGCCAAGACAGGCAGGGCAATATCAGCATTATCCAAGCGATTAGCCGACTCACGCGATGTGTGATACGCGGCCCGTTGCGTCTTCCGATTCGGCGCCGGAAGAGGAAACGACGCGGCGGCCATGACGGCGACGGCAGCGACGCTTGATGGAACTCCTTTTGTTTTAACTAAAGGTTTTGTAGACTAAGTAACTGACTTAAAAGAAAAGTGACGTTCTGAGATCTGTTTTTGGTCACAGAAAACAAAATATATAAAAGTACTTTTAAAAACTCTAAACACAATACTAAATGTAACTTTAATTGATCAATTATAATAATATTGCGGTTTACTATTTGTTTTCTTTACCTTAAATTTTGAAAATAGACTCTTTTTTTCACAGTTTTATTAACCCATAGATAAAACAAATGTTTTACCAATTATTCTTAACTAGCTGCGCCCCGGGGCTTCGCTCCCGTGGGAATTTCGGGATAAAAAGTGCCCTATGTGTTATTCCAGGTTATTTTCTATCCGTGTACCAAATTTAATAACAATCGGTCCAGTAGATAATGCGTGAAGAGATAACCAACATACTTACTTTCGTATTTATAATATTAGTTGGGATTGGGAATCATCGGGCCATATAGTGGACTAACAATCTTACTTACACCAATCCCAAATGTCCGCCATCACACAAAACAAAACAAAAACCATCTAACACGGAAACGGCCGTTCATTTCCTCATTTGGTGTTGTGCAAAATGAGACACCATTCCGTCACCGAGCCTACGGGTGGGGGGTTGAGGGGGGCGCGCAAAAATACACAATAATGTACAAACGAGGTCTCCCCAGCTGCTCGTTTACGGTCGAAGCTAATGAAGCAGGCATATTGGCAGGGCGCGACCCACTTGGACACAGGATATAGATTACTAGAAGAGGTAAATCAAAATGGCTTACTTATCCACAGGCTACAATCGATTCGAGATTCTATAAACTGTCTATCAACAGTTTGACAATAGTGGAATTCTATCGATAGTTGCCACGATCTCATGAACAGAGGGCGAAGAACGGGTTTGCATTTCACATCTCACTGTCGAGTCCATTCGTACTGATATGCAAATTCAAATTCAAATCATTTATTCAGAAATTAGACCTTCACAGGCACTTTTTCTCGTCAATTTTTATATTTATAGTTATTTCTCACAAGCTACAAACTACTGGCATTTCGGAACGACCACTGCTGAGATGAAATGCCGAAAGAAACTCGTTTGAACAGTGTTGGTCCCTATCATGCCAGATTGGCTTACCGTTATTGTTTCTTACAATGGTTTTTTTTCTAATAATATATAAAAGCATATATAAATGCAGCGAACTAAGGCGCACTATGGTTGGTCAGCTGCGTCTCACTGCGAATCGACTCGATGGTGAGATTTAAATAGCAAAGAGGGCGAAAAACGGGTTTGCATTTCATTTCTCACTATATGATTTATTATTATCATTATTATTTATTATATAGAATCGATTCGCAGCAAACCAATAAAATTATATACAAAATCATTTATTCAGAAATTAGGCCTTCACAGGCACTTTTTCACGTCATATTCTAAATTAAATGATATTTACCAAAGCTACAAACTACTAGCATTTCGGAACGACCACTGCTGAGAAGAAATTCCGAAAGAAACTCATTCCAACAATGTTGGCCCCTTTTATGTCAGAAGGGCTTACCATTTTTTTATTATAAATTTATGTATAATTGATTTATCGTTTCGTATTATGTATGAAGATAACAAAAAAACAAAAATGTAGATCCACGTTCATCGAGAATGGTTATGGTCACATCCAGTGGACACACATCTAAGCTGTGCGGACATTGGTTAATTACGTGCGATAGTTGGAGCTCCTACGAGAGAATGATTGCTGCGCGGTAACGACGACGCTGGACTCAAGGGGAGGGCTAAAAAACTAGCGATTTTCTGTTTATTAGGAACTGCGGGGCTCTGAGCTTCAACGCTATGCGTCTCATACCCGGGTGAGACAATTAGCGCTCCTACGAGAGGAGTTGGACCTCCACCTACCTTTAATTTTTCAAGTGAATAGACTGCACATTTACGTATTGCTTTGGAACTAGGGCTAAGGGCTAGTCGAAGCTTTGAGACTAATATTTGTTTTTTTCAATAATTTCCATTTGTTCATTCCACAATTTATTATACATTGCAAGAATAAAAAAAAAAAACGCCAATTCTAAGGCCCCTCGAGCCAAGCACGTCCTCGGTAATGTCATTCGGTAGTCGCAGCTAGTTTACGACCCCGGCTACTCTTGTTTACTGGTGATTATTTTACAAGAATTACGAGCTACTCTCAGAGAACTATCCACTGAAATTAAATGTTACACAGTGACGGACTGGCAGTTAAATTTTATTACTAGGAAAGCCGTTCGGTGATCTAAGATTACAAAAAACGTTCCTTTTTTGAATGAAGCGAATAAAAAATATTTATTGACGAATGAGATTATTGAAACCATAAAGTTGATAAAATTTTGCTTATTTTAGTTTTGTTTTCTGTTTTACTCATGATAAAATTAGATTACGGATGACTTTCAATGAGTGTAAAAGTCATAGAATTAGTAAATCATTTACCACAAGGCTATAATTGGTTGGTTCTTTTAGTTAATAAATTTTATTCAAGCATAAACATAGCCTTCAAAGCTTTGCCCCTGACATACTGAACATGTTTAAAAACAATAGCTCAATGGTGAGTAGAAAACAAATCGACTAGGTACAACAAAAGTATCCACTTTTCCATTGGGGTGGAGGCCTGTAAAATTGATGAATGAAATATTTCCCCAAGGGTGTCACCCTCTCACTTAATACTTATTTAGATAACCATCCGAACAATGTCGACGAAAAGACGACGGAGAATAATTACAAAATGAGATCGTCTAAATCAAAGGTTGACAAAAACATTTTTTTGCACAAAAGAAAAGGCAAAAATGCTTAAGCGACGTGCGTTGAAATGTTGAAATTAATTTATGCCCTCAAAGAAAATAATTTTGAAACAAGAACAAAGACAGTTGTGGCTTATGCCGGAATATACCGGATAATTCCGGATGCGACCGGATGAAATATGATCCGCGGAAGTTTTCGAACTCCGCAGTTTTGGAACTCCGCGACATTTGCGGGATTCCGCACAAACATTTTCACAGGGGAAAAAGTCCTTTAATGTTTGCATTGTGCTCCCGAAAAGGACTTTCGTTTAAATATATACTTATATACGTATATATATTACGTATATATATTATACGTAGGTAGGTATCATGTTTTAAGATTTTTGTTTCATAAATAATTGTTGATAGGTTGGTTGGCTTCGAAATTTTGGTATAATAAGATAATGTGCCATTTTATGATTCAAGTTCAAGTAGATATTCAAACTTCTTTTCATAAAATAATATTATTATCCTATTATATTTTTTAACGCAATTCATGCCTCTATTTATACATAGACAAAAAAAGGCCACATTCCTATTTTCCTCGAAGTAAGTATGATAAAACGTGTCAATAACGAGAATGTAGTCACGAAGTAAGGTGAGGTGAGCGTATATTGGATATTAGCCGCGAATTCCCTCAGGAACCGCGGGAGAGCGGCCTCCTGTCGCGTTGATGAATCCAGACCCACGACGTGGCACACAACAAGCCTGTTTACCCTGTATAACCAAACTTACTTTTACCGCCAAAAACACAACCTCAAATTTCCCTCTAAATAAAAATCATCTGTAACTCTATGGTCTTAAGGCCTTTTTACATGTGCTCTTAGATTTGAATTTGGAATGTTCGCAGAACGGAATTTGATTTTAGTATTTTTAATATTACAGTTTCAAAGTCGGATATTCGCTTTTGGGATGCGACGGCGAATTAGCGGTTAATAAATTTATGGTGACCGTTGAGTTAGAACGAAATTAATGTGTTTTTTGGATGATAAAGTTAACTTGTGGTTAGCTTATTGCGAAATATAAAATGAACGGGTGCCTTTTTCAAATATATAAAAGTGTATAATTTTTTCCAAGAGTTATTTTCAGAACATGATAAAGTAAAAATCTGAAAAACTAGGAAAAACTTAATCTAATGAGTATACTCAACATTGCTATACACATTTTCACAGGAGTCAAACCGCAATGAGAATTTTTCATTCGTATTTTCTTTTCAATTCCCATGTCCCCTATTTCCAAAGCTATCAAGTTACGCACACGATTTACGATTTCCGACCAGAAGAATCGTATCTTGAGTGACCAGTGGCTAATCTACCGTGTTGACGTCCTTTGGACTTGAAATTCAATTGAAAATATCCGGTTTTTTCTGGACGGGGGAATTCCTTGAGTGGTATTTTTCAAATGGTTTCCGATAGATTAGGCATTGCTAGATAAGGGTATGATCACACATCGAAGGATCACAAGTACTGTTTGATATGAAAGTGAAATTTACCAATAAAATTATGGGAAAATCGTATACTTACACAGCTCATACAAGCAATTACACCTAAGTGAGGTAAGCGTTTCAAAAAGATACTTGTACTATTTATCAACTAAAATATATGGATATTGACCGTCTGGATAATGAAATAGAAAATAATTATCACATAATTGTTCGCAGGAAATGATTAATTAATAACTGACAGAGATGTAAAATGTATGTTTATGGCACCATAAAATCCTCTGCAGCATTATTTTTTAATACTATATTATTCAAAATGTCTGAGTGTGCGACCAAATTTCGCTCGCATTTCATTGACGAATAAAAAAAAAATTAAAAAAAAAATGTGGCCAGTGTGAGTACCGGCTTATTAAACAAGTCCTGTAACTAAACTCTTAGGATGTGTGTCACGAGCGCACTTAAGGGTGCGCTTCACAGGGAGACGAGTGGATTTTACTTTGCTTTAGAATGTACGACTTCAATAGTTTTCGTTTTTACGGAATCGAAAATTCAAATTCATATGACAAAGGTTAAGTTAAAAATTTTAATCGTAATTTTTGGGCCTTTTTACCGTAATCTGAAGACGTTAAAGATGACCGGTAAATTCCAGTTTTAATATTTTGATGTATTTGACGCAGAATAAGTTAAAATTTAAAATTCAAATTTTATCTAGAAAATTCCGAAAATATTCTATAATGTTTCATAATAATCATCTATTAGATTTGATTACGAGACATAAAAGATTTGTATGTATACATACATACATACATAGTGTACTCACTTATTGTTAAAATGTTAGTAAAATAGCCTTTTTAATATAAGGCTATTTTACTAAAATCTGCACAGAGACATATTTAGGCGAGGGCAATTTTGATTTAGCAAAAAGGTAAAAAAACACTGCCCTCTCCAATTTCACAGAGAGCCCCTACAAAAGATCACTCAGCTAACTATGAATGGGCGAAAACAAACTCGCTATGGACACGAATGGAAATTTAAAAGAAAAATAAACATAAAATACTAGCCACTGCATGCCAGGAATATGTACAAAATTTGTATATTCACTTTTAAATTTCGGAACTTTTTTCATGATATCAAAATACGGATCGGACAAAATACGGATTTTATCGAGGACTAGATGTTGCCCGGGGCTTCGGGAATTTCGAGATAAAATATAGCCTAAGCTATCTTGGATAATGTACCTTTCTAATGGTGAAAGAATTTTTGAAATCGGAGATTACCCGCCTCAAACATACAAACTGATAAACGCTTACCTCTTTGTATAGATTGATTATGCTACTATTAGAATTCCTCCATATAGTTACAGCCATTCGATATTTACGTTTAACTTAATACCATGACATAAAATATATTACGAAAATTCGATAAGTCTATGTTATGTTAGTAAAACTATAGACTTAATACTAAATAAAAAATCTTTTTTTAATCTTATTCGCGTGTAACGTGTAACATCCCTTTAATGGCCGAAAGCATTTTGTGCGCCACGCGACGCCGCTAAATGGATTATTTTCTTCTGTGTTCTTTTTTCAAAAACAATTTCTACTTTTTCGACGTAACGGCCAGGACGTTCTTTTATGCATAGACCACTATAATTTGACCCGCGACATTTTTGTTGGCTGTTTCAATTTTTTATACAACTTTGGTTTTTTTATAGAGTTAAATAGGTCTTGTTAAAATGGCGGTTTAGCAAAAGAGGAAACAAAACGTTGACAAGGACGGGTGTGATAGGATTATGGAGGGTTGACTTTATAGTCGGAAGGCAATTTGGAAATTGACTTGGGAATCTGTTTATGCTGTGGTTTTGTCGTTTGTTTGTAGCCCTGAGTGTCAATTTTTGCGTCTATCGAATTTGAATGGCCCGCTGCCATTTTGTGGATTAGATTCGTGTCTGGTTTTTCGTGTTACATTTTAGAGGGTTGATATATGTATTTTTTTTTGATGGTCGAGTATAAAAAGACACAGGATAAAATACATAATGACTTATAAAAAGGGTATTTAGAGCTTTTGGTGCAAATAAAAACACTTTCCACGAGAACTAAAACAGTTTAAAACATTGAGTTATATAGACAATGCCTTAATAATCGATTTATTATAAAAAATATATATTAGGTGATAAGGTTTGACGGAGTAACTTCTAATAGAACTTTTAGAAAATTTTCAGCAATAAAATCATAATAATTACAAAATTACGTGGCAAAATGAAATGAATCCGACGTAAGATGGGTTTCTTTTGTCAACGTGAGTATGTATGTATGTCCATACATTTCTTTTTGTTTTAAACTATAAAAGCAAACGGGTTTTTGCACGATTAAAAATTAATATTGTTCATGACGTTGTCGTTGTAAACGACAGTTTAATAACAGCCGTAAAATTACCGCTAAACAAGTTTACCCTTTAGATAATTACTTAAAATAACTTTCATTATAGCTGTGATGCTTATAAAATCTATTTTCAATAAATGACGCGACATTTTTATCCGTAATTATTTTATAACTAGAATATCTACCATCTCCGTGGATCCATGTAAATGTAAGTACAGTCAACCGAAGCATGTCAAATTCAAATTCAAAAGCGCAGGTGAAGAAGAAGCGGCGCAACAAACTTCACCGCAGCCTTTTCTCCATGGACGTCAATTAACAAATATAGGTCTTATACATATATTAAATACAATCTACAATATAGACAAATTACCCTCCCTAGATCTCTATGCCGCGGTAATAGCGGCGAAATCGCAATGAATTTGGGTGGGTTGACTGTCGACTGAACATTGCGCGGTTTGCGCGACCATTTCTCGTGTGACATAAATAATATATACCAATCTGACTCATGGATAGTAATTTTCAATAACCACCGCTTGCTTCCGGTGAAGGAAAACATCGTGAGGAGATCACACTGCGTACTGGTTAACAGTTTAAGTTCATAAATGTTAAAGTCATATCAGATTCCTTCAGGGGACTTGAATAAAATATCACACCAGTTTTAGAAATATTACACTCGTAAAGAAAGAAAGTAAGATTATTATAATATTAGCAAGGAGGCAATATGCAATAGTGTATTAAAAAAAAACAAATGAATTTTAGTGCCATGAAAAAACAATAATTACGATGCGCTTTAACAGATGTTGTAAGAGGTTGAACCGTAGATCTATATAAACTTAAAGTAATAGACATGTCAAACTTCTATATTATTTTCCATAGAGAATATAACGTTTCTTGCCAAAATACAAAAAACACCAGAGCACAAGACAAAAAAAGAATATAAAGAACAAAAAGAGAAAAACAAAATTGTGAGACAAACAGGGAAGCCATACATACAGAGTGATAAAAATATTTTTTAATTCTTTCTGGTTCTTGTTGGTCGAGGAAGGAATAATTTCCAAAATCAATCTATACTTTTATTATAAAGAGGTAAGCGTTTGTGAGTTTGTATGTTTGAAATAAGTTCGGTAGTTTCGGAGATTACCCAATCTCCGAAACTACCGAACTGATTTCAAAAATTCTTTCACCATTAGAAAGGTAGGTACATCATTATCGAATCCCGATTGCGCTATAGGCTATATTTTATCTCAAAATTCATACGGGAGTGAAGCCCCGGGCAACATCGAGTCATTCATAAAATTGCCATCAGCACAATAAATCAATTATTTTAAAGGTCAGATAGTAAAACTAATTCTTGTCTTTGTTATAATTTGAAAAATGTGTGTATTCAATGTAGTCTATGTGCAAACCGATTAATTTCTCCAGCCCCTATGATGTCATTTATCACTCCCAATCGCGCAGTCACCAACTATACTGTAATCTCTGATATGGTTGCTTCAGTCACTTGTCTTTCGACACGGAATCAGCGGGAAGAATGGGAAAAATCCAACTTGTTTGTCTGACTTTCTTTTACAGAGTTTTAAATTAGGAATTGAAGTGAATTTTAAGTGAAAAATCTCTTCTACGTTTCTCTCTTACAATCAACATATCTATACCTATTCAAATTTTATACAGATAGACGTAGATTGTAAGAAAAGAAAAACTTTATTAGGTGAAAATACATACTTTTATACAATTTTGCTCATAAGATCTGGCCGAAATGGATCCTATTGTAGAAGGCAAAAGGGGCAAACCCTAAAAGTGCTGGCTGGATGTTATCAAGGAGGATATGTGTGCGTATGTGTTGCTTTAAAGGATGCCGAAGATAGTGCGAAGTGGAGAAGAAAAATGGACCCGCGAATGTTTCAGGGCTTTGAATCACTCTTTCAATTTAAGTATTTTCCCGACAGTCTTTCTTGTTTTTTCGAATGTGTTATTACTAACACTAGTGTCAGACTGTATTCAAGTCGCCTGAAGGTATCTGATGTGACTTTTACGACTACATTTCGACGTCTATTCGCAAGTAGTCGCAAACATAATAGTAAACTTAAACTGTAAATCGATGTGCAGGTTTCCTCACGATGTTTTCCTTTACCAAAAACAGAAGTGATGGTCTATCAAAACTACTATACACGAGCCAGATTGGTATAGAAACCCATGGGGCCCGAGTAAGATTCAATCCTGTGACTGTGACCTTTCGATCACAGGCGGACTTGGACGGTTTTAACCACTGAACCAACAGTATTTTGAAAATAGATTATCAGGAAGAACGGAAGAATATTATCTACCGGGATAGCAATCGTCCCCAGAGTGGGAAGACATTAAAACTTGGTCGGACATTACCACAACAATGCGGCGATCCGTCATCGCATGACTACTGATATATTTTAATGGAGATGTTTGTGTATACTCGCGGTTAGGACGCTCCATTAGACACGTTTGGTTTATGCGAGAAGCGCGAAGTTTCCATTTTGAGAAGTGTACGTTTTGGGAAATGCTTCTTTTGCGAATAGCACATTCTTTGAAGTGCTTATTCTGCGTCAAATGCTCATTAATCGAAATGCACATTTTGCGTTATGCCTTTCTTATCTTTTATTTCGTGAAGACAACGAAATACCTAGATTTTATTTTCATTTATTTATTTATATACACAACATAATAATTTAAATATAAAATGAACAAATATAAAACTAAGTACAAATACTTAATTCTAAAGATATTTCTTCCAGTAGACTAGCGAAAAAAAAATCGAAAATGGCTAAAATTAGCTAGATGTTAATTAGCTAGTGAGCCTTATCATTCTCTCTTTCGTCTGTGAGATTTTTTCCGGTCGCTTCCACAGGAGTTCAACGGTGGAGCCCTAGGTTCGATTTCCGAATTTTACTCTCCATAAAGAAATTAGAGACTATCTATTTATCCATAAGTATCCGCATTCGTCAGACCACAGACACACGTATCCTCGACGACATTGCACCTGCATCTAATCCCACGACCTTACCGCGCTGACCACACTAGGTCTCTATCAATCACTTACGGCAGTCTATCAGGGCACATCCATTATGCAAGAGATAAGTTCGATATTCGCGGAAACTTGCTCGCACAGAGTTAGCGCTGATCTTTCGAGAGCGTGCGCTTTTGAACAAAACAAAATATATATATTGTTGAAACGTAATTTTTTTTAAGAGATTTCACATTTCACTTCTTCTTCGGGAAATTTTGAGGTTAGAGTATACAATACGATGTTGTTTTTGGGATGAAAAATTTAAATAAATACAAAGTACTAGATGTTGCCAGGGGCTTCACTCCCGTGGCAATTTCGAGATAAAATATAGCATATAGCAATCTTACATACTTAATGTACTTTTCTAATGGTGAAAGAATTTTTGAAATCGGTTCGGTAGTTTCGGCGATTGATATTATTCGATTACCAGTGCGGGCAAATATTTGAACCTGTGTTCACATTAGTTCAAACCTATACATTCTAAAGTAAAATTATATATTAATTTCAATTTACTAATATTATACACATATTATCACAGATGTTTGCTATGGTCTTAGGCAGAGCCAAGAGATTTCGACACGCCACGATACTGACAAATCTCACTCTCTCTTCCTTTTCTATTTTCTCTCTCTCTCTCTCTCTCTGCATGCATGCATCAATTTACTAATATTAATTTCTTAAAATGTATATAAGTAAATTATTAACCAAGACTTGTAAGATATTAATAAAAATAAATAAATATAATGTACCTGTGTAGGGACAAATCACACAGATTGAGTTAGCCCCAAAGTAAGTTCGAAACTTGTATTATACTTGTGGGATACTTACTCAAACATATTATATTCTATAACATATACATATACACATAAACACCCAAGACAATATGAAAAAGATCATTTTCCATCTTGACCTGACCAGGGATCGAACCCGGGACCTCCAGTGTAGCAGTCCGGCATGATGACCACGGAGGTCGAACTTAATACATACCTACATGAGAAAACTTTATGGTATGCACTCTCTACTTATATATATGTGATAGTTACTCTGTTTATCTGCCCTATACTATACCAGCGTTAGGCAGAACGTACATTTAGCTGTAAATATTGTAAATGTTTCCGAGATATTTATTTGATAGAGAAGACAGATTGATGTGTCCATTCATTAATATTTAATAAAATATATTTTTATTATTGATTTTCTATTATTTCAATTAGGGTGTTCGTAAGTATACTCTAGTAGTAAAATTCCTAACTGATGGTAGTAATATGTTCAATATTAGCGGCACGTCTCGGCTTCGTTCGGGTAAAACTACCTTTTGACTATGTACATTATGTACTTTTATATATTATTAGAAAAAAAAACATTGTAAGAAACAATAATGGTAAGCCGTTCTGGCATGATAGGGACCAACACTGTTCAAATGAGTTTCTTTCGGCGTTTCTTCTCAACAGTGTTCGTTCCGAAATGCCAGTAGATTATAGCTTGTGAGAAATAACTATAAATATAAAAAATGACGAGAAAAAGTGCCTGTGAAGGTCTAATTTCTGAATAAATGATTTGAATTTGAATTTAAAACCATAATAAATTATAGATATACCTTTCTTGGGAATTATACTATCTATAACTGAAAGCGGTGGTGGTGTAATGGTTAGGACGCCCGCCTGTGGATCGAAAGGTCCCAAGTTCGAATCCCACTCGTGCCACATGAGTTTGTATACAAATTTGACTCATATATAGTAGTTTTCATCGACCACCACTTGCTTCCGGTGAAGAAAAACATCGTGAGGAAACCTGCACACTGGTTGATTATTATTAACTTGTGGTGTGTGAAATGGAGAAGGCAATGGCAAGCCATTCCATTAATAATGCCAAGAACGTTGTTGTGTGTGTTTCATTCCACGTAATGACCACGACCCTCAGCCATGAGGAATACGGCTATGAAGATAAGTGAAAATTGTACAAGCCAAGCCAGGTCTTTTAGACATTGACATTTACCGAAGCATGTGGAATGGTCCTTTTTAGGCAAAACCACAAATCACACAATTTAAAAGTTGTGATTTTTTTTCCTCTGTTATTAATTAACAAAATCCATACTAATATCATAAATCGAAAGTGTGTCTATCTGTCTGGCTGTTACGTGTTCACGGCCAAACCACTGGACCGATTTTGATGAAATATGGTATGCATATATAGTTAAACATCCCCGTTCAAACATAGGCAATTCAAAAATCAACCCCCCCATGATTATTATGGGGGTGAAAGTTTTCGCTTTCGCAGAGACATACACGCGGGCGGAGCTGCGCACAAACGCTAGTCATTTATATCTACAAACAAATAAATAAATATAAATAAATAAATATAAATAAATAAATATATTAGGACAAATCACACAGATTGAGCTAGCCCCAAAGTAAGCTCGAGACTTGTGTTACGGGATACTAACTCAACGATACTATATTTTATAACAAATACATAAATAGATAAACATCCAAGACCCGGATCAATCAGAAAAAGATAATTTTCCATCATGACCCGACCGGGGATCGAACCCAGGACCTCTCGGTTCAGTGGCAAGAACTTTACCACTGCGCCACCAAGGTCGTCAAAACTACCACTAACACATTCCTAAGGCAATAACACAAGCATTACCCATAAAACGCATTCGAACACACACTCGCTCGGATAGTCAAACATCTGTCGAGCGAACCCCAAGTCATAACCCCATCGTATTTCCATAACCTTTATGGCAGGGAAAAAAATAATGGCCACTTGTAGCAAATGCCACCGACTCTGGGGTCACGTGATGAAATGCGACAATCCAAATGACGTGTGACACGGACGTGACCCTAGGTACTGTGGACACATAGCCAGCAAGAATGAACAGCAAATAATTATTGTGGATGAGCTTTTTTTAACATTGTAATGATTGGTTATGAGTTAATACATTTTTTGGCTTTTAATGTCCTAATTTCTGAATACGAGGCCTTTTTGGGATATGATACTTTAAACTAAGATATGCTAACACTATTTGTCCTAAAGTTAAACTAGTTGATTATCATCATCACCTGCCTACCCTTATCCTACTTCATTGGGGGTTGTTACAACACGCTAGTTGATTACAATAAAGAAAGAAAGAAAGAAAGAAAACATTTATTTGCCAAAAACATGAGTACAAATATTCAAAATGAATTAGACCTACACGTTTTACCGAATATAGGTATGCAAATATAAATAAATAAAGAGGAGCATGCTATCCACTACAAATCCAAAACAAAAAAAGAATTATAATGTACTTATACTAGCCCTAAATTCTATCCGAGTCTATCATTAAAGAAATCATTTAAAGTATAATAACATTTATCAGTTAATAAAGACTTGAGGTGCTTTTTAAATAGATTTAATCAACTTGAAAAAAATATAGTTTATGACTTATAATATTCAAAATATGAAAAAAAAAACAATATAAACCAGACGATGGACAGTGTTTTTTTTTAGAGTCAAAACTGACGAGTTAAATCGGTCATCGACAGAAAACAGAAACTATCGAATCATGGGTCATATACATAAGTTGTCTAAATCCTATTAAACAATTTAAATTATACGTGCTTTAATGTAGTTGTTGTTGTAAGGGACTGAACATTTTGGACTGGACGATAGCACACTGGAAATTTTCTAACACTGCGCTCTTTTGGATATTAAATCTTGTCAGCAAGAACGGCTCAGTGTTTTAGAGACAAACACAAAAAGTGTTTAATTTTTCGTGTAGTTTATTACAAATCAAATGTCGTTGAATAAATTAGTCAAAATAAAATATATAAATTCCAACGAATGCCAAATGAGAATACAACAAAAAGGTATACATTGAATACATATACGACCAAAAATTGCAGTTGGGCTCTCTGAATTCATAAACAGTGTGTCACACGTCCAAAGAAGGGTCCACCCTCTATAGGGTCTCAGCCTGTTGGGATTTGGGGAATTCCTCTAATGCCCAGTTCGCCAAGATTGGCCGGTGAGAAATCTTGCACTTCAGACATTCTTTCATGTCCGGACTGCCAGCCGTAACATGCCTTTAACGCGGGTTGACATTTAGCCACAGGTTTACAAGTTATTGTGTTGACATTGCCTTGTTTGAAGCTCCAAGATCTTCACTTGTATGTTACCATATTGGAAACCTCCATATTTAACAAAATTTACAATAATGAATCAATTTCCCTAAAACTATCGTCGGGCTGTCGTACTTAAATCGCTGGAAGCTTGCGGTCACTTCGATTTAATTAATTTTATTTTATTTAATCGATTTTATTTAATGATTATTCGGAATAAATTTGTGTGTCCTGATAGCAACGTAACTTGTGTAATAATAATATGATTGCTATTTACTTGTTTGTGTTGTGGTGTTTAATTTTTGTCAATAAAAAGCTAATTTCAATTTTTTTCTCTCGCTCGCACTCATCTGAGTGTTTCCCCGGTTTTTTTATCAGCCTTAAAGTGGGAGACCAGAGTCCGATTTGCCACTTTTTCGTCTCCATTCCGCCCAGTCGTCGTAGTCAGACATTTTGTCCCCTAAGTAATTTGCGGTCTAATATTATCTGACCATTTCAAAACTGTGGTGAAGTAGATCTGTTTTGAGATGTTATTCGAGCTTGTGTTTGACATGCATTTGATACTATTCTTAATTTTAATAGATAAAATAAGATGCATATAATTTTATATTATGACTAAATAAACACACACATCTACGTACTTATTATCGAATTATCAAATCAAATAATCAAATCTTTAGTGTTGTATTGATATCTGCAGGCCTAGCATCAACTTTTACAGAACGATTCCAATGCAACTCAGTTCAATTTAGGCACCTAAAATGAATCGCATTCATACTAAAAATTAAGTCGATGGTACGAATTTGCGATGCAGTTCAGTTTAGGTCGTAAAGTGGATCGCGTTAAGAGATGATGGTAAGCCCCCTGACCCTACTTTAGGCCCTATTGCTTGTTGTTATACTTTTTTTAAAATTAGGTATTCACTACAACATACATGTACTCATGTACTTATATAAATATCCACTATCTTCAATTATATCTCCTTTCCTCATCCCTCCGACTTGATCAATATTTGAAACAGTAGTTTGGTAACCAGAAGGTAGTCATTAAGTATGTACCTTTATAATCTAATTTACGAGTTATGAACGACCAGAGAAGGCCAAAACTCTAATAATAACAGAAATCAACACTCGCCCCGTAACGCAGACGTAATTATGAATGAAAGTTCGTATAGCACAGCATTTGCATACGGAATGGATTATAAGGCGTGATGCACACTGGGTGTCTACGAGGGTATATACAACAGGTGGGACAAATGACCAGCGACTAGCGACATATATACTTTCCTTTTTATCGAGATAAAGTTACAGTTTCTCCCTTATTTTCGCGTGTTCCCAGTTATTCGGTGATGTGACACCGCGAAGTACGGTGTCAGCGTAAAATAAATAATAATAATAGTTTTCTTAAGATTCGATTGTAATTTTACAACCGACCGCTTGTCTAAAATGTCAATGGGAATGATATTGTTGCCTATATGCCTCTTAGTCGACTTACCACTCTATAACCTTGCGAAATCGTAAAGATATAGAGTGGGTCTGTTATAGGGCGGAACCACCACGCGACAGCTTTATTCCCCTATTATTTTTCGTACTGAAATTCTTGTCATTTTAAAGTCATCTACTAAGAGTAGAGTTACTTGAATTTGGTAGACAACACTTGACGAATTTAAGTAAATCGACACTTTTAACGGGTCTTGACAAATTAAAAAAATAAAGCAAAAAAAAATCTCGTTTATTCTATCGGTCAATAGCACCAGTGTGCCCACAGCCTAGGCGTTAATTAGAAAACAAAACGAGGCAGTTCTCATCCTACCATTATCCTAATGCTCGACTATCGTTCGTCTTTGCCATTAAGGATGCATCCAAAAATCTGCTACCGGATGTTAAATTAAAATAATCGACGTATTTCAATAAACTGTTATTGTTGAGACTGTGTACACCGATTGGATGTAGTTGATAGTTGGTAAATTAGAAAACGAAATATTTTTATTTATTGCGATCGAGATTTTCGAGATAAAAATAACAACACCCTTTGTACTTTGTACTATTTCTTGACGAAATCGGTGGCGCAGTGGTAAAGTTCTTGCTACTGAACCGAGAGGTCCCGGGTTCGATCCCCGGTCGGGTCATGATGGAAAATTATATTTTTCTGATTGGCCCAGGTCTTGGATGTTTATCTATATATGTATTTGTTATAAAATATAGTATCGATTGAGTTAGTATTCCATAACACAAGTCTCGAACTTACTTTGGGGCTATCTCAATTTGTGTGATTTGTCCTAATATATTTATTTATTTATCCCAGCTTACATTTTACCCTTTTAAGGGCCCTTTTAAACACCTCGATGGCGCAATGCATGGTCACGACGCTCGTCTGCTACCTGAAGGTCTTGGGTTCGATTTCTAGCGCGAGCAAATAGTTGTGCCTATTGTCACAGATAAGTATTTGTCTGCGGTTCTGGATCTGTACCCGTGTACCCGTTTCTGTGTTAGAGATATCCATCGGATCGACGATACAAACTTAGCATTTAGTGCGGGCCGTTGAGTGTTGTTCATTTATATTATAAATTCCATCAATATTGTATCTACTTTCAAATTTCATCAGTCTTATAGACTTCTTGGATCTCTTCTTAAATCTTAACACATGACGATATTTTCGAGTTAGTGTGTGTATTTAAGTAGGACTATTGATATATAAGTAATCTTTTTGGTACCTAATTATTTTAAATTTTTCAAAACACTTAAGTTATCGAACATTTTATATTCGGCATTATTATTATTATACAGCGCTCTCCGCTGTGCTTAGTGCAATACAACATTTTCACGCAAACTGAAAATGATACACATATTTTTTAATTTCCTTGAATTCACAAATGATTTTTGTTTATTTCCATCTATATTTTTTTTTGGGTGTATTTAAGTAAGACAAAACTATTGATCTATAAGTAATGACTTTTTGGGTTTATCATGATGATGACATATGAAAGAGCTTATAATAATAAACAAAATCATCTTTGCATGCATTCATCTTGATGTGTCTTGTAAAATTATACGAACACATTATTTTGTTCATAACCGAAACAGTACATAAATTATACTTAAACGAGTTCGCGTACACATTTTGCCGCATATTTTACATCCGATATTACAGTAATTTTTGCACAAAATGAACGGTTACGGCAAGTATCAAAACTGTTTGAGGGCCGTAGTGACAGGTCCAAATGAAATGATTGCAGCTACCTGTATTACGCCTGCGGATATATTTTATTCAGCCTGCCAGTGTTTTCGAACGCAAAAAAAAGAAAAAAATGTTGAACGTATATTTTCCCTTTCTGACTTTGGCAAGAAAGTGAAATGGGACGAAATTTCGCGGTATTTTAACGCGACATTATATATTATGTTTGTTCAAGGTTAAAGTAAGTAATGGAAATTGCCCAAAATTGTGCGAAAATTCATGTGCTTAACGGAAATTTTGATGATTGTGGCTACTGCTTGCGTGTTGTCATTGTTTTTTTTTTGTGTGTTATTTAATATATTGGGAATTATTACAAAGTAAATGGTTTTGAAATACCAACCTTATTAAGTTTTTTTTTTCGTTTTGTAATAAATTAACTTCTTTTGATAAGTTCTTGCAAGTGAGGATTTTACGTTTACTCCTTTATATTGTTCATTGTTTTACATGAAATGGCGACGTTCGGTTTTTAACCTCCGACGCAAAAAGATGCGTAGTGTAGTGTAAGACTTAATAATAAGGTACTTATGTCATATATATGTGTTGGGATCCCAATAAACCAGTCTACGATTAACGCTTGTTTGACTCGCATTCGTCGATTTGGTATTATAAGTTTAACGTGTCTGTCTGTGTATCTGTCTGTGGCATCGTAGCTCTCAAACGGATGAACCTATTTACGTTTAGTTCTTTTTGTGTCATAGATAAGTTTATCCCGTGTGTTCTTAGCCATGTTTAATGAAAATCTGTTCAATCGTTCAAAAGTTTTAGCGAAATGAATATTGAAAGTCGGGGTTTTTTTAATTTGTCTAACAATAAACTTGTTTTACTTTTATTTGCTTCAAGTACCATTTTCTGTTCTCTTTTTTCAACCTATTCGCCTTCCTATTTAAACTAAAGATTGAATAGTGACATAATTAAATAAATATTGCAAGCCAGTGAATAAGCACCTTAATGTTGTTTTGCCAGTAAGCGGCTATATAAGCAACTACCGAATTATTTTTTTTATCAAATGCATGCATTTGAATGAACACACCAACCAATGTATCTTTAAGGTTTTTCTCTGTAAGTGCAATGTTAATTTCTTTGAGAAAATAAAGTTCTTTAACCACAAATACTAACCATGTTATTCAGATAACGTTAAACCATACATTGAGCTGAAGTATGTCTTGTCATTATCGAACATTACAATATTTGACATTGACAGACAGAATATATACTTTAGTCTAAGTATACTTTCACTTTTATTATGAATAACAGGCTAATTCTACCTACTACATACTCAAATTTAAAATTACATATTCAACTTAGGATGATATACATCACTTATAGACAGACGTCAACAAATTGTTTAAAAATTAAGTCTACCACTGACTTCCGAGGCGCAGGTGACGAAGCGGCGCAACAAACTTCACCGCAGATTTTTCACCAAAGACGTCAATTGACAATTGAAGGTCTTTTAAGTGGGTACTGCTAAAACTATTAAACGACCAACCATTCAAAGTGGAAAAATATCAAACGGTTACTAGGACAGATAGCTAGATTAATCAGAAATACAATTTACATTTCGTAAAACTGTATATATAACAAAAACATCAAAAACGTTAAAAGCATTTGAGTTAATAATCAATACGCAAACCATTGCAAACCGGCCCACCGTAAAATATAGGTTTAATTGAAAAAACACTCAGGTCCTGCCGCGGGCCCCCTGACCCGTGGGGTCCCCTGGGACGGGCGTCCGTATTCTTCATGGCAAGCTCCTGGTACGTAAATAACCCTTTGGCTTTGGAATCTGTAATTGGCGATGTGTTGCCACCTTTTGATGTCGATTTGTTGCAGAAAAGATAACTTTTCAATTTTAGAAGTATAAAAAAATGTATTCTTCGTATGTATAATTATTTTAAATTTTTCAAAACACTTAAGCTATTGAACATTTCATATTATTACAGCGCTCACATTTTCACGCAAACTGAAAATGATACACATATTTTTTTAATTTCCTTGAATTCACAAATGATTTTTGTTTATTTCCATCTAGAAATTTCCACGAAATCGTCAAAGCAAATCCCACTGACACTTCTATCTCCTGGAGAGTAATAAAATTCCGTAAACAAATGTACTTGGCGGCCATTACAGCCGAATTACAAGGAAACAAAATCGTGTTTTCCCGTTGTCTCCCAGTTATTGTTCCCCACTCCTACATGGGGTATCCCCTACCCATACATTGATCACGTGATTT
This sequence comes from Plodia interpunctella, assembly GCF_027563975.2. Taxonomy (NCBI): domain Eukaryota; kingdom Metazoa; phylum Arthropoda; class Insecta; order Lepidoptera; family Pyralidae; genus Plodia; species Plodia interpunctella. The sequence goes on along the minus strand of NC_071308.1, from coordinate 1,538,783 downwards.
TTTTAGTATTTTTAACAGAAAATGTGGTATATTCAGATTTTTGCTGAAATAAATAATTAATAGCCTTCGTAATCGTCCTTATCATTGGATAAGGAGTATTTGCCAAGATCTACCATGCGGGCCCAATACTAATCAGTGGATTTTTTAACGATTGCAAATAGAGCCGCGACAAACGGCTTAACTGAGAATATTGGTAACCGCCCTTTAAACTTGGTGAATAAGTTTGAATAAATAAATTTACAATATAATCTGGAATAGCGCACATAGAGTTTCTACTATCCTGAAATTCCTGTATGTCTTTTTATAATCCACAGGATTATTTAATATGTACTGTTGTACTGTTGATGTACTGTTGTTCCCTAACAAAAGATGGGTTACAATGGGAACAAACAAAACAATACGAGTCGCAATCAAAAATCGCAACAAAAACAATGTGACTGCGACACGGCGCGCGTCTCGACGCTTTTCAAATATTAAAATTTAATCGGCCGGTTGTCGCAAGTCAAATTTAGACTCTCTTGAGAGATGGCCAAAGAGTAGGGGATTTTACAGAAGCGATGTAACATCGCAATCTCTCTCTCTCATTTTAGGGGGATCTCAGAGTGTTTCGACCGCTATGGCCGCGCTGTCATTACAGTTTTTTTGATTTTAACAAAGACAATAATTACTGAGATTTACTGAGTTTAAAATAATTAATCTGTAATATGGTAATGTCAATTTTATGAATGATTGGTTTTGGAAATGATTCCTTCCTCAGGAAATTTGTCGAAACGCTCTGAGAAATACCTTTAGCGTTTTCACGCCAGATTCCGTAGCCGTTGGACGTTGCGTCGGAGCCAAGAGTCCACATTCATACTTTTTCGTCTCCACTTCGCACGGTCGTCGGCATTACCTAATTGATAAGACCAATCAATGTGGCATCAAAGTCTGGTGATTCTCAGAGCATTTCGTCCACTGCGGCGACTTTACAATTCGCCGTCTGCCTGAATATGATTTATTGAAGTATAAAATTTACGAAACGTCTCGTCTGCACTTTTTAATCTTTGCCCCGACATCGGCTGTGATAGCAGTAATTGTCGGAACAAAACTGATATTAATTTCGCGCCTCTGAAAGATTCACAGACTCTGTCTGTTTGTCTTGTGAACAATGGGGCGTTGAGACACTTTGTCAGGACGGGATTACTATGAGTGAATTAGTTTTTTTTATTGGAGGCAATTTTGTTTTTTGTCAGTTTTATAGAAATTATCTATGCCATTAAACTTTTTTTACGTGGAAAGTCACACGTCTCAGCTAATACGGTCACGGGTGTGGAGACAGGTATGTGAGACTCGATCCCACTAAAACCACACGGTGTCAACGTCGCCGTCGTGCCGAGAACAATCCCAGCTTTATTGATATATACGTATCCTTACATGTTATAAAACAAAGTCCTCTGCCATGACTGTCTGTCTGTCTGTTCGCGATAAAATTGAAAACTACTGCACGGATTTTCATGCAGTTTGCACTAATAGATTCCAGAGGAAGGTTTAGGAGTATAATTTATTATGTTTTAACACGAGCGAAGTCGTGACGGGCCGCTAGTAAATAATAATGAAAAACCTAATGCACAGAATTAATAACTCATACTTTTAACTAGAATAAAATTTTAAAGGCCGAATTATCCCTATTAAAATGATGAAAGTGAGTTTGTATGTTACCTATTCACTTTGTTTCCTCATCAATCTTGTTGGTATTTCGTATAGGAGGTACAACTATTACAACGTGGAGATAGGACCTTTCATAACTAAATAAATACTGTTGCCATGGAAAATTCACACAAGCGAAGTCAAAGGCAAAAGCATAATAATATTTTTCAGATTTTACGCAACATTCATAGTTTTCTGTGGAAGTAGTTAGACTATAAATAATAAATAAATATTAAGACAATTCACACAGATTGAGCTAGCCTCAAAGTAAGTTCGAGACTTGTGTTATGGGATACTAACTCAACGATACTATATTTTATAACATATACATATATAGATAAACATCCAAGACCCGGGCCAGTCAGAAAAATATCATTTTCCATCATGACCCGACCGGGGATCGAACCCGCGACCTCTCGGTTCAGAGATCCACCGAGGTCGTCGAATATACATTTCCATTTACTACGTACGTACATATCACTTTTTTCGTCGTAAAAAAAACTTCAAAAATTCAGAAAATTTACTAGTTCTATTCTTGATAAACAACATTCGATGTAACATCAATTACATCACTGACCAAATTAAAACAAAAACGAATTAATTTTCGCAAAGTCATAAAAACAAAGACCCGAGTATCTATACTATATTTTCATCCCTTCCATAATCCAAGTGAAATATCAAGGGGTCTCTTAAGATGTTAGCCTTAACCCTTGTATATTATTTGATTACGCACTAAATAATCGGCCCGAGGGATAATAAAAGTGCTATAAACGTAAAAATGGCATGGTACAGCGTGCGGTAGACGCCCGTCCGAGAGGGGGTGGCCGAGGGGTTTAGGGGAGGGAGGGGTAAAAAGCTCAAGTGCAGAGGCTGTATCGATCGAAGCGACCGACGACATGGCCGGGTCACAGGAGGGAGCTGGTTTAGTGATGAGTGAAGCGGAAGCGGGTTTTCGGCGTGTGGCGTGTGGTTCCGTCCTAGATTAGGGCCATGTCATGTCCTCCCATGGATGGATGGGACCACAGCCATAAAAGCTGATAGGCAATAGCGTTCCCAAAGAGGGTCGTTGTTATGCAAAAGCGGGATCTACTGAAGCAAAAAAAAAAACGGAAGTAGAAGAAGTAGCAAAGCGGAAACAAGTTACTAAGTAAGAACTATATGCTACTTTTTTATATCAAAAATCAATCCTTTAATGACAACTTAAGTATAATGTTCCCATTATAGTCATTAAAAGAAATAGACAGTATTATTAAAGGGGATGGACAGTTTGTATGACAATAATGTCTGCTCCGCCATCGCAAAGAAATTCACGCCGACGAAGCCGCAGGCAAAGGCTGGTAATATTATTATAATAAAGGTTGGTAATATTTTTAAAATTGTAGGACATTTAACCTATGTCTCGTGGAAAAAGATAAGCAACTAATACCGTCAAACTTTACGTATTATAAGAGGCTATATATTTATTAAATGCACATTTTTTTTACAATAGGTACTGTACATGGAATAAAACAATTTCTAATAGAAATAATCAGTGAAATAAGAATGAAAAATTTCCATATTGATTAGCAAAATATTTATTATTATTTATATGTTTTGATTTGAGTTTGCAGTTGATCACCCAATTCGTATGGGAGGCCAATTTTTGACGTATTGTAATCTGTTTCTTTGGATATCGACTCGGTTTCGTCGTTCGTGTCAGTTCATAATATATTTGTGCAGTGTAAAAAAATTACTCACCATGTATTAACATCCTTATTGTAACCACCTCTCCTACTCCTATGACCAGACCATTAAGTACTGTAACGCACGTTTGTATGCCTTTCGTAGCTCTATGCCTACGACCTCCCATTCTCATAATCTCACGTTACTCTATGACGCAATGTCTCCATAAAAAACTTACGCTCTCTGATTGGTGGAAAATGTCGCGATGGGCGTGGCCAGCCTTTTGTCGCCAATGGGGCGTGGGCTGAACAGTGACATAGCCTTTAAAAACCTTCAGAGGGCGTACAAATATAGAAATAAGCTGACAAACTGTATAAATTGTGGGCGTAGTAAAGAGTTTTGTAAGTACTTTTGTACAGCCGTCTTTTTCCCTTACGGGGTAGACAGAGTAGATAATTCCGAAACTCGAGTGCTGTGTTTAGTTTGTGATAGGATGATATAGGCCATGGCCTTCTCTAGATCTAAGAGTGGAGGCTAGTCTCGGCTTCGCTCGGGTAAAACCATGATAAAAAATAGCCTGTATTACCAGAAGGTTTCGTCTTGTCTCTGTGCCAAATTTCAACAAAATTGGTTTGGTAGTTATTCATTACACGTAAAAGAAACTTTTTTTTTCTCTTTATAAGTAATATTAGTATGGAAGTATGGATTGTATGGATTTTTTAGTGTAAGCTGTTTCCTTCGAATTATATTTTCGAATAATAATTTTAGGGAGGAGAAGCCGTTAGCATATTCTAAGTTTTTCTTTCGCCTAAAACGAGATGGTCTGATGTTTTTTTTTAATAAAACTTGAACTTGTAGCAGCGGCGGTCCAGTAAGTAGTTAAGACGCGTGTCTGTTAACCGAAAGGTTAGGTTAATCTTACTCGTTATATCTGTACTCGTGCCACATGAGTTTGTATCACAATCTGACTAATTTTACAGCACAGTTTTTATGTATTGAAACATATGTAAGTTTACTCTATATTTCGCTGTAAGACCCCCGAAAATAAAATAAATAATTTTAATAGATCACTGCTTCTGTTGAAGGGAAATAATGAGAGGAAACCTATACTCTAGTTAATGATTTATGTGTGAATTGAACAACGCAATGGCAAATGGGTCTATTAGGACCATGGCCCATCCACGGCCTTCAGCCATGAGAATGCTATAAGAACTAACTAATAAAAAGACTATAACATGAAGATATGAAACAGGGACGAATAGAAACAAAACATAGGATATTCTCTTATATATGTGAGCGATCGCTCGGCCGAGTTAGTGCCTAAGGTCGACTTTTCTGCAGGCCTACCATCAACATACAATCCGATTCCAAAGTAACTCAGTTCAATTTAAGAACCTAAAATGAATCGTATTCACACTAAAAATTAAGTCGATGGTACGAATTTGCGATGCAGTTCAGTTTAGGTCGTAAAGTGATGATCGCGTTAAGAGATGATGGTAAGCCCCCAATCTTATTGGCACGCATAAGTATCATTCTTGATGATATCAAGCCAGCACAAGAAGTGCTGCAGCACAAGAATATAGCACTTTAAAAAATATAGATATCGCACGCTACCCTTAATGTTTCAGCTGTTTAGAAAAGACATTACGAAACATACAAAGCCAGGCAAACAGAGTTAGCTTTTAACGTAATTATGCTTTAAGTTTCCCAAGATCTAAAGCTTGAACGAACTCAAACAACAAAATGGAAAAAAAAGAACTTCCCTTTGTACCAGATAGTGGCCATTTAAAACGACAACTACCCCCTTCCGCACCCCTTTATCCAAGGAGGAGGGGGTGGCTTCTTTCGCCTTTATTTCGTTATCCAAGCCTTTGTTCACTAACTCGACTTTCCTGAAAAAAAAAAAGGCCAAGATCGGTTCTCCCGTGTCAGGTCTCTCTACTTTTATTGGTTTTAAATGTGTGAAAATTCTGTGTTGTAAAATATAAAGTTTTCGAACGCGATTTTTTGTTGTGAGACCCTTAGGGCGGGTTGCACCGTCCACTTTGACGTTAACTTTGATCTGCGCAGAATAAATAAATAATAAATATATTAGGACAAATCACACAGATTGAGCTAGCCCCAAAGTAAGTTCGAGACTTGTGTTATGGGATACTAACTCAACGATACTATATTTTATAATAAATACATATATAGATAAACATCCAAGACCCGGGCCAATCAGAAAAAGATCATTTTCCATCATGACCCGACCGGGGATCGAACCCGGGACCTCTCGGTTCAGTGGCAAGAATCTTACCACTGCGCCACCGAGGAATGTCGATGAAGATTTTAAAAAAGCGTTTGACGTAATAAGTGACATGAGCCCAGCGTTCAAAATGCGAAAATCATTAGTGCGAATGAGATCCTTTATCAAGTACACCTTAACTTCTACATCTTCATAGTCGTATTCCTCATGGCTGAGGGTCGTGGTCATTACGTGGAATGAAACACACATAACGACTTTCTTGGCACTATTAATGGAGTGGTTTGCCGTTGCCTTCTCAACTTCACACACAAGTTGATAATCAACCAGTGTGCAGGTTTCCTCACGATGTTTTCCTTCACCGGAAGCGAGCGGCGATCTATGAAAATTATTATACATGAGTCAGATTGATATATAAACTCATGTTGCACGAGTAGGATTCGAACCTGGGACCTTTCGGTTTACAAGCGGGCGTCTCAACCATTACACCACCACCGCTTCTCTACATACATGTCACTTATCAATAAAAAGATACGTTACAAAATATCCTCATAATTCAACATCAAAAACCATTAAAATCCGCAAGAATATCTCAATTCAACCCTGATAAAGGAGCGCCCCAAAAAGCGCGCATTTTACCCGGCCGGGGCCTATTCAGCCCACACTTAATTTGTATATTTTTACATTATGTAGGCTTTGATAAAAGCGCCATTCACTGACGATACATTTATTAAAATGTATACATTCGAGATTGAATGAAGTCTGAGTGGGTAGTCGGGTAGACAGGTCGCAATTAAGGTCTGTGAAATCCTTTCAGCTTATTTAGTTGAAGAGCATGTGTCTTGGTTACGGTTGTTTGAGATGATGAAAGTAGACAGGCTTTTGATGTAATCTAAGTACGATAAACATGGACACGAATGTTAATGCATAGTGTAAGAAAAATATGTTCACTTAATTTAACATAAAATTGGTTTCAAACTTGGGTGTCGATTTGAACGTTAAGCTCTTATTAACACGCAAAGAGGTCTATTAACCCGATAATTACATATCGTCAATGTATAGGAGAAATCTGGTAAACTTATATTCGAAAAACAATGAAAGCGGAAAAACTGTCGTGCCTTATAGAAACTAATTTCAAATTATATCAAAGTATTTAAAATTTAATATAAAACCACAGTTCCACATTTGTTATCCTTTGGTTTTATTAACGCAACACCATCTGTTTTATTACCTACGGCGTAAATAGAAAGAAACGAAGAAAAACACAAGAACAATATTATATAATAAACAAAGTGGGTTAACAGTATCACGATCATTATTTCCCAACATATTTTCAATGGAAATCATTATTTCCCAACATATTTTCAATGGAAATAAAACACCTTGACGAGATGAAAAGTCTACCAACCCAGATCAATAGAGAAACATCCTCTGAACATCGTCAGCTAATTGGCTGAGAAAAATTAATTCCACGAAAGGGTTCCGTACTTCCAACGAGGCCCAAAGGACCATTATTAGTCCTCCCTACAAAAGTAAGTCGTTACCTACACTCAAATAATTGAGGATTGTTAGCAAAAATATGCAAATGAGTTTTCGCCAGTGAAAATTAACTTTTTCATTATGAATTATGTCCTTGAACGGTGTCTTGGTAGCATCTTCTGGGAGTTTTTTGGGATTTTACAACGAAAGGGTTAAAATTGAAATGTTGTGAGAACAGAAGTAGGGTTAAAAATCTAAATTTAGCAAGTAAGACACAAAAGTTTTACTTTTACAGTAATATTATGTTGCACGCTAGTAGTTTGTAACTGTGAGAATAACTGCATAGAATTCGATTTGAAAAAATGCCTATAGTCCGTGATATAGTCTAATTTTTAGAACAGCTACAAGACAGCGCGTTAACACTTGAATAAATAACATTCTGTTACAAAGCTTTACAAAGATATTTGACTTTTTAATATCGTATGACATCGTCTGATTTCATTGAAAATTTAACATTGTATATCAGAAGGTATTTGACTAATTAGAATTACATTACCTTTTTTCAATACGAAAATTAGTAAAATTATAAATAAATAAATAAATAAATAAAATAAATAAAATTCTTCTTTTTTTAATAACGCAAATACAATAGAAGAAATTCCTTTCTGGGATAAGTTTGCCTTTGCACGTATATCTTTTTTCTTGATGCAATAAATAATTTACAAACAAACAATATATTTTATTCTAAGTTTTACCTGTGTACTTTCTATATTCTCAACTCCGCTGGGGTAGAAAAAACGGCGCAGTAAAGAAAGGGTTAAGTGTTTCAAAGTTCCCGTGTTTGCGAAGTGAAGTGAAGTGAACCCTGGGGTGATTGCGCGGAATGATTTTAATGGCGACAGGGTTTGTTTTTAAAGTGAAAAGATTTTATCAAACATTATAAAGTCATATTCAAAAATTTAGTCTAGAAATTTGACACACTTTTTTGGCATATTTTATCGTAAAATAGAGGTATATTCTATTAATTCATATTAATAAAAATATTATAAATGCGAAAGTTTGTAGGGATGTATGTTTGTTAGGTACTCTTTCACAAAATCTACTGGATGGTTTGTTGTGAAACTTGGCACACGGGTAGAATATAACCTGGAATAAAACACAGAGTAACTTTTATCCCGAAATTCCCACGGGAGCAAAGCCCATAATAGTATTGAGTCAGTTTTGATATTGGATGTCTTATACTCGCGCAAAAACTATCGATTTTTTATCGATTTTGGTACACGGATAGATAAAACCAGTGATAGTACAGGGGATTGCATGCCAAGTTACTCTATCTGAATCTTTATGCCGAGGTAACAGCGGCGAGTTTGCAATAATAATAATAATAATAATAAAAACGTTTATTTACTCTTCACAAAAAATGTCCTTACAAACTAATTAACACTTATTGGGATATACTTATATGATACTGACATTGTATTCTCGTGAAGAGCCTAGTTCCTGAAATTGGTCCCTAAGGACCTGTGCTACAGGTAACTAGGCCCCCGCCCTCGGCATACTTGATGTCGTGTATTGTTTGAATACGTGTTGTTTATTATAAACTAACAAGCTAAATAATCCTATTTTATTCCTAGGAGTATTTACATAGTATTTAAATGTATATAGGCTGTCAAGTTGTAGTTAAGTGTGTGAGAGGTGTTTGTGGGTGTGTGAGTGTATTGTGGGTATTGTGTATGGTAGAAGGTATTATTTCGGTCGGAGATAGCATTTGAGTGGTGAGTAGATTTAGACGGTAAAATATAGGTATGGGGAGGTAGGTTAGTTGCAAAGTGAATTAAAATTTAGTTTAGATTTAGCTGATTGGATGAAGAAAAGTTTCTGTCTCATTGTAGTCCATTTTTTTGAGGTAAGCTACTATAGCTTTTTTACAACTATATTTGTGAAGGGGGTATATGTTTATTAATTTATTTAGTTTATTATAGATGAATGGCCCTAGGTAGCAGAAAAAAGAGTTTGCAGTAGCGGTGTTGAGGGGGGGGATTTGGCAAACTGATGGTGTAGTCCGCCTACCTCTATACTTGTTCGGGTCATATGTGAGCTGGGAGTGTTGTCTGAGTGAAGTGTACAGTATGAAAGACTGTCTGACAGTAAGTACGTCCCAGTGTTTATATAACTCGACCGTCGGGTACCTAAAAGGGAGTCCCGCCGCTACTTTGAGAATGGCTCTTTGAGCTCTTTCAACTACTAGTAGGTTTGTTTGGGCGACCCCGCCCCAAGAGATGATGCAATAGTTTACAAGCGACTGGCACAGTGCGTTATAAACCATTTTCAAAACTTTTTTGTCCGAGATGTGTCGAAGTGATCTGAAGATGTAGATAAGTTTGCGTAGTCGGGTAGAGAGGGAATCTAAATGAGGTCTAAATGAGAGTGTTTGGTCTATAACGACTCCTAGATATTTAAGCTTATCCACTCTTTCGAGCTGTGGGCAGGTACAATTTTTGGTACTTTGGTTACACAAGTGTGCAGTTAGTGAAAGGGTGGTAATCGGAATTAGGTTAGATTTAAGCGCAAAGGTTATATATTTAGTTTTGTTAGTATTTAGCGTCAGTATGTTGGTGGTAAGCCACTTGCTAGTTAGTTGTAGACCCTTTTGAGCCGCTCGAAAAGTATCCTCCCATCTATCGCTACTAAAGAAGAGAGCGGTATCGTCAGCAAAGGTAATGGCTCTTCCATTTTCCATTTGAAGTCGGCACAGGCTATCAATGTATACCAAGAATAGGGTGGGAGAGACACAGCTGCCCTGTGGCACGCCACATGTGATGTCTGCTTCCTCACTCGTCCACTCTCCTATTTTGGTACGCTGTGTTCTGTGGGTTAGGAAATCTTTGAAAAGCGCAAGAGCCACTCCTCTGACTCCTATATTTTCAAGTTTAATTAATAGTCGAGGGATGGAGACTGTATCAAATGCCTTTTTCAGGTCGAGGAATATGACTAGACATTTCTTCCTTTTATCTAACGAGGAAATAATAGAGTGTATCAGCTCTTGCACTGCATCGCTGGTAGACCTGCCTGCTCGAAAACCGTACTGACGTGAGGATAGGAGTTCGTTTTGCTCTAGAAATTTGACCAGACGGTTGTTCATGATACGCTCTAGGATCTTAGACAAAGTTGGTAGAATAGAGATTGGTCTATAGTTATCAATATTATTTTTGTCACCATTCTTATGGATCGGTTTGATAAGCGCTTTTTTAAAAGCCGTTGGAAAGATGCCCTTTTCTATTGCCAGGTTATAAATGTGGGTTATAGGTTTGACCAGTACAATAGCATACCTCTTTACTATCTGACTTGATATTCGATCTAGTCCAACCGCACATTTAGTTTTAAGACCAGTTATGATCTGTAGAACTTCTTCTTCCAAGACTGGGGCCATCATTAAACTGTGAGGTGGCGTAGGCGCCAGAGGGATGTCTGTGTTAGATGAGCAAGGCTCAGGGTCACTGGGAGGTATCTGGTCGGCTAGGTTCTTACCCACATTTGCTAGTACAGTATTTATGTTATTGACACTGCTAACTGGGCATTTTTCATTTACTAGGTTTGGTGAGTGATCCTGAGTGCTTTTAATGCCATTTATATCTTTTATTACTTTCCAGAGATGTTTAGTATTGTTTTTGGAGTCATTAATTTGTGATTTTTCGTAATTTCTTTTAACATTTTTTAATATTTGTGTACAGTAATTTCTATATCGTTTGTATGTTAGAGTAATAACGTCGTTTCCTGGATTCTTCTTGAATTTTTTATGTAGGTTGTCCCTATTTTTGATGCAGCGTAGTAATCCTTTTGTTATCCAAGGTTTGTAAATAGTGTTTCTTTTGGACTTTTTTATAGGTTTGGAGCATTTATCAATGACATCCTTGATTGTCTTTAAAAATACGTCGGTGGCTGTATTCGGGTCTGGGCTGTCCAGAACTGGGCTAAAGTCAAGTTGCTGGATTGATGGGTCTAGGACACTGTAATCAATTTTAAATATAGTTTTGTTTTGAAGGGGGAGAATTTGTTTTAGATTTAAGCTAAAGCAAACTGTATAGTGATCGGTTAATGTTGACTCCACAACGAGACAAGTTGCGTCCAATTTCGTTTTGGTAATCATATGGTCGTAGCATGTGCGCCCATGAGTGGGGACAGTATGGCAAGATAGCATTCCGTGTCTAGCTAGCATGTTTAGGTACTCGTTTTGGCGATTGTTAGAGCTATTTGGGACTAGATCTATATTAATATCTCCACAAAGAATAATATTTTGGAAATTTGATAATTTAGAGAGGGTATTATCCAGCGTGTTTAGAAAATTTGTGATATCTCTCTCGGCTGGTGGTCTATATATGCCTAAAATGCAAGTTGATTGGCTTAATTTAAGTGTTAGACAGTTTGCATCTATAATCTGGGGTTCTTCTATTTTTACATTGAGGGATTTTCTGTAGTAGATGATCACACCTTCGTTCTGTGTATTGTTTCGAGAAGTAGAGGCATATGCGTAATTTTCAAGTTCGTGTATATATTTGTAAGATGGGAGCCAACATTCTGATAAGATGATTATTGCCCACGGGATTTGGGAGTCTTGTAAAAGCGCTGTAAAGCCGTCCATATTGCAGCTACTGCTGCGAATATTTTGGGAAATTATATTCAACGTTCTATTGTTGTGTGTAATATTGTTTTTGATTTCGTCAATAAATTTTGGTAGCTTGATGTAACGTCGACTATACGTAGGATATTTTTTAAACATTTTAAATCGCCAATGGCGGCATACGTGCGCGCTTTTTGAATGAGGCGGTTAACTGACTGACTGAAATGCCATACCATTAAATAAATTGCAAAATTCCCACAGTGCAGCAAGACGATATTAAGACAAAATGCCCCCAATCACGTTTACGCCCTCGCGTGGCTCAGACATAACAAACAGCCATAAATCCTCCACGGTTACAGAGCCTGGCAGCTCACACGTGAGTCAGGTATTGTACAGTTTGTACAGCGAGACATTTCAATCTGTGGGCGATTGACGAGATGTAATGTTCGACAGTGGACTCAGAATTTAATAATACTTCGGGATTAAAATTAAGTATTTGCTCAGTCTAACTAAATTACGTATTCATAATCGATATATATATATATATATATATATATATATATATATATATATATATATATATATATATATATATATATATATATATATATATATATATATATATATATATATATATAACTCTTCCGATCCGAATCCCCACGGGAAACGGTTTTTTACTCACATACGAAGTAGTGGGCAAAAGCTAGTTTGATATAAAACAATAATAAATTTATTCAGACAACCTAGGCCAATAGATTATTATAAAAATAATATAATCCTTGCATATTATAAAACAAAGTCCTCTAGTCTGTCTGTTCGCGATAAACTCAAAAACTACTGTACGGTTTTTGCCAATAGATAGAGTGATTCCTGAGGAAGGGGGTATAATTTATTATATTTTTACCCGAGCGAAGCTGGGACGCCGGTAATCATAATCGTCTATTTATGTTCAGTTGTTTAGTCATGGATGACCAAAAAATCGCGAAGGAAGCGGTGGTGGTGTAATGGTTAAGAGGCCCGCTTGTGGATCGAAAGGTCCCAGGTTCGAATCCTACTCGTGCCACATGAGTTTGTATACCAATCTGACTCATGTATAATAGTTTTCATCGACCACCACTTGCTTCCAATGAAGGAAAACATCGTGAGGAAACCTGCACACTGGTTGATTTATTATTAATTTGTGTTTGAAGTGGAGAAGGCAATGTAAAACCACTCCACTACTAATGCCAAGAAAGTTGTTGTGTTTAATTACCACGTAATGACCACGACCCTCAGCCATGAGGAATACGACTATGTAGAATACAAAAATATCATGTTAAACCTGTAGCATTCGAAACTGGGACCTTTGACAAGCGTTGATCACTAGACCACCACGTTGTCAATACTTGTATCTATCTATCTATCTATATAATAGATGGAGACATTATCCCTTAATGTTGTTAGTAAAAGTAATTTGCAACCATTGTAAACGCGTCTTGAATGTCTTGATATTTAATGGCTCATAATTGAAGCGACAGACAACGTATATACGGCGAATCATTCAATGCGATGCGATTGAACGGATTGAACGAATTGAATGATTGAGGCATCATGTTGCTCGCTTTACACCACAGGTGAATGAATGAATAGACTTGACACGTTACCTTTTTTTTCAATAAGTTTTTTTATAAAAATGTCATTTTCGACACAAGCTTTTGTTGTAGCTTAATGTTGTCGTCAGAGAGAGAGAAAAAATCAAGGCCGAGTAGTAAACCGCTGAGGAGTGCCCTCGTCGGGAGCCGACCCTGGGCACACCAGCAATAATGCAGTGACGTCCAAACTAAACGTGTATACAAAATTTCATCACGACCGTTTTAAGTTATCTGTTTCATGATTTTGTTGCAAAATTCCATTAAAAAAATGTTGTTAACAATAAACATACATACATATGCATGTAGATAAGTTTCTTAGTTTTAGCAGAACCTTTAGAATAATTAAACGAAATCCAGGTTAATATTTTAATAGATCTGTGGTTTGTTTCACCTTTGTAAAACAAATTGCAGGGCGTATTATGCGATGTTGGTGAGATTGTAATATTCATTCATATCTTAAAACTTAAGTACTTCATTTGTACTTTCAACTTGTTATGATTCATTCGATTATCGATCGACGATTCAATTATAAGCACGTACTAGGTTAGTTTTCGCGCGACTACGCCTGCGTTTGCGCAGGTGGCACCGTCGTTAAAAGGTAATAAGTTTTTTTTACAAATTTTTGACACAAGCTTCAATTGTCTTGACTGTCACAGAATTCGGATTTATATTCTGTGGTGACTACGAATAACCTCTCTCATCTCTGAGTAATCTCTTTCTAAGAAATTACATTAAAATTTCTATATTTAGATGATACTTCTGTCATTATACAATCGGCCGCCTGCCTGACGTCAACTCTCTTTGGGAATGCTATTTGCTATCAGCTGTCTAACCTATGTAGCCTTTAGCCGCCTCGTATGACATCCATTGATATATGGCAAGGTATTCTAGAGTGGAACCTCACTCAATATGGAGATTATGAATAACAAGTTGCGCCCCGGGGCTTCGCTATCGTGGGAATTTCGAGATAAAAAGTGCCCTATGTGTTATTCCAGGTTATATTCCACCGGCCGTACACCAAATTTTATAATAATCGGTCCAAAGTGTAACAACATACATACATCCACACAAACTTTCGTATCTATAATATTAGCAGGATGTCCAAGCCGAATCTTCAATGATATAAAAAAAATATATTTTAAAATTTGTATTTCATACAAAAAAAAAAAAATCAAATATATTTTCAATTTTCATAGGGTTATTGACAATCAAAAGGGTAATTATCATTGGCGGTGCGTACCTTTGATCAATCGTTAGACAAACATCGATTTAGGACTCCAAAGGACAGTGTTTGACCGGCTGATGAGGCCCTCGGGCTCCGGACTAGCTTTCATTGAGTATAAATAGAGAGAGGGAAAACAATTTTCCTCAATAATGAGATCCGGTTTTGTTTTTGATAATTTATCAAGTAAATTTTGTACGAGGCTTCGACAGTGACAAATAAAATCGAGAAAAATATTTTTTTCCTGGATGAAAAGTACCCTGCTTTTTTTCTTCGCACTTAGGTGAAGTTTGACCTACACGAAATTGCAACAATATTGGTTGGAAGTTTTCTATAAAAACTTGAAAAGGTAATATACAAATAAGTAACGTTCGCATTTACAATATTAATACTCAAGAATTCCGTTGTGGTCGACCTGGTACAGTTAAAATAAATAGATAAAGTAGAAAGGTACTATTCGTACTACTACCGTGGAGGTCGTACGAGGCGACTAAGGGAAATCAGTGTATAGTCAATACAGAATAGCTTTGGCAAAAACCCTCTTTGGATATCCAAAGAGGCTTGTAGCCAAATCTTAAAAAAAAATATGGTTATTTTTTACGCGAGCCCTGGGCTTTGGGGCGCCACAGCTCCGAATATACCAAACAATATATTCGGAGCTATTTCGTTAGGTATATAGCTACTTCGAATGCAAACTTTTTATATGTAAAAATTACGTTTCTCAAGCGAAAAGTTTCCACCAAGGCCACAACTCAAGTTTCCTCCAAGGAGCGCGCGGACGGAAAAAGGCGTAAATTTCCACCACATAGATTTCCGACGGGTTATTACCCGCGACACGTGTGATGTATGAGTCCCCGCACTCATACATAGTGATGTAGGTGCGGGTATACCTCGTGTTTGTGACACGCACGCTTGAGAAATTAAAAACGCTCTATTATTCGCGCAATGTGTGATAGATGGTAATAAATATTCGGGACATATTACTCCACGTTTTGTTATGACTATATATTCTACTATTATAATGCAATCAAGTTATATTTTGCAATACATTTCCATTTTCAAGATCTCAAGAGCCTAATGGTTATCATACTAGATTATCACAAAGGAGGTCTCTGGTTCGATCTGCGGTTCAGGTCTATATAAAAAAATTAACTTTTTACATAAAGCTGAGTCTTACATGTTAAATATATATAATACGTTAAGAAATAATATAGTTGAGTTTGTATTCTATAAATCATGTCTCTCGTCTTTGGGGTTAGCCCCAAAATTTTCCTGATCTTGCGATATATATATATAGTTTGGGAGTAGGTACTCGTATAACCGATATATATATATATATATATATATATCACTCCAGCAGTATCGGTTATACGAGTACCTACTCCCAAACATTCGAAGCATCCCAGACTCGAGACCAAAACATTCGACTTAAAAAGCGGTAAGTAACTGCCCCCCAGAGTGGCATACGACTTGCATGCATAATGCCTTACGCCTTTGACCGCAGCGTGGCACAGCGAGGGTACGGAGCTAAGTTCATGGGAGACATTAAATGTTTGTTCTGAATAACAATACACACCAATTTTCAGCTTTCGTAGTATAGTTTCGGCAGTGTAGTTTCGGCTGTGCGTTGTCTGTCAGTCAGTCACTCACTCAGTAACGCAAGAGTTTTATATATATAGTAATGTATATGATGGCTCAGGTTTTACTGGAATATCTTAGGATTTATATTTATTATATATATGAGGAGAGAGAAAGAGTTTTTACATTCAGTAGGTACAATATGAAATTTAAATTCAAAATTCTGTATTATTTTATATGAAGTATATTTACATTAAACATTTGACAATAACCGATGTTTTGTTATATACCTAAATATCGCGCATATTGTCAAAAATGTACTTTAGGTTTAACTAAGTCTACTATCGACTTCGAAGGCGCAGGTGTTTAAAACATTGGAAATTTATGAATTGACTAAGCAGGTTACATATCTATTAATTTATCGTACTTGGATTATATGGAAAAATCAGACTTCAGAGCTCCTGCGGGTACTGCTGGAGCTATTTTTATACTTCCTTTTGCATACAACAGATCCATTTTATAAGCTTTTTACAAGCATTATGTAACTTGCAGTGTATCTCGCTATATCCCTATGTCTCGGGTGGAATCTTGCAACTCAATTTTGAAGCAGATATCTTCAACCGTTGAGCCGAGTACACACGTTTAGTTTGGATAACAATGCATTATTATGATAACCATGACTTGATGGTTCACCCAGGAACGGCTCCAGATATGGGAACTCCTCAACGGTTTACTGCACGGACACGTTTATTTGTCACACATTGAATGCAAGAAGATCCCCGCTGACAACAATAAAAGCTTATGTCAAAAATGTTTTTTTTTTTTTTCAAAAAACTTATTTAACTTTTAACCAAGCTTTACTTTTGCACTATATCTGTTCTAACCCTATAATATATTCGCGCCTTACGCCGCCAAATCGCTCTTGAATACGATTGTTTTCGTCCGCATATAAATTATATGACTTGACGGCGCGATATGAATACATGCATGAAAAGCAAATTGATATTACCTCGTCTGTTACGCTTTGGCCTCAGTCCTGAATCTACAAAATTGGTTTTTTATGCCGTTTCAGGGTAAATTGTGACCGAAATGTGTAAATTAAGGTGATAATGAAACACTCAATGATATAGGGGACTCAAAATTCATGCTGTAGTGTCGCAAATGAGGTTTTATTAGAGGTTGGCGCAGTGGTAAAGTGCTTGCCTCTAAACCGAGAGGTCCCCGGTTGGATCCGATCGGGTCATGATGGAAAATTATCTTTTTCTGATTGGCCCGGGTCTTGGATGTTTATCTATTTATGTATTTGTTATAAAATATAGTATCGTTGAGTTAGTATCCCATAACAAAGTCTCGAACTTACTTTGGGGCTAGCTCAATCTGTGTGATTTGTCCTAATATAAAAAAAGAAAATATATCAAGCAAATTACTATAATAAATTTATCACATAGATAAGAAATATAATGGTTTATCAATTATCATATTTGTTCTCTCTCTTTCTCAATATTGCATGCTGTGACGTCGCGAAGCCCGGACGTTGAAGACTCGGCTGTAATTTTACAACCAGACGCCTGACTGACGATCCTCTTTGGGAATGCCAATGATGCTCTTAAGCGCCTCATGCGACATTCACGGTAGGCAGTGGTTTTTTTTTATATCTGAATATCTAGTTATAACTTGTAATCCTACAATAATCGGTGAAATAGAATTCATCTATTTTTACTATCCTAAGGCGGAACCACGTGCCATCATATACATCTACTATACTATATCTATATATATATATATATATATATATATATATATAAAACTCTTGCGTTACTGAGTGAGTGAGTGACTGACTGACAGACAACGCACAGCCGAAACTACTGGGCGTAGAAAGCTGAAATTTGGTGTGTAGGTTCCTAGGACAGTGTAGGGGAACACTAAGAGGGCATTTCCTGAAATTCCCACGGGAAACGGATTTTTACTCGCATACGAAGTTGTTTTGGCAAAAGCTAGTACAATATAAAATGTATGTATGTCTGTATATAAAGATCTCCGGAGAGTCCGGTCAGTAGTTCGGTAACGGCGGCTAGTGTCGGCCATGCGTCTTGTCTTTGCGGGTTTCTGCCGATGTAACCTGTCGATAGAAGGATGCTATGGTTTTGATACTTGCAATATTTTAGTGAAAACTTCTTTGGCGTCGTTGTTCACTTTTTGCGATGGGTAAAACATGTTAAACTCGCGTCAGGACACGCGTGACCTGATCGAAAATTCGTAAGACGTCAAAAATGCACAACGTTAATATTCAAGTTTTCACTTCAGCCGGCGCTCCCGGAGTGCAACCTGTTTTTTTTTTTGTATACCATGATGCAGAGGCTGCATGGGTACTTCACTCTCAAGCAGCAATCTTGATCCGTTGGATTTACCAAATTCTCCGTACTCTTTTCTTGAAAGACCGAATGTTGAAACCTAATCTTGGACGCAGATTTAACAATAATACTAATATATAATAATAGCAGATTTAATAATATCAACAATAGGCATAATTTAGGATTCCTAAGTCAAAGAAAAATATTTTTTTTCTCGCAATCTAAATAACATTATAATTCTCAAAGTTACAAATTATTGATAGGTACTTAAGAATGAGATTTACTTTTATTTCTATTGTCATATCCCGCCATAAAATCGGATCCTTTTAATATTTTCGTCGAGTAAAAAAAATGTCATGTTTTCATTAAGTATTAAGACCATCCGGTCGCCGTCCCGTCCACGGCCGACCATTAGGGAAATCTGCGCGGGAGCTGTTTAATTTATTCCCGGGAATATTCTTAAACTATCGGCTGGTCACTGTGGCGATTCGGCCCTTATTTATGTACGGCCGGATTAGCGTCTTCCCGCGGGAGCCAGCGGATTTATGGCGAGTCTACCAGTGATGGAACAAATTAGTTTATGTAAAAAAACTGTTGTTGTTTTATTTTACAATAGTTTTTGAAAAATAACAATAATTATTTAAATTTTAGGTTACGACCAAGACATTATATTATCAAGGTGTAATTTCATCCCCTACTAAGTATTACAAACAATTACAACTTCCTAAAACGTCAATTTCTATCGGTCTTTTTTTTATTTACCTTTATAATAATATATATTCCGTTCATCTAAATAATTACTAAAATTTATATCGACATACTGTCGACATACGACATATGTCTATTGAGACATACTTATTTTCTATTACTGAATGTCTCATATAAAACTTTCATAAGGATCTTAATAAAATTAAAAGATATGCGCTCTCTCTTCAAATCAAAAATATATTTATACCTCTGCTTATTTCAAATTCGGAGGTAAAAGGAACCAATTACTCTTTGAATAAAGTTTTTTTTGAAACACTACATGTGTATGTAGTGTTTCAAAAAAAACTTTATTGAAACACTACATACACATGTAGTGTGTATGTAGTGTTGTATGGATTTTTTTAGTGGTATATAGTGTTATATACCACTAAAAAAATCCAATAAAAATGGCGCTTTCAATTAATGTCATCCCCAAAAAAATACTACTATAAAAATATTACTTTTCATTAGCATTCGAAGTTAATAACTTTGTTTATGCGACTACAAATCACAAATAAACCGATAAATGTCATACGTCCTAATTAATAAATGCAGTTTATTAAAAAAAAAAAAAACACATCTACAGCGGCCATATTTACCCCCATGCATTAGCAAATTGAGTGAAATATACCCCAATGCCGCGACATTAAAAACGCCTTCTCAACTTTTAATACTCTAATAAGACTTTGATTTAATTTTCCTTTATCATTATTTATGTAACAACCCACGGTAAAAAGCGATAAGACTGTGCTGTTATTATTTTTTTTTTGCCGGAAATTTTTTTCTTCCCCTCGTAAAACGACGCTTTCTTATTAGGGGGTTAACGATGTCGCAGTCTAAGAAAATGCTGTGGAAATTCTTTGGCAACTGTCATTTTCGATTTGAAACTGTATGAAAACTTATTAGCTATGACTTAACCCGTCTGATACTGGAAAATGTATCATGTGTCAAGAGAAATAAAGTCGACTCTTGAAAAGTCAATTTTCGCTGATGTATTCATAGATGACATTAGGGTGACAGACAAGCAAAGAGGGGTTCACATAACAACTTGTTGAGTTCTATTGTTGTAAAACACGGCATTTCCGTCTTTTTTGTGGACAAGTCGGGTAACAATACAGCATTTTGTGCGATGAATTACAGGGTTTCAGTAGGGGTTCAAGGGATATGCTTCCATTGACGGTTTAAATCATTTAAATGGTTGTTTGACTGATTAATACGATAGTGTGTTGTTATGTCAATGGGAATTCGTTAAACTTTTGATCTGATTTAATTATGTTTGACGGAAAATAATAAAATTGTTTTAACTTTGTTTTATTCTACCTAGAAGGAAAACAAGCATGGTAAGTGGTCACCGCAACCCGTGGACGCTGCAACACCAGGGGTGCCACACGCGTGTTGCTGGTTTTGTAGCCTAGGGTCTTTTACCACAGTAATCTGTAATTAACTGCCTCTGTTACTCTTGAAACTGGAATAACCATGCAGGTACTGTTTGCATAAATAGATGAGGTTGAGGTACCCATGCAGACGATGTATGTACAGTCAATAGCACATCAACATACCCAAGTTAATTGAAAACTCGCCGCTATTACCGCGCCATAGAGGTTAATCCAGGGTAACTTTGTGTGCTGTTGACTGTACTAAGGAAGGTCTACCTCTGATATGTATGGTAAGTATATTTTGAAAAGTAATCAAGTTATTACTTTACGAGTATAGCTTTGGCATAATATGTCTTTAACGCTCAATTGATTTTCATTAATAAGTAAATAAATAAATAAATATATATTAGGACAAATCACACAGATTGAGCTAGCCCCAAAGTAAGTTCGAGACTTGTGTTATGGGATACTAACTCAACGATACTATATTTTATAACAAATACATATATAGATAAACATCCAAGACCCGGGCCAATAAGAAAAAGATCATTTTCCATCATGACCCGACCGGGGTCGAACCCGGGACACCTCGGTTCAGTGGCAAGAACTTTACCACTCCGCCACCGAGGTCGTCGAAGTTACATTGAAATGATAATCAATATTCTCAATTTTGAAAATAGATAGCTGCAGATATTGTGAGGCCAAATGCCGCAAAAAAGTTGTATATACCTATTTATTATAGAAATCAATTAGCAAAAATTCAAATATGAACAGTATCATGGTTTTTATTTCAATCTGCGTCAGTTTCAAAAGAAAATCTCCTTAAGTCTTGGCGAAATAAATCAGGTTTCCGTGGAAGACTCGGTATCCTCTTAATCCCGCACAATGTTTTCGAAGACATTCTATCATAACTCTAAGTATCTAACGACGTTTTACTAAGGGCAGACGGTTTAAAAAAATATTATAATTTTTTTGGTCCAACCGATGAACGCCTGTCGGCGTGTAAGGTCTTAATTTTCCATATGTGTTTTTTTAATTTTCAATTTATCATTAGGACGAATTGTTTTTTGTTTGTTTGTAACAACTTTATTGAAGGACAGGAAGTACATAGATTATAATTATTACAAGAAAGACGGACTAATCCCACGTAGGGATCTCTTACAGTCAGTCAGTCTTTCTTATGAAAGTCTGAAGTAAATTTACAAATTTTTCACATTTAATCGTCAGCTGTTTTCATAGAGGTCTAGGAGCGATAGAAGAATGTAAACTGTACCAGTTGAAGTTACATCGAGCTGTACCAATTGAAATTCATAATTCTTTATTCAAGTTAGGAACATAATACATTTACTTTAAAATTTTACGACAATGATCCATCATTGTCTGTTATAAAATGTAGTTTTTTAGATAGCAAATAATTTAAAAGTTTTATAATTTTTCAGCGGCTCCATTGACAAAAAGTCCGGTTCAACAGTATTTGATTAATTTTTTGAATCGTAATCATTATTCATGCACTGAAAATCATGAAACGGGCAATTTAGTTAAAACCCTATTAAAGTTTATGCAGTTTTTTTTTTGAAGCTCTGTATTTTTTTAATTAGAAGCCATATAATTATAAGTTGTGAGCTTAAACTGTTATATTGCGTACACAAATAAATCAAATATTTGTTCTAGACAAGAGAATCAGATACACTGATCAAGAAAACCGCTTAAGCTCCCATCTTGACCCACAACCAAAATCCAATAGCGACCGGGGGTGATCCCCTTAATGTGTTTGCGTAATGGTGGCCATTAAAACATTATAACGACCCGATGGATGCTTGCCCTTAACGAAGACATTTCAGTCTATACTGGGGACACGTTAAGTTGAATGTCTAAAGTCGGTAGAGAATGAACTAGTACGTTAATATATTATACTTGTGCGACGCCACCGCTTCCACCCGGCAAGGTAGCGGTCGCTGGGAGGCCAGCTAGGGAACGTCCTCTGATACCTCGTATTGACAGCAAAAGTAAGCGAGCTCGACGCTGTTTTGTTGGCAAGGTGAAGCATGTAGACGAAGGACGTATATTCCAGCAAACGTGACTTTGATGGATGGAAGCAGCGTCGCATAGGTACGGCCTACGGCCTGTATTCGGTTCGTCCGTTTCAGCCTCCGAGCTGGCTGGGTGTGGTGCATATGTTCATGTTCATGTTCATGTTCATGTAAGACAATTCAAAATTTAAAGCATTGCTCCAGCAGTTATGTCTGTCGTCAGTAGTCTGATGTGCGCGGATGTGGGAACTCGTAGAGCTAATACTCGTAGAGTAATATTTCGCTTTAGATACTTTCGCCTAGTACTTTCAATTTGCAACATTTTTTTCATCGGTCTCATATAAATATGTCTATTTTCTGATAAAATCGGTCAAAAGAACAAAATTATATGAAGAAGGGAACTGTAAAAATCTGGAGCTTGCGATATTCTGGCTACAGTACGTAGATATAGCTCGTTTTTGAGCTAGATACAATATGCCTTTATTGAATTCACAAACGGAACTTCTTTCCTAAAATGTCCCAAAATGTATACTGGTAACGAATTATCGATTCTATCACAGTACATTCATACGTGTTGTTATACTATCAGTGTGAAAGAGGATGAAATATATTAAATTTCACCTCCACTTAACTCCGAATGACGTCAAGTCAAGCGAAAGTCAATTAGTGAAAAATATGCAGCATCATTATAGTCATTTGTCTCCTGCGCTCGACTCTTCGTTTGTGTTGGCGACGCTGACGCGATGTTAATGTTGATGACAGTGTAGAAATGCCCTTAAATGTAGGGCTGTCACAAGTGACAGTAACCAATGCGAGACATTCGGATGAAAATGCCAAAGTTTTGTTGAATCACGTTATTTTCTAGGTACTGTATAACACAAGCCAAATTGGTTGATTTTTTTCGAATGAGATTTATTGATCTCTCTCTCTCTCTCTCTCTCTCTCTCTCTTATCTGAGCAATTTCCCGGTTACTTCCTTAGCTGCATCTAGTGCCCACTGGCCCACTTTTTCTACTCCTTTCGCATGGTTTTCGGCATCATTAGTTGTTAGACTATTGGCGTGCGTGGCGTCATTTGACGACATCAACCCAGCACTTCTTGAGTTGCCCCCTAAATGTCCCCAACTAATAGGGGTCGCGTATAATTCGATGCGATCATCAAGTGCACTAACAATATCGTATACACGGAACGTATAGCAAATTGGCAACCCTATTTAAATTTGTCATGACGTGTTGGATTTAAATAAATGTTTTCGTTTAATGTAAACGAAGACATTAGAAGCGTTTTAGTAATAGAATCTTATGAATATAGGGCTTATTTTTTTAATTTTTAGTATATTTTTAATTGTAGAATAGAGGCAGAGGAGCTAGTATAAGTTTAAGTCATTGACGAAACATATAAAATGAACAGCGCCTCTATTGTACGAAAAAGGGACTAAAAACTTTCCATATAATTGTTGATGTTGTCGATCGGTTGCGTCCTTGCAAATATTTGTACTATCCCACAGATATGCGTCAGGACACCACTTCTACGGAAAATTCGGGAACAAAATCTTTGTCTGTATATCTGTATATGAAATATCATGAATATCCGACCTTGAAAAGTAGTTGAAAAGTGAATAAATTCAGAAAAAATATATTTCATGATCTGACTAATGATGATTCAAAACATTAGCAAATGCGCTCAAAGATAGTTCTCACATCATCAAAATTTTCTATAACACTGTTTAACATAATTTATTATTAAACCAAACAGTAGCCAAATTAACCTATAAGCCAAATATATTCATAAAATAAAGTACTCTTATAGTAATTAGAGCATAAAACGTGTGCACGCGAGAGGCACATGCAAGGATGCACCCTTCGCGTGTGTGCCCAGAAACAAAGATCCTAAGTGCAATTATACACTAATTAGAATCTAATGATGTGACCTACATTCGAGATTTTAACAAATGTATCAGAGATAAAACGTACAGAAACCTAAAAAAAAAGTGTTTTATATCTAATGTGTTATTTTGGCAATAATTGGGTCAACAATTTTTAATTTTTTAAATTGATTCTGAATACAGAATCAATTTAAAAAATGGAATACCATACAATTAAATTAAATGGAATACCATTTAATTGAATGTTTACAATTTTAATCAAATTTTCAGTAAGCTGACAGAAGAAAAGCGGAATTTTGGAACGTAAATAACACATCTTTTATGTGCTGAAAATGTATGTAAACTTTTACTTACGACTTTTAGACTTTATTTTTAATTTAATTTTCAGTTTAAACTTAAGTGAAAGTTTATCTTCTATTGTTAAATATACACATATTCAAATATTTTAATCTTTCTCTATTTGATCACTGTGAGAGTGCTCTCTGCTCTGCTCACTGGGGCCACCATACAATTTTCATTAATTATTAGCAAAAACAAAAAAAAAAACATGAGATTAGATAAAAAAATTCATTAGATTGCGTATTGAATTGCATAATATAATTTATGACAAAGATTTCGGTGGTGGCCACCCTATTTATTTAGCAACTGTGTCCAATAGATAGTCATAATACTTTCTAATAAAATAAATTAACTAATAACGCCGTTAAGACGCCCGCCTGTTGATCGAAAGGTCCCAGGTTCGAATCCCACTTGTGCCACATGAGTTTGTATACCAATCTGACTCATGTACAGTAGTTTTCATCGACCACCACTTGCTTCCGATGAAGGAAAACATCGTGAGGAAACCTGCACACTGGTTGATTATTTTACTTGTGTGTGAAATGGAGAAGGCAATGGCAAACCACTCCATTACTAATGCCAAGAGAGTCGTTATGTGTGTTTATTTCCACGTAATGACCACGACCCTCAGCCATGAGGAATACGACTATGTAGAAGAGAAGAGTGCAGGTTCTTCTTAATTTATTTGAACATAGTTTCAGTTGGCTAAAAAAATCCATTGGTTTTAGGCATAAAACAATTACAGAACACGACGGTTGAAAAACATCAGCCGTACTTAGATCATAATAATGTGGCGATCATAATTATTTATATACAAACGCAGATTGAAACACCTCCAGCGGAAGTTGTTTATCACGAAATAATTGCACAATATCACGTCAAATCAAAATGGAAAACGCATCCTTTTATCCTAACCTCCAAACCTAATGACAGGACACACTGCGACCAAGATAAATTCACAATTGAAAAATTTAAACTTGTAGTAATGTGGACTCTATGTCTTTGTGTTAGAGCCGTTGGGTACTTCGTGTGGGTGTTAGGTAAGTGTAGCGTTGGAGTCCATCCGTGCAACGCCTCACGGATGCTACAAGTAAAAGCAATGATACGTCGCGGATTTCGTCGCGTGATGGCTGGTTCTATTCTGCAATTTGATATTCGATCCTGTTTAATTATAAAATTCATGTATGGTTCACATGATTTTGTGTAACGAATTTAATCTATGGTTAGTTATAAAGCAAATCGTAATAAAGATTGGATGATGATTGATGATTGATGAAATGTATTTAAAAAATCTGGATATCCATACCTGGGTTGTTATCTCAACAAAATTACTATTTTTACGTGCCTGAAGATGTGAAACAATTTATTTATGTTTTCTTAAATGTGAATGTCACTTAATTTTCGCAATCCAAATGGGCAATAATTGTTTACCAAGCGCATAGGTACGCGCGTACCTATGCGCTTGGTAAACAATAAAAAATGTAATTTGCATAAAATAT
Source organism: Plodia interpunctella (assembly GCF_027563975.2). Taxonomy (NCBI): domain Eukaryota; kingdom Metazoa; phylum Arthropoda; class Insecta; order Lepidoptera; family Pyralidae; genus Plodia; species Plodia interpunctella. The sequence goes on along the minus strand of NC_071308.1, from coordinate 1,512,435 downwards.
TTTTAAAAAAATTGAGTAATTCCTGAGTTTCATTTGGCTCCGGTATGTCAGCGAATAAAACATAGGTATTTTAGGTATTGCCTGAAATAAAAAAGGAATGTCTAATTTTATTTAATAAATATTTTTTCAGGCCCCAAGTGGCACAAGCTAGGCAAGGCTCGGACGTGAACACACAGGGGAAGTGATTCAGCGGCCCACTTGCCCAGCGGAGCGTGGACTTGCGCAAGCGCAACACGCGAGTTACATGATCACCAAGGATCATTGAGCCAGGAAGTTTCCGGTCAGGGGAAATTGTGCTAAACTGTCTTTTTTTTCAGTCAGCGTTGAATAATTGCAAAAAAATATACACTGATATTTTGCCCATTGCGGGAATTTATTTTTCGTTTTATTGTTTCATTACTTTACTTTTGTTTGTTTTGTTTTTTGTCAAAATAAATAGACAATTTATTAATTCTGTTTACACAAATACAGATATATACACGGTACAGAACAGCACACAAAAAATATTTTGTTTTTTTTTGTACAGAGTTTCATTTCAGTGGAATTTTTATTTTTAAAGTTTATAGCACACAAAACACAAAATCAGATCAAAAGCTAGATGTAATTGTAAGTTTATGTGTATATAACGTATAAAGGTTTCGATCTGAATTGTAATACAAAGATTATTATTATTAGAGTTAGGATATGAAAAAATATATATGTAGGTAGGTGTAAAATATATATGAAAAAAATATATATATAATGGGCATATGGCAAACTTACACCATATGTGTAAGTTTGCCATATGCCCAATATATATTTTTTCTTTGAGATCATACCCAATTATTATATGGCAATAATGAGGATAAATACAAATCGAGTAAAAAAAACACTATTATTCTTGAATCTTGAATCTTTGTTTTACGAGTTTAACACAAACACACATATGTGCACATTTAACAGTTAATTAATTTGGTGGTCAGAGGAAGTGAGTAGAAGATGTTTTGATAGGTTATTATTATAGTTTTTTTTAAGGTAGTTTCGCTCCACTGCGCAAGGACAGCAAGATGTTATCATGCGAACATTACAAGTGAACACAATCCTCGAAATATCGGCGAACTCAGATGGATGCATGTGCTTATCAATGTACATTGCGCAGGTTGTATGTAAATTTACTATTATCGCTAGAAAAAACGAGCAATGAAAGTTGAATTCGGTGTGTTTGGCGAATTTATAGTTGGTATTTCTAACATAACTGTGTAAATTGAAAATAATAAAAAAAAACTTTGCCCTGGCAAAGGAATCTCGATTTGACATGAATGTTTGTTCATTGGGATACTTTAAACGGGTTGGCTATAAATCTTTTCAATAGGCTTGGTTATATTGTCTTTTTTTTTTTTGATAAAACGGTATTCCGTTTTAATAATTAAACTAACTTTTCATAATTATACTCTTTGTTTGTATTTATTTTTGTATGATAATTCTTTGTTCTAAATATTATTTTTTAACGTAGACTGAGAAATAAAACAAAAATGTTATGTTAGCTATATTAGATTTCTTGGTGATTATTGAAATCGTCAAAACGAATGATATAGAAGGGAGCAAAAGAAAATAAATATGCACTACTTAATCAATCTTTGCATGACAAAAAAAAGACTTGTGTTACATCCGGCTCGATCAGCCATCACACACGTGCTAGCACGAGTAAATACGAGTGTACGAGGACGCTACTTGCGCAGTGTCGTGTGCAAGTGTAGCCAGAAATATTTTTAATCCAAACAAATATCTCGCTTCGAAATAAATATGTCGGTCGGCCAGTTAAGACGCCTTTACAATGGTTTGTGAGTTACAAGATATATATATTTTTTAAGTTTGTCGTATAGTTTAAATTTATATGAAATAAATAATTTGACAAACACGTTACGGCTATATTATCCATGCGTATAGACATCACAACTGTCCCAACTAATATTTTAAATATTTCAGTTCGGTTCTGGCAAGGAAATATTTAGTATTTAATAGAGCACAAAGCAGAAGAAGAATATTATAAATGAGATATTAAGTTTATTTGTTTTTTCTTCATGTTTTTTATACTCAACCAATCTTCTTTAAACTTCTAATTCATATAGTACGGTAGTGCGGAGAAGGACTGCCTTTCATTTCGGAAAAACAATGCCCCATGGGAAATTCACACGGGCGAAGTCGCGGTTAAAAGGTACGACTAAGTTACTCACTATAATATAAGTATTTTTTCGCGAAGATCTTATCATTAACAAACTCAATTCTCCTTTCGACCTGCATATAATAATGACGAACGCTCTTCAATAGTTCAATATTATTCCAAAAAACCAAATGACAATAGCAGATACTTATACTCTTGCTCTTGTTTTATCTCAAAATTTTGACATTTTGAAAAATTAATACATGTAAATACTTACGTGTGAACATTTTGTAATTAATTATTAATAATGCGAGGGTTAGCCATAAGAGTACAAAACACAAAACGTGTTTGTTATCAACATAATTGGCATAAATAGGTTTTAAGTATTAGTTAGATCACTGTTTCTACGAAATAAGTACCGTTTTTTGGCCGATTTATTAATAATGAGAGATATGTTAAATGAAGAAAAGTAATGTGTGAAATCTCCCTAATTTGATATAAAAACCGACGTTGACCAGAGCCGGATCACTTAGGACAAAAAGAGAGCGTGTTTACTCTGCGGGCCGCGAAACTGGGAGTGCTCATCTCGCGGCGACCGATAGGCTTCAGGGCATCAGTGGCAGCGGGTTTATTATACTCAGCAGCGCTCCGCAAATCTGGGAGCGCTCATCTCGAGGTGCCCGATAGGCTTCAAGGTATGAGCTGCAGCGGATTCGAGACAAATCTATGATGGTCTGCGGTCCGCAAAACTGAGGGTGCCATCTCGTGGCGACCGATAGCCTTCGAAGCTTGAGCGGATAGCGGGTAGAGAACAAATCGATGAAGCTCGGGCTTGAATGGAAGTGCTCATATCGATAAAGAATGTTTCTTAGAATAAATAAAAATTATTTCTATCATGTAATTTCGCATCAATATTTATGATCACATGGACCACACGTTTGTTTACAGAGCGGAGGCGATAGTCGAGAGATTGTAACTGTTTCCGAGATCCAATCAGTTTATTAGGTGCGATACGACACCGACCGGGCGGCCATGACAGAGCCTCGCGGATTCGTTTAATCGGCATTTATTTGTTTTTCAACGGTTCGACTGCTGGATTGGATTGTATTAGATTGACAGAGGAAAGTTTTAGATTAAATGAGGTTGAATTTTTATTACTACTTTCAATTCTGTTAGATTAATAGCAGTTTCATATCATAGAGAAAGAGAGAGAGAAAGAGCAAGATAGAAGAATAGGTATGATTGATTTTATTGTGAATTTTATAATAGGTATTAGTTTACTAATTATAATACTAGATTACCTCGGGTAACACCGCGGGTGTCACCGCGTGTTTAAAACAAAAATAAATATTGTTGTGTTTAAATAAAAATAAAACACAATGTACAAAGATATTCTTCCTCCAGCTTTTATATCGGTAAAGTTTTACTTACTTGATTCCCTATAACATAGGTTAACCAACAAAAGTACATTTAGAACTAATATTTTAAATATGTCCCAACTAATATTTTAAATATTTCAGTTCGGTTCTGGCAATTAGTATTTAATATTTAATAGAGCACAAAGAAGAAGAAGAATATTATAAATGCGAAAGTACGTAACGTAAGAAACACTGAAATTTTTTGAAGCCATACTTGAGGTAACAATTAAACTGTTATGTATTTGTATAAAAGCTTCCTGTATGTTTGTGGGTTCTAATACCATTTTAATGCTTCCGCACTATCGGCTAATAGTTCGACAAATTTTGCACTTTCGATGTACATTGCCTGTTTTTCTTACTATAAATAAAAACTCGCATACAAAAGAGACAATATTCGTGCATTCGCGTCGACATCTGCAATTTAAAATAGACGAGTTCAAACTTTACCTAACCAATTTAAAATATTCATATTTTATCAGAATAAATTTAATATACGATTATTTGATATAACTTTATCAGAAAAATATTTAAAATAACGGAATGAACGTGAAAAAACATATCGGACGTCGAACATCTATGTAGTTCCTGAAAATGCTAACAGATGGCGCCACGTGTATCAAATTGTAATAACGTTTAAGTTGTTTCTGTTTGTAACATATTCTATTTACTAATGCATCGATGATAAGATACTTTGTTTTACATATTTAATTATTTTTCATATTATTTCATTTAATATTTACGACAAAAGTTGATTTAAGAGCTAAAATTGTGACTTTACAGAGGGACTGCCTGCATTAAGCGCCATTTCTGAACATTTTGTTATTGAAATGTCGTTTTAATCTATAGTATATTTCTATTCATTTTAAGTGTTGCTAACACTGGTGCCAGGTTCAGGTCGCTTAAAGGCATCTGACACGAGTTTAACTACTCTTTCAAGGCCTAGTAAACCCAGGAATTGCTGACTTGTTGTCGTCAATGATATACGTGCTAATAACTAAGGATGCCGAAGACTAAGAAACTGTAGGAAAAGACACCCAGGGCTCCGACGCATAGAAGCTGAGAAAACAGCTCGGAAAAAGGACAGGGACAGAGATAAATCTTGATTCTGATAAAACATTTTCCAGAAAGATGTCACAGACGTATGTCTCCTATTTTATACTTATTTTATAAATTCTTGTAACAGATCTATATTTTTAAGGTTGAACTTTAATTTTAATTTTGAAACTTAAACTAATTAATGTACCCATAGGTAATTCAAGTTATTTTTAATTTTAAAAGTTATATGCTCTCTACGAGCTCTCTATTTATATTTCTTACGAAAGATATGATAAATTGCAATTAATTGTGAGTGAATCTCCAACCATCAATAACGCAAAAACAAGACAAATTGGTGTTTTGTTGCCGCAAACATTTGCGTAAACCAAAGTTACGTGTTGAGTCTAATCTGCGAGATGATCTTTTTGTTCTAGCCGTGAATATTTAGCTGATAGCATCTAAATTGTACGTTTGCGAATGTAATTGTGATTGCTGTACGATCTAAATGACTATACACTTGTTCTATGTGTTATATGTTAGGTATGGTGTTTAGTATATGTTACGTAACGTGCAGTGTTCTTAGTGTTTACAGTGGCTGGCGCGAAGCGAGGCGACTGTCGCTTGTCCCCACCGCGCATCGATCCGCTCCGCCCAGCGCACGCTCCTCCCATCGCCCCCCCTCTCTACGACCACCCCCCCGCACCCCACTGCCCCCACACCCCCGCACCGCTGGCCTTTGTCGCGCGCCGCCCGCGCGCGGTCACCTGTGTCGCGACGTCCTCAGTCGCAAAGCGGCCGCGTCGCGCGCCACCCGCTTACACTCCGCGTATATTATGACAGTGACGTGATGGAAGGCAAAGAGTTCGGTGCGGTTCCCGGCCTACCTGCCGGTTTGGACTATTTTATGATGCCACGAGTCAGCCAACCCGCACCACATTTCGACTTCAGAAAATTGGGCGCGAGCTTCAGCGGCCGAGACGACGACAGAAATGAAGAACGACGATCGCCGGAGTACCCGGCGGAGCGCCGTGAGCCGCCACATGCCCCCTGGCCGCTCGGCCTCGGGGTCCAGTTCGTCAACCCCGCCACGGGAAAGAAGAGAGTGCAATGCAACGTATGCCTGAAAACTTTTTGTGACAAAGGAGCGCTAAAAATTCATTTTTCGGCTGTGCATCTGCGAGAGATGCACAAGTGTACGGTGGAAGGATGCACCATGATGTTCAGTTCGCGCCGTTCGAGAAATCGGCACAGTGCTAATCCTAATCCTAAGTTGCATTCGCCGCACGTGAGACGCAAGATCTCGGCGCATGATGGGCGATCGGCGCAACCGTTCCCGTTGCTGCCGGCGTTGGCGCGGCTGCCGTTGCCACCACCGGCGCTGCTGCCTCCTGAACTTGCAGCCCGACTACCTCCTCCATTAACAGCTCCGGGCCCCACGCCGCTACCACCACGAGTACCTCTAGACGACTTCCGCAACTTCAGTGAAATTGAAAAAATGTACAGAAAAAATCCGACCCCAGAAGAACACTCTCGAGTCGCGTTAGATCTCGCTAAACCACCTACCGCCCTCGAGGAAGATTCTAATAATTATAGTGAAAATAATGATTATGTTTCTGATGATGAAGATAAAATTAAAAGTGAAGTTCACTGCGAGTCGCCAGTCACAGACAGGTTGACCTATGATGACCAGCCGGAAGACTTGAGTGTAAATAAAAATAAAGTTGAAAGCAAACCTGCTGCCGCCGAGCCCGAAGCTAGCGGCCGCGCAGACCCCACCGCCTCAGATGATAAGATGTCATCGTTTGTTCCAAATAAACGTAAAAGAAAAAGTGGCAATCCAACTCGGTGTTCCCAAAACAATGAATATAGTGTATCCGATGAGGAATATCAAGCAGATTTATTTAGAAATATATCAACTCCAGGATCGAGCCGGGCGGAAGACGAACCATTGTCTCTGAAAAAACAAAAGCCTGAAAAGTGGGAGACATTTCAGAACGGTGATGAAACAGCTGTGGACTCGGTATCCATAACGCGAGTGAAGGCAGAGAGTGAATCGGACGATGAGTCTAGTGCGCCCAGCGTGGTCCGCGAAGGGTTGCGTTTGCGATCTGATTTGTACACACCAAGTGATAGCGGGAGCGATTTGCACGCGATGGAGGAAAGACTCGCCCGAGCGCGCTCACCCTCTGCCAGCAGCGATCGAACAGATGACAGGACAGATATCAATGATCTCGAGATTCCTATCGACGATGAAAACCCTGACCGTTGTACGGCCTGTGGGAAGGTATTTCAAAACCATTTCACGCTGCGAATGCATTACAGAAACGATCATCTGAAACTTCTCCATCCTTGTGACGTAAACGGATGTGATGCCGCCTTCCCTTCTCGGCGGAGTCGAGATCGACACAGCTCAAATGTCGATTTACACAGGAGACTGCTTTCCACTGGCCCTAATGATGGCAGAGAAAAACCCGCATTAGAAGTCAACACCGAGCTTTTGAATAAACTATATGCTGATATAAAAGGTCTCGCATCAACGCTTGAGAGTTTAAGGTATGGGAATGAAGACTCCTCGCAAATACCAAATTATATGACTGAGACTATGAAATTTTATAGTAGAAACTTAAGCGCGCTGCAGGCAGGTTTGTTTCCCCATTTTGGCGAGCGGGGGTTTTTTCCGGCCCCTTTTCTGATGGGTAACGGAGCTCCGCAAGCTGGTGGTGCTCCTTATGGGGCTCCTGCGGGTGCCCAGTCGGCCAGAGAATCATTATCACCTCTCTCAGCTTCGTCTCCTCCTGTGATCTCGCCTGGAAGGCTGGACGCCGCTCTCGCTCGCCCCCGAGAAGACGCGAAACTGCTTTTTCGCGAGACTTCAGAATCATTTAAGAAAATGACGTCACTATGCGAGCGACAGGAGCAGCTGTATCAGCACCACGTCCCCGTGTCATGACGGGGTCGACACAACCCTCGCCCGGCTTGGTGATACCTCACTTCCTGAATCCAAACGCGCGACAGACTCTCATATTTAATTGTTAATAATTTTAATTGTGTTAAATCTATTTCGTATTTCGTTTTGTATTTTCTTGTGATATTTAGACAAATATATCGTAATTATTGATCCCACGAACTTTAAGTTAGGGATAGCATCGCTTGGTTGAGTATGCGTTATGGCGCGAAGTGCAATACGGACTCTGATATTATAAATATTAATGGACTTGTGTACGATATGGTATCGTGTAGAATATTCGTAATCGATGTTGAAAGTAAACGTTATAATGATCAGCTTCATTTATTGTTCTGGCACAATAAACTCATTGAGGAAAATCCAAATTGTTTTTATTTCCTACGACCAGAAATATCTGCTACCTACATTCAAAGATTTCTCTTTTTCATTTTCTTTACCGATGAACGTAATCAATTACATTCTTTTGTCTGCAAGTCGACAATATCGGTCTTTTTTACAATCTACTGGGCATAGGTAATCAACTATCACAAAAATGTACAATTAGGCACGTATAAACCATCTAGCACCAAGAGAGTGTGTTTCATTACCTGTATGAACCACTTTAATATAAGCTAGATGTTGCCCGGGGCTTCGCTCCCGTGGGAATTTTGAGATAAAATATAGCCTATAGCAATCTTGGTTGATGTACCTTTCTAATGGTGAAAGAATTTTTTAAATCGGTTTGGTAGTTTCGGAGATTACCCGCCTCAAAAATACAAACTCACAAATGCTTAACCTCTTTATAAGTATAGATAAGTCAAACGATAAAACTTTGGCCAAGAAAATCAGTTTATTTTCTTCATTTAGGATCAATCCCTCTGTAAAACTAATGAGAATCAAAGTTTTTGCGCCAATCGACATTGTAACAGTGTTGTATCGTGTCGTTCTGTAATATAACGCGGTGAACAACGTTGTCTTCATTAGCGGAGACTTTTTTATTGCCTATTCTAGTCTTCGTATCTTCTTGTTTGGAGCATAGATGATTACAATCACTTGTACTGTTTTTTGAATAGGTATTTGCTGCTTTAGTCTATTCCTGTTCTAATAAATAGTGCTTATAAGCTTCTTTGATAGTAAAATGCAAATTATATTTTCACCAAAATTTAATCAATAAAATTACCTACCTATATAATTAGTAAGGTACGTAAATTATTTCTCAAGACGCATGCATAGGTTGGTCGGATAATTGAGTTCAGGGATTAGTTTGTTATACAAAAATTATACAATCATCGAGAAATTTCAGGTAAAAATATTTTTACTTAATGAATTTTACAATGAAAGTTTTTCCAAAACAATTCTGTAGTTTTGATTTTCAGTAATGTGAGCGAATTAATATAATACTGACATACAATTTTTTTTTTAAATTCGAAAAATATTTGTGATCTCTAAAAACTAATGGTCATTGATAATACTTATGTTGAAATCAATTCCTAGTGGTAAAATCTTCAAGGACTAGTAAAAAATATACTTTTAATTACTATATCGATAGTTGATTAATCTATTTAAATCGACGTCTTATATCAGGAACTTAATAAAATCAAATAAAATGTCACATCGGATGCATTTGCATAATAAATTAGTTACTATCAAAAATTTTATTCACGACATCTAATCTATACATATAATAAAACTGTAAGTGTGCTATGTCTGTACATAGGAGATATTAAAGAAAATTATTTATGAGGGTAGGGGGACTAATAGATGCTAAAACAATATATTTTTCATTTTTGTCTGTCTTTCTGTTTATCTCTACCGATGTTTGTTAGCGCTTCCCGAAAAAAATACTGGATGGAATTGAGTACAGATTTCACAGCTGTATGGTGGATAGTCAAGTTAAAATCTATTATAGGTTACATCGCAATACGTTGCTTAGAACCCTAGATATTGATAATAATTACTTATGAGCGGACACACGAAATTAAACGCCGGCGAAGTCGCGGTCAAAAGCTAGTTAATAATAAACTCGTTCCATTTGTAATCAAAATTAGCCAGAAGCGAACAGGTCGTTGGAATGGAATATAAATATAACTCTGTAAAAATTTGTATCTAAATATTGATTTCGATATAATTGGGATTATATATATATAGGGTAATATTAGCAATACAACCGATTTATATAAGGTTTATACTATGTTAAATTGCTTATGATGTTTACTACTTGGATACAGATATAGTATCACGTCTTTATCCGTTGCGGGGCAAACAGAGCCAAATCAAATCATTCAGTCAGAAACGAGACATTCACATGCACTTTTCTTCCTGAATTTCGTATTATATTGGGACGTGATATTTTATAATCCATAAAAAAATCAAGAGATCTGTCTCTTTCTATCTCAACTGAGCACATCTATAGTTGTCACTTAGCTAGCGCTAGTGGATCTTTCAAAAAACTCACGTCGGAGTTAGATTCCGACGTGAGTTTTTTGACGTTTTTCTTACAGAATGCAAATTTGCACGTCATCCCATACATATTTGTCAAAATTCCGGAGTGAGTTTAGTTCAACTCGCCGACGCACCCGCAAGTGTAGCGCTAGTGTTCGAGTGAGTTTTACAGAATGCAAATTAGCCATGTCCGCGCGGAATCCGACGTGAAGTTTTTTGACGTCTCTTACAGAATCTAGTTCTCTCACAGAACATTGGCTCGCGTATATCCTTCTTGACGACATGTCCACAATTTTTTTGGGGTTGCCCAAACTTCGTATGTGAGTAATAATCCGATTCGCGTGGGAATTTCAGGAATTCCCTTCTTAGTGCTCCCCTTGACGACCTCGGTGGCGCAGTGGTAAAGTTCTTCAGTGGCAAGAAGAACCGAGAGGTCCCGGGTTCGATCCCTTGCCACTGAACCGAGAGTTCCCGGGTCGATTCTCGCTCGATCCCCGGTCGGGTCATGGTAACGCAAGAGTTATATATATATATATATATATTGTATACTAGCGGCCCGTCCCGGTAAACGTAAAAGCATAATAAATTATACACTTAGGTGTACCCTCCTCAATCACACAATCTATTGGTGAAAACCGTATGAAAATCCGTGCAGTAGTTTTTGAATATATCGCGAACAGACAGACGCGGCGTATGACTTTGTTTTATAATATGTAAGAAGAAGTAAGTACATATCCCACAAGATTTGTCACAGATTTTCACAAAATTCCACACAAAATGAACCATGAATCTATCAAAAAAAAACAAGGGCTAAGCCCAAATTTTGACCTCGGTCGACCCAAAAAAAAATAGTTCCTCATGTCAAACCGTAAGGTGTAATTAGCTAGCCGTGAGAACAGAACTAATTGTTATTGTATGATTTAATAACGGGGGACGACTGTTAATCTGGTCAACGTAAAAAATGTCCGCCATTACCGGAGACGTCAAGGTTTTGGATAGGGCTGGCTGTGGAGGGAAATGAAAGAATCGTGTAATGGCATTCGTTTGTCACAGCTGTAGTGAATGATACCAGAAACTCGCGAGAATCAGAATGGTCTGATAATTAAGAATGCCAGGGACAGTGAAAAGGGAGTGGAGAAGAAAATATAGGAAATATAGCATCAACGCTTATGGCTAAGGAAGTAACCGGGAAATCAGATAATAGAGGGAGAAAACTACAAGCGGAGTGAACTTTTCGGCAAAATAAGTACCTACAGAAGCGGTTGTGGTGTAATGGTTAAGATGCCCGCCTGTAGATCGAAAGGTCATAGGTTCGAATCCCACTCGTGCCACATGAGTTTGTATACCAATCTGACTCATGTATAGTAGTTTTCATCGACCACCACTTGCTTCCGGTGAAGGAAAACATCGTGAGGAAACCTGCACACTGGTTGATTCTTATTAACTTGTGTGTGAAATTGAGAAGGCCATGGCAAACCACTCCATTAATAATGCCAAGAAAGTTATTGTGTGTATTTCATTCCACGTAATAACCATGACCCTAAGCCATGAGGAATACGACTACGAAGAAGAAAGTACCTACATACAAATTGTGGATGAAGTTACAGCATATAATATAGATGAAAAAACAAAAACTTTCAAATTAACATTATGAATTAACCTAACGTGTAACCTTACGGAATGACAGAGAGGACAGGTAAAACAAAAACAACATTTATCGAGAAAATTTAAGACAGACAACAGAACTATAAGGAAAATACTGAACCTATAATACTTAAATTGTTGTAGCAACCCTATTTTTAGTCATCATTTTTGCCTGGGTAATAACAGGTCACATTTTGACACAACGCTACACAGGGTTTAGTCGGTCATTTGTTTTTAATTGCACAGTTAAAGTTATATTAGTGTTGTCAAGTTTCGGTAGATTGATTACGTTTGTGTGTGGTTGCGCACGTGTTTTTAATATAGTCATATAAGCAATAGGGACTAATATCCATTTGTATTTTTATTTTGGCTGTAAATTTATTTATCGTGCGAGGTGAGGCTGGTGTGCTGAGATACAAACTCTGCTTGGTATAGACACTGGTCTCTAATAATCTTAAATTGAATCTACAATCTTTTGTTAAACATGTCACACGTGCTTTTTAATTGATTTTGAAAATAATGACGAGAATAAATTCTGTGCAAAAAAAAAAAACGCAATGTACCTACGCGTACTACGCCTAATATTTTATCTAAACGAAAGCGGTGATCAGGTTAAATTCAACGTCAAAGTTGAGTGATGCAATCCAGATTAAACCATTACATAAACTGTATCTCTTTGGGTCCAATCCAGTCAAACATCAAACTACAAACAAACTGACAAGCATAAAGGGCGTCTTATTAATTCCAAGTGAAGTAGCAGACATGTCCCGGGGCAAACGGGGCAATATGGGTCCAGTTTATTAATTACTGCTTGACAAAATTATGCTATGGGGTTTATGGGATTGTACAAACTTAGCTAAGTGAATGTGCTTAATCCTATTAATATTATAAATGCGAAAGTTTTTGAGGATGTATTTGTGTGTGTATGTTTGTTGTACTCTTTCACGCAAAATCTGCTGGACCGATTGTTATGAAATTTGGTACACGGGTAGAATATAACCTGGAATGACAATAGGGTACTTTTTGTCCCGAAATTCGCACGGAGCGAAGCCCCAGGGCGCGGCTAGTCAATAATAATTGAGATGAAATTATTTTTTTAAAATAATTATCATGGCAGATTTGTGTTATACTTAGTTACTTTCATTCCGTACATAAGAAATAGGTACTTCATATACACAAATCCACCAAAATGTGTGTTCAGTCGTTTGGAAACCATTACCATAGTCTTGTAGACGAGACAGTCAGCAACTTTAAAGTAGGGTTGTCTTAGATTTTTAATTTCATTTTATATACCTACCTATAGCGGTCCGTACCGGCTTCGCTCGAGTAAAACCATACACATAAACCTTTCTCAGGAACCACACTATCTGTTGGTGAAAATCGGCCCAGTAGTTTTTGAGTGTATCTCGAACAGACAGACAAACGCTTTAGATGATTTTGTTTTATAATATGTAAGGACTAGATGTTGCCCGGGGCTTCGCTTCCGTGGGAATTTTGAGATAAAATAGCCTATAGCAATCTTGGATAATGTACCTTTCCAATGCTGAAAGAATTTTTAAAATCAGTTCGGTAGTTTCGGAGATTACCCGCATCAAACACACAAACTCACAAACGCTTACCTCTTTATAATAATAATATAGATAGATGTAATGTAGTGACTACATGGATCTCCAATTAACAAATTTTATTGAAAGTCAGTCAGGAAGTTAGTTCGATGCCCGTCTGATGGTACGACATATGAAAAGATCTTATGACCGATATCATTGTTCAACGCAAGTTGATGAGAAAATCTTAATACTATTATTATAGTGTTTAATTGCTGTATTAAAAGACGGTTATTACTTAATAGAACAGTGGTCGACATTTACACTAAAATTCGTATACTATATTAGTAATACGAACATAACAATGAACATTGTGTTGTGAGAAACTATATTATGCATATCTCTCTATACAATAATATAAGGTAAACTAAGCTTGTGTCTAAACTAACAACCAAAGCGGGGTTGACGTCAGGCAGGTGGCCAAATTAAAAATTCTTTAATCAATTTTAGATGACATACTTCACTTATAGACGTCAATAAATTACTTAAAATTAAGTCTTCCTCTGACTTTCAAAGCGCAAGTGAAGAAGCGGCGCAACAAACTTCACCGCAGCCTCTTCTCCAAAGAGGTCAATAGGAAATATAGATAAAAAATAGGAAAAACTAAATAATAATGGAATGGATAAAATATATGGAAAACTAAGTGTAAATAATTTATATCGAAAAACAATAGATTGTTGAAAATTGTCAGAAACAATATATATATATAGCTATAATAAATGTAGTATATATATATATATATATATATATATATATATATATATATATATATATATATATATATATATATATATATATATAGCTATAATAAAATAGTTATGGGGATATTGCACTATGCTTGGGCCAAACATTCTTGTCATTAACATACGATTATGTTAACGTCAAGAATGTTTGGACCAAGCATGGTGCAGAAAATTGGTATTACAAGTCCGATAACTTGTAATATTTCATATTATTTCTGAATCTATTATCCGACATTAGGAATCCAAGCACAGCAGAATCTTCAAAGTTTTACGCTTATATTTTACTTCTGGCTTCGTGTGCCGCAGCCCCGAATGTAACTACAGATGAGAGAACGAATATTACTAACAGTAAGTACCTGTTAACTCCATAATTTTTGGAATAACTTGCTACCCCGTCAGAATCTGCCTACTGCCAGGGGCTACGTCTTTAATTACATTTTGTCAAATGCTAATTATACTTTGTATGTTTGAACATATCTCCGGAACACAGTGAAGATAAGATGTTTATCTTGGTTAATGCTTTAGCCATTTTGTTTTCTAATAAAGCAGTTTATATATAGAAACAGATTTACGTCAATTTTATTAAAAGTCGAGATATTTTCATCGAAGGTCGTCTATTTTAAATTAATCTCTTCATAGACGTATTTCCTCATGGCGGAGGTCGTGGTCATTACGTGGAATGAAACACAACAACTTTCTATTCTAGGCACTACCCCGGGCTAAATGTTAAATGGTTGAGGAAGGAATATAGAAAACGCTGTCGACACAAAATTGTCGACACAATATTGTAAACCCGTTCATTTATGAATACCAAAACATTGGCTTATCCAACTGAAGCTTCAATGCAAGCAATAATTAATTTACCCTACAAATCTTAGGGCACAGCTACCTCGACGTTCAAACTCGCTTAAGGGCAATGCTTTAATCTTTCTGTCGCCATCTCCTTCCATTGAATAACTAATCATTCTTTTAATCTCTCCTGACTTCAAACGGCATGGAAATTTCGCATTTTTTCTTGTATTTGCCCAATTTTTAATTGAGTTTTCGAGTGGAGATTATGGCTTTATTGTTGAGATGAAAAATTAGTATGTCAGATCGCATTTAAAATCACTACTATCGTCTGTCTGTCGTTATGTATCTTTAGATCTATAACTACAGATTATGATGCGGGTTTTATTAGTGTGATTTCTCAGGAAGGTCTATGTGTAAAATTTATTATGAATTCGCCCGAGCGAAGCTAGGGCGGGCCGCTAGTATTTAGATATTAATAACGTTCAAGTATTACATAGTTAAAGCAATGGAAAAAGGCCAAATTATAAAAAAGGATTTAAATATATTTTACTAATATTGTGAGTGAGGATGGATTTATGTTTGTTGAGGATGGATTTGTGTGTGTGAGTATTTATGTTTGTTACTCTTTCAAGCAAAATGTACTGGACGGATTGTTATGAAATTTTGTACACAGGTAGAATGTAACCTGGAATAACACATAGGGCACTTTTTATCTCGAAATTCCCACGGGAGCGAAGCCCCGGGGCGCAGATATTATACTACCTATATATCCGTAGAAAGATAAGTTTAAGTTACACTATAAAAGTGTCAGTATGTGTCAGATATAGAAGGGGGCATGATAATTCGGCGATGAATATTTCACGTGTTTGTGATCAAAGACAGTAAGCCGTCAAGCCCTCGCTCGGCTTTGACGGTGACGGGATTTACAGGCTTTCCAGCGTCTAGATAAGTCTGCTTCGGCTGAACGGTAGATTTCTTTAGATTGTGTTTTTTTAAGGTATGCAATTTTTTATTCAAATGTCTAATTATAAGCTACTGGCTGCGCCCCGGGGCTTCGCTCTCGTGGAAATTAAGGAATAAAAAGTACCCCATGTTTTATTCCAGGTTATTTTCTACCAGTGTACCAAATTTCATGCCAATCGGTCCAGTAGATAATGCGCGAAGAGGTAACAAACAAGCAAACTAACTCTCGCATTTATTGGGAAGATATGTTAAGTAAGAATTTAGTGGGACAAAAAATGTACATAACGTCTTGAGAAGCTTTTAAACTATATTTTTTTCTCAAAAAGTGGACAACGCACCGGTGACCCGTTTCGGGTTGCTGATGTCCATGGGCTGCGGTATTTGCTTACCATCAAGCAAATCGCACGCTCGTTTGCCTACTATTATATAAAAATATATTTATATATAATTCTATTTTCCTTTCTTTTCTATCTTCCTTATTATACTTAGACATATCCCGTTAATCGTATATCTGTTATCTTTGACCACGACTCGCACTTTGCCGTCTCGAGTCCTGAACAATGGACAGTATCGTAAGTGCCGATAGGGCTGGTAAGGGATAGGTTATCTGGTTATCAAGCCGGTCGCTTTTTACGGCAGATATTATATGATTGTAAAACAGGCAAGTAACCAGTAGCTGGCATGTGCAATGCTATGTCTTCTAGGCAGCATAATTTTCCAAAAAAATAAGTCTATATATTACGAAACAGCGAAGAGAGACTAGAAAGATTCTAAGTAAAGTATATTTAAGTATCAAGTTGAAAAAAATACATCATCTGGTAAACACGAAGTATATAATATACATCCCACGAAACAGCATACTCGTAACATTCTTAATGTGAACAATACAATAAAATTTGGCATATATTCGACACACCTACGATCTTGTTGACTTGACATCGTAAAGTTATACCGCACCGCTCCTACCCAGCAAGACGACGTTCATTGGAAATTGAGCTTTATAGCGTACTTCGTAGACTTACTTTACAATGACAACAAAATAGCGGACTGCTCACTCCCAGCTCTCGTGTTGTCAATATAATATATGTTTACAGAGGACGATTTATAGCAAGGAAAAAACATTTTTCGATGAACGTCATCTTGCTGAGTGGGTACAACTATGCTATGACCTCAACCCTGACCTCCGCGAATGCGATAGTGATGACTGGTGTTAAGAAGTTAGAAGCCTCAGGAAGATCTTTATAATAATAAATAAATAGGGACAAACCACCTGCGTTAACCGAGTGACAATCAATGAGTTAGCCCCAAAGTTCGACCACAGGTCTTATTAGGGTTCCGTAGCCAGATGGCAAAAACGGAACCCTTATAGATTCGTCGTGTCCGTCATTTCTTTCCGAAACTATATTGTTGAAACTTGGTAAGTAGATGTATTCTGTGAACCGCATTAAGATTTTACACAAAAATAGAAATAAAAAACAATATATTTTGGGTGTCCCCATACTTAGACGACCTTCGTGGCCTAATGGTCATCATGTCGGACTGCTACAGTGGAGGTCCCGGGTTCGAATCCCGGTCAGGTCAACATGAAAAATGATCTTTTTCTGATTGGCCCGGGTCTTGGATGTTTATCTATATATGTATATGTTATAGAATATAGTATCGTTGAGTTAGTATCCCATAACACAAGTTTCGAACTTACTTTGGGGCTAACTCAATCTGTGTCATTTGTCTCTATTTATTTATTATTTTTTTATTAGATCTGAAACTCAAAAATTTTTTTTATCAAACCCATACGTGTAGTATCTATGGATAGGTCTTCAAAAATGATATTTAGGTTTCTAATAAGTATATATTTTTCTGAACTGAAAAGTTTGCGCGAGAGACACTGCCAAAGTGGTAAAATGTCCACCCACCCCCCCCTCCGGTAACTTCTAAAATAAGAGAATGATAAAACTCAAATATATGATGTACTATGTAAATTTCCACCGAAAATTGGTTTTAATGAGAAAGAGTTTGGCAGAAAAGAGACATATTTGCCCATTTGCCCATGATATCTACTGACAAATAGATCGCCATTGGGGGTTGTAAGGGCAATAGCCATGAACTGTTAAAAAAGGGTTGAAATCCTCGTAACACTGAGGGATAAGCTTTATGTACCCGAACTTGTGAGTCAAAAAGTGCGTATTGAAAATGCTCTTTAGTTTTCACCTGTACTTCTCAGCTAGTTGTCGTTCCAGAATGCCAGTAGTTTGTAGCTTTCTTAGATATACATTATTGAATTTTGACGTGAAAAATTGTCAGTGAAGGTATAATTTCTGAATAAAAATATTGATTTTGGCTATCTCAATGTGCGAAAAAATGTGGTTAAAATATGTTCATGCATATGATTTATTAATGTCACATTCAAAATTCACAACTTTCCCGCGAAAAATGTCAAATTCTAGTAAATAGGATAGAGGTAATTCTGTAACTTGCCAGTGCAATTAGATTTGACAACCAATAAATACATCGTACTTTTTTTAAAATAGATAGTCACTTACCTAATTACGATCACTTTTTTTTTACTGTTTCCTTATTGCTAATACGTATTTACAAACAAACGATTTATCTTTTTGTAGTGCAGAACGTACATGTCATGTGTCAAAAAAGCAAAAGGTATAATAAAAACAGACAAAAAACACAGTTATTAATAATATTACATTAAAGGAAAACGTAAAAATAATCAAATACTTTGACCACACATAGACTGCAGTTAACAATATTATTATAACACGATCAATTCAAATCAAGTTAGTCAGATTAGACGGCATAAAGAGACAACTTCAGTCGCGCCGCTCCAAACATCCCATTGTACGAAGCTAAGGGTTGTCACTTGTCACATTACCGCTCCCCGTGAAGCGAGCGGAGGTACGAAATATGGAGTTGCCACGTGCATTTTAAATATCACATTTTTGACAAAATTCGTCAATGTCAAATAAAAGAGATTGTCAGATAGATGAGCTCTTTATTGCACCATTTTATAGAACAGACATAAGTTATAGATATTCTAAACTCAATGAACGAAAAGGTGGACTTATCGCAAAAGCAATATCTTCTAGCCAACTTTTGGATCGACATAGATTTATTGTCCATGTAGGTACAGATAGGCCCAGAATACTAGTACATTGTATGTACATTTATAAAAATAAATGTATGGAAAAATGACACAGTTTCAGTTGACCCCAAAGTAATTTCGAGACTTGTGACTTGTGTAACTTGGGATACTAACTCAACGATACTATATTTTATAACATATATAGATAAACATCCAAGACGCCGGTCAATCTGAAAAAGTTAATTTTCCATGTTGACCTGACCGGGGATCGAACCCGGGACCTCTAGTGTAGCAGTTCGGTTTGATGACCATTAGGCCACGGAGGTCGTCAAACATTTATAAATATTTATTATTTTATTAGGCCATTTGTTTTCTTATCATCACCATATCAAGCACCTGATTGGAAGTGGTCAGCAAATCTTACGGACACCTAGAACACCAAGCGGCATTGCCGGCTTTGTGGCCTAAGGTAAGGTGTGCAATAATTTTTGCCTATTTTCTCTATGGTTTTTTTTTGCTACAGAACCATTGTGTCTTATGAGGGTACTGTGTAAAGACCATAGACAAAATAGATTTTTGTACCTCTGGTACAAATTGAGGTTTTAGAAAACCACTACTACACATTTTCCGCACTCCAAGGTGATGCGGCATTCATATGCAAAATTCAGCCAGCGTTAGAGACAGCCCTGACACGCGGAAGTGATATTTTTGACATGTTTAGTGTCAGACGTGTGTTTTACGCTTTTTACGGAATTGACAGTGTCGTGGCGCGAATACAAGGGGTGCTTGTAAAGGGATGTCATTTTATTCATGGTCTCAGTGACAAGAGCTTGTGGCTTTTATTTAGGTTATTATTTAGGCTATTATTTAGGTTTTTTTGGTATTTATATCTTTTTTATTACATACTACATTAATTGTAAACATATGCTACATTAATTGTAAAATATGTCAACGATGATATATTTGTATTAAATCGAGATCTATATATCGAGATATATCGTATATATACTACGTATCTCGATACAGTAGCAAAGCCCCGAGGCCCAGATAATACTATATATAGTATTTGCTACTGTGGTAATTTCGGAAAAAAAATCCCTAAGTGTTATTGCAGGTTATATTTTACCCGTGTACTAAATTTGATATCAATCCGTCCAGTAGATTTTGCGTGAAAGAGTAGCAAACAAACACAGGTACATTTTCACATTTAAAATATTAGTATTAGAATAGGATTTAGAATGAAAAAACCATGGCTCACTTACTGTCACGCCTTGCGTGTTATCACCTGAACACTAAGGACGTATATGACCACAGATAATGCCGTATCAGTGACGTCGTATTGGCCCACGGAAATTTAGCCGAGTCGACACGCTATAGAAGCAGTTATTTGATTACTGGTTGATTCAGGGTTTTCATTAAATATATCATAATATGTACAATTTAAAACAATGTAAATAATATCATCCTAACTATTTATTTTTATATACTTTATTTGAGATTCTATTACATTTCATTATCATTCGCCAGAAGCTGCTAGTCAAATATCAAATAAAGAATACCCGGACATTGCACCAACGAAATGACATCTTTCAATTTTGATGTCAATCGCATTGTCATAAAATCGAGTTAATAAAAAAAAAACAATAAGTATTAACCAATCATGCTGATACATTGCTGATATCACGCGATCTGTCACGCTCGACGTGTCAATCGATTACATCTATATTCGGAATAGTGACGGGACCGATTCTTTTTTGTCACGTTTGAGTTAACTTTTTAAAAATTTTACTGGCTGGTGTGGTTATCAGCGACATCTTCATTCACTTTTTAAAATGAGACTGGCAGGTTAATGTGAAAGTGGCTGAAAACTAAAAACGATTCCTAGTCAAAAATAAAAGTGCTGAATCACCCGATACTGGCCGAATATATCGCAAAACGAAGTTGCATTCCAGAAGCGTTCTAAACACAAATTGGAACAATATAATAACCGAACCAGCCAGTCGTTTTAAAAATAAACTAATTCGGGTAACCACACAACACTTGTAATATAGGACTGCAAGAGGAGGGGGGAGCTTTAGAGAGTGGGGGTGACGGTGTATCAGACCGCAGTCGTACAGAAATAGCGTTTGACGTTTGTATCCGCGGTGGCGCCTGTTCACTGTCAACTGCATAGAGTATTTTAAAACAGAGTCTGCAATGGAATTTTCCCGTTTGAATAATAAAAGTCACTATTCATTTAAGAATACAAATTTACTTTTTTCTGAGAAAATTATTGTCACAAGTCTTTCTACTGTAGGTATGTCTTTCTTTTAAGTAAATAATTTATGCCTTGGTATCCTCAATCCGGGATTATGAACTGACAATAATTTTCTGGGGAAATTCTACACACAAGGATTTAGCCTTTAAAATGCAAAAACATTGTATTCGCGCAATGTTTGGTTTACAAAGTATTGATAGTTGTTAGCTGCTTTTTAAACAGAATAAAATTCTAACACTTCCTTCACTTTACATACTTGAGGTTGCAATATTTGTTCAATGTAATGCTCATTTATTCCCACGCATTTGTGATGTCGTGTTAAGAAATCATCGGGATAATTATAGACTATGTTTACACCCTTCTAAATGGTATTACTCAGTAAAAGTATTGTATGTATGGCACCTAAAAATTATAACAAAATTCCACAATAAGTTAAAGATCAGAATATAAATTTATGTAAAAAGCACCTCAGGTTCTTGCTGATTGATAAATGTTATTATAATTTGAACGATTTTTTTAATGATAGGTTTAGATAAAAATTGAGTCACTTTTATTTATTCGATTTTGTTTTGTGGGATGATAGTATGCTCTCCATTTAAATTCGCATACCCGTGGACGGTGAAACATGTAGGATTAAGTTTTGCTTTTAACACCACATTGTAAAAAATGTAAACTCATGTTTTTGCAAATAAATAATCTTTGTCTTTGTCATATTCTATAAAACCATTTTCGACTAAATAGAAATAACTTAGACCAAGTAAATTGATTTAATATGTGTTACATAGATATTTTTATTGTTATTACTGCATTTATACGAGCACTTATACTGAGAACTTGGAACGAAGCCTTTATATAATTAATATGTGGAATATAAAAATATGAGGAATTAATAGGATTATAATCTCCGTCATCAAACGGGTTCGATAAAAATGACATTTTTTACCGGATTTTCCTCACTTTAAAAATCAAGAGGCTTAAAATATAACTGGTTGAAATTTTCTTAAAACAAAAAAAAACAAAAATATAGACGAGTGCTATAATAATTGTGACAGCTAGGTACTACACTGTTATTTGAGATGAAATCACACGAAAAATAACCTCAAAATCAGTGAGATCTGAATCTCTCACTTACACTGTGCACCTAAGGAGGGCGCGTTAAAATTGAAAATAAATTCTATATCAATTTGAGCGCGCGCCAAGAGCTGTATCGAGCCGGTGTCGAACCCTGACGTTTATGTGGCCACTCGACAGCCAATACTTAGGACTAATGTACAATGATAACGTGGGGCCAGTTGGTAATCTTAATTGTTGCATGTAAAAGTCCACAGTGCTTGGACTATTGTTTTGACTTATTTATTTAATTTAGTTAATGAACTGTGAATGGTATATACTATACACATTGAAGTACATTCATTCATATCATGTGTGTTATTGCTAACACTTGTGTCAGACTTTATTCAAGTCGCCTAAAGGCATCTGACATGACTTTTACTACCTACCGCCATGTAGTGACAAGTAGTCGCGTGCACACTACGGAACTGTACACCAGTGTGCAGGTTTCCTCGCGATGTTTTCCTTCAACGGAAGCAAGTGGTGGTCGATGAAAACTATATCAGTCAGATTGATATACAAACTCATGTGGCACGAGTAGGATTCGAACCTGGGACATTTCGATCACAGTCGGACGGTCTTACCCACTCGGCCACCACCTCTTCAAGAAGTACATTATGTCCTATCAAGGTTTACAATGACGAAGATTAATATTTAGAAAATTATCTGAAGTTACAAACAGTAATTTAAATGCTTAAATGCTTGCTAAAGCATGCAGTGATTGCAAAACTACCTATATTTATTGAAGTTGGCAATAATTCATTCTTTTCAATGACATAATTTCTCATAATCTTGTCAGAAAGTGTCGTGTATATTCAGCCTTAGGTTACATAAAGAACAGTGTCGTTCTTCCATCGTCAGAAAATTTTAAATGTATATTTTGGAAGCTGCGATTTATGTGTCCAGTAATAGGCTGGGCGTTTATTGCGCGACGTGACGGATGGCAATGAGTGGTCCCGCCTTAGTATAGGACCACTCCATTGTCGTACTAGGCGACGTTTAGCGGATAGGCAACAATAGAATTCCCAAGGAGGTTTGACGTCAAATTGGAGTCGAATCATCAAAATTTCAAGTGTGTTTTTTTTTTAAGTTGTCACTAGGTTTCGCCGAATGCAACTGGGATCTTATGAAAATGAGAGAAGGAGAGAGAGAGAGAGAGATTATACTGTACTACAGCTAAGTATAATCTGTGATTATACACACAGTACATACAGAAATAATCTAATAATACTTACTGTTTTAACCTTCAGTGCCGATCTGGAAGAAAAAAATAAATAGAATTATATTAAAAAGACAGCTGTATCTCCTTCTGCATAGATTGTAAAACTAAATCAAGGGAAAGAGCCTAAAACTGGAGATCATAGTCATAGGCGAGGGGCTAGCAAACATCCATTATTTAAATCTCAATTCCACTGCCAGAATACAGCTAAATCTGGCCTTCGAGATTCGCAACTCTCAGCTCTGTCTGCCCCGTAAAGAATGAAGACGTGATACTGTATCTGTATTCTTCCTTTAGTCGTATTTCTCATGGCTGAGAGTAGTAGTTATTACCTACGTGGAATGAAGCAGACAATTACTTTCTTGGCACTTTAATGGAGTTGTTCGCCATTGCCTTCTCAATTTCACACACAAGTTGATAATCAACCAGAGTCCAGGTTTCCTCGCGATGTTTTCCTTCACCGGAAGCATGTTGTGGTCGTCGAAAACTAACTATACATGAGTCCGATTGGTCAACAAACTCATGTGGCACGAGCACGATTCGAACCTGGGCCTTTTCTATTCACAGGCGGGCGTCATAACAATTACACCAAAAATTATCTACTTAAATTCTCGCGGAAACCGATATCCCGCACGTTGCAATCCATTGATTCAGCAAACACTAATAGTAGCATATTTATAGACGAAGCAAGAAAACATTCCTTAGTTATTTATCCCCGAGAATATGTCAGCGTGTCTGTTATTCTATCACTGATTGACGAGATCTCTGGTCGGCTTTATGATCGGATTGGGGATAAGGTATGGTACACACTAAGGTGCATGACGGAGTCGTGTGGCACCTAGTATGTCCTAGAATATTCCGTTCTCTGTACGACATTTACGGAAGACTGTTGATATAGTACGAGGGATAAGAAGCTTTGGCAGATGAAAGGCAAAAACAATATTCCCAAAGAGGGTTAACAAGGCCGGTCGCAAATATGCAGCCGAAAATGAAACAGGAACATGCTGAGAGGTGATCAATGAACAAAAACAAGAAATCAACTGTAGATACTACTATTTAAAAAGCAATGTATCATTATAACAAATTGCGCACAAGGCAATGGAAATCCGCTCCATAATACCCAGTAAGTCGTGGTAGTTTCATTCCACACAAAATCCATGATCCATAATCAAGATAATGACGACAAGTGGAAGCTAATAAGGCATATATGACAAACTGTTTAATGTCCGTACTTTCGGCGAACGGTACGGGCATTAAACAGAACGGTGAGGCGTACAGATCGCTTAACTTTGGCGGTTTAAATAAATAAATGGAAGACTCAACGGAACACAGGACGCAAACACAGAAACGGACACAACACCCAGGACCGCAGACAAACATCTGTGATTACATGTACAATATTTGCTTCACTGGAAATCGAACCTAGGATCTCCGGATAGCGAACGGGATTATTGTGACCACTACGTAAAATGTTTCAATGTATATTGATGTTTTTCGTTCCTTAGGTCATTTAGTAAATCATTTACTAAATGATCTAAGCGAAACTCATACAAACAACGCATTATTCGTGTCGACATTATATGAGTTTGCTGATGGTATGGACATGAAATCTCCAATTGTGAACACACCTTTATTTCCAGAACAGCTCTGAATATCTCCCAATGTCGTATGAATAACAAGTCAATGTGTGTCTGTGTGGTGGGACGTTACTACTCAACTCGATTGTCGGCTATTTTTATATTTATCGATTTTACATTCTTAGAACTGATGATACTCATATATTTTTATCATATTTCGTATTTATCTCTTGTGTAGCAAATTGTTCGACTCTTTATTGATATTACGGCACGGCACCTGCAAAATAATACCGATAAAAGTCAAAGTTTTTATCACGAAAAGTGTGAAATGTCCCAAAAAGCGGGGTATCGTGGGTATACATCACCCGAGGTGTCCATGCATAAGTAATGCTTGTCCGGATAGTAATCGAGGTTCGAAGATTTAACAGTTTTGTTGTGTCCGGTAAAGTACAGTCGGTTGCAAATTTGTTTTGGTGTTTTTATCAAACTATATTTTAGGCACTTCGTCCCAATTTATTAGATTGGAAAAAAAAAACAAATAAAAATACCAAAGTCATACATTTGTATCTACACATTTTACTTATTTTTACATTTACGAAGCAACTGTTTTATGATAAGTCCACCTTTGCGTTCATCAATATTTGAACTACTAGTGATACGAGTAACTTGTTTTTTTCTGTAAATGGTACATTAAAGTATAATATATTAAATTAAATTACTTCTTGCTATTGTTAATTTAATTTACTCTTAATTATATTACTTTCAAAAAACATTTTTTTTGTAAATATAGCATTTATGATTTTTCATAATGATAACATACAATTTTCTCTATTCGCTGGCATAGTTTCAATAATCATTACAATTTTTGACATTCATTTATATTTTTTTGACTTGAGAGCAACAAAAATATATTGTTTCTGCACATCCCGCAATAAAACAAAATATCACAGTTTAAAAAGAATATACAAAGTAGAAATTAAGAATAAGAGAAGAAACCCCCGACTACGAAGTTGCTGGCATTCTCTTAGCTGCTAGATAAGAGCTTCCAAAGAACGGTTTCCAAACGGCTCATTTTCCAAACACAGCTAGCTACACTTAACGGGAGTGCCGGCAGAAGTGAAAACTTGAATATTAACGTTGTGCATTTTTTGACACCTTACGAATTTTCGATCAGGTCACGTGTCCTGACGCGAGTTTAACATTTTTACCCATCACAAAAAGTGCACAACGCCGCTAAAGAAGTTTTCTCTTCAAATACTAGATCAAAATCGGTTCAGCCGTTTGGTTTCTATACACATTAAACTTATAACTCCCCTTCTGCCGTCAGGGATCAAACACAGGATGTCAAATCGATGCTTGATGTTCCGTCGTAAATAAATTCACCCTGTCATATCACTGACATAACCTCAAAACTGAATTCAAACGCTGTCAATCCATCATTTTCCGCGCTGACTGTACCAAGGGGAAGCCGCGATAATATGGACGTATCTCCAAAGACACGTATTTTATTCAGCAGGGTAGCTGGTGATTTATTTATTGACTCTAACCCCTTCTTCGTAAGTAGGTGCGATTTGTATCTGTTCCGGTGTCTTTATGTGATACGGTGCGGGGCGCACAGACAGAGTCCGCGATAGTGAGGAGAAATTCTAGTAATTATATATTTGCGAATGTTTGGATTTAAACATATCAAAATTATCTACAAAAGCAGTTATTCACTTTGGCGGGTTTTAGAGACTACTTGTCATTTAATGTGGGTAGAAGTAAAAGTCCAAGTCATGTCAGATGCCTTTAGGCGACAAGAACGAAATCTGAATATTATATACTTAATTATAGACATTTTATTGTTACAGTAGGATATCGTACAATCATGATGCACTTGGCCTTTTCACAAATTCTGTAGAATTCTTGTGAGAATTGTCACAGACATTTTCTACATATGTATTCCTATTATATATATATATATATATATTAGTCATCTCGTGAATCAACTGACGTTTATGATCAGGATGATCAAGGGAATCGTGCCCAACACTCCTGGTCGACGTAAATGCTGGCGTAAAATGTGACTAATCGGTGACGCGTGTCCATTGTACCATCGGATTAATGAACGTTTAGTGCGAAGTACCTTCGTATTGATTGACGTCAAATTTTGAATTATATAGTACAGTCAACAGCACATCAACCTACCCAAACTCATTCTAAATCTCGCAGCTATTACCGGGCCATAGAGGTTCATGCGGGGTAACTTGATGATAATTAATGGCTTCGTTCCCGTGGGAATTTCGGGTTAAAAATTACCCTACGTGTTATTTCAGGTTATATTCTGGCCGTGTATCAAATTTCATAATAATCGGCCCAGTAGATTTTGCGTGACACACATTTAATACACACATGAATCCCCTCTAACTTTCGCATTTATAATATTAGGGTTAACAAAATGCTACTATTGGCATTTCGGAGTGACACTGCTGAGAAGGAATGGCGAAAGAACTTATTTCAATAGTTTTAGTCCACATATCATGCCATAAAGTTAGATGACCTTTACTGTTTCTATATAATTATTTTTTAGTAATATAACAAATTAGGTACAGAGATCTCTGTGACCTAATGCCGGACTGCTATACTGAAGGTTCCAGATGCGATCCCCGGTCTCTCCCCAAAATGGAAAATTAATTGTTTTCAGATTGACCTGGGTCTTGGACATATAAATTATTTTAAGCATAATTCATTTATGCAAATAAATATATTGATTTATTGAAATTTCTACTTCCAAATTGCGTATGGATGACAAAATCGAAAGTTAAAAAAATATATATGTATTCTCGTGTAGTGTCGTGCGACAATGTGTATGCGCACGCGCCGTGTCCGTCCTTTGCCCAAACGAGAACGTTCGCACGAGTCAGCAAGATAACTATTATAATTATTTGCATATCAATGCATCTGCGTTTATGATGCATCTCGAAATATTGATGGGGACTTAATGGCTTTAATTGTAGATGCAATTATTTGTTCTTTTTAAATGGTATTCTTAAGGACGTTTCTGTTGGATTTTGTGGAAAATACAAAGTTTACTATACAGAATTATAGTAAACTTTGTATTTTTATTTATTTATATTTTATTGTGGAGTAAAATTAAGATGTTTTATTTATAGGGATCTCTAGGAAATTGCGATAAAAAACAGTCTTCTAAAATAATTAGCAACAAAGTTTTCATAGCTACATTTTTAGAAGCAAACACGTAAACTTCATAATCACAATACACTTGAACCTGAAAGAGAAGGAGGAAAACATTTTAAAAAGACTGCAAGTACAAGTGTATGTAGTCTTCAAAGACCACATACACTACATATAATTACTTTCCATAAAGCCCGCGGCCCGCTGGGTAATAAAACTAATGAAGTTTTATAGAAAAGTTGTGAATAGTATTATTTTCGAATTTACGCGCGAATTAAAGATGTCTGCGAAGTGTACAAGTACTTTTGTTACGCTGCTATATTTAAATCAAGCACATTTTTTTTTCTAAACGTGTGCTTATTTTTTGAAAGAATATGGCTATGTAAATAAAATCGTCGTGTGATTTACACAAAATCACGTAAAATCGCCTAAACTGAAACGGTGAATTAAACTGAAACCAATTAATCATTACGTCCTTCTGTGAGCTTTGAACCTGCGACCTGCAAGTCATTATGTAAGCTGGAATTGCTAACCACTGGACCACAGAGACATCGATATTATAATCAAACCGGCTTGTCATTAATATATTTAATTATCATACATGTAACACCATTAGTACGTCAGATTCGCAAACGTTGAAAAAAAATTTGAAAGGAGAGCGTTCACAATTTTTACGTCTATTTGACTTTTGAACCGTAATTTGTAACAATTTTGGTCATGATTTAATACAATCTTTGGACCAAATTGTGAGGTATAATTTTTAGATAGTCTATTTGCACAAATCCGAAAAAAAATATCATTACATCCGCTAGATTACATACAGCTAGATGGGTCGACGATTTAAAGGAAATTGCTGGCAACAACCGGATGGGGTGGCCCAGGTCAGAGATGGTTGGCGGAGACGGAAGGAGGCCTGTGCCCAGCAGTGGGTCACGGAGGGCTGCAGATAGTGATGATGAAAATCTTTACAAGAATCTATTCCCTTTCAATGGCCACTATGAAACTTACAACGGAAAATAAAGAACTGATGTATTAACTGGGATGATTTAACTGGGAGGTAATTATCGCCATTTGTTTATACGTTTTATTAATACGATTCAATTAAGATAATTAAGTTTATTCAAAGATTCGAAATTGTATCTAATTTCATAGAAAAACACGATCGAAAAAGAAAGTGGAATGCTTTAATCGATCAAATCTAACATCCACAAAAATGTGTTATATTTATTGCACATCAATATAACCACACTTACGCTATAACAACAAGAAAATCTTTTATTATTTTTTTATTTATATCGTGAGGACAAATAATACTAAAAAAAATATGATATTAACTTAGCTTGTGTAAAAATCTGTCCCCAAATGAATCCTATTCATATATGTGTATATTTCATTCGAAAACCGTAAACAATTTGTAATCGCACTGTTCATAACCGCATTTTCTGACCAATTGACTCGTGTACAGTCATCTCCACGAAGACAAGGGACGAAATGAACACTGTCACTCAATGTCGAGACACAACCCACAAAAACTGCCGTGTTGTGGATGTAATTGTTTTTTGTACTTAGAATTTCGTGGGAGACTTATACTCATAGACCAAAATCTAAATAGATAACGCAAACTAGCTGTTAAGACAAAGTTGTCAAAAAAAAAACCACATCAACACATTATATAGGTAGGTTGCATGGAGTTAGTAAGTACTCCGTACACCCGAAGTACTTATTAAATCCATGGTAGGTTGTGAAAATGGATTATTATTATTAAACTAAACAAATGAGGTCGGAGTCCGTGCGCGCGCGATCTATCCTTGTTGGACGGCGCTTTAATATGAATATATAAATAGTAAGTAGTAGAAATATCTAGTAAAATTAGTCAATTCCATAATTTATTTAGGAATCTTATCTCTTGGAAGTATAGTTGTATACTTTTGCAATGTCGATTGATGTATATTTATAATTTAAAGTATTTTCTTAGCCAGTGTAAATGCTTCGGTCAAACAATTGTTTATTTATCAAGTCTCGATTGTACGCGATCGACGGGTTTTGTTTATTGAAATACAACAATTTAAAGGATTTATATCGTTTTTTGATTGACAGCATTTGAACAATTTCCTTTATTCTCTGAATGGTATAAAATGTTGAGCCCTCAGGTACTTAATCACCGTGGTGTGAAAGAACCCATACAAAAAGGGCTCTTGGGCGATTCACACCGCGCATGGTTCGAATTCCTTGTGGTGCGAAACGGCTAAAGACCTTGACGTTATACTTTCAGACTCATTATCGATCATCATCAATTAATCAATTATCATATCCTCAGGGTGGTGACCACCAAATAGCTTAAGATTCTTCACTAGGCCCTTCCACGTTCACCGTAAGCCAGGCATTACGGGATCGTAATGCCTGGAAGGCTTCCCGTCTTTTGCAAATGTAGGTGTGTGTACTTGCGTTGTCTATTTTTCTATTCAATCCTTGTTTCTAACATTTGTCGTAAAATCGTTTTCCAATACCACATTTTGGTCTCCAAAGAGATTTAGTTTTAAACACAACGGGGCAGAGTTGTCTGTGTAGTGTTACACGGCAGAATTTAATAGTAGTCCCCCGCTGGCTTACAATGTAAGATTGATAGGTGATAGCAAGTTGTTTATCGTACGCCTTTTTTTGACCGGGGACCTTTGAGTGAGAATTGTCTTCTCTATATATAATTTGATTTTTATCGAGCACTGATTGAAAATGGACGGCCGGAGCGGAATTTGTCAAATTAGTTTTCTATCGTGTCACGGTTGCGGCGTGTGGTCCCGCCCTAGTATAAGACCAATCCATATCTACGTGGATAGGCTAAAAAGGCAAAACCTAGCTGATTGGCAACCATGGCATTCCCGAGGAGGTTTGATGACAGATAGGGGGCCGGTTATAAAATC
The DNA here is from genome assembly GCF_027563975.2 of Plodia interpunctella. Lineage (NCBI taxonomy): Eukaryota > Metazoa > Arthropoda > Insecta > Lepidoptera > Pyralidae > Plodia > Plodia interpunctella. Next base: position 1,481,361 of record NC_071308.1, on the reverse strand, counting down.
ACACCTGAATCTTCAAAAGGTTATTTTTTGCCCCGGGCTTCACGGCAACACGGGCCCGAATGAAATCCCGGCTAAATTAATTAATCCCGAATGAAATGAATCGCGGTAAATTGCAGGTGGATTAATTTTTTAAACCCGGACGCAAAAGGAGAGATGTTATAAGTTTGACCGCTAAGTGTGTCTGTCTGTATGCCTGTGTACGTGATGCGGTTTTTTTATTTGATAGCTAATTTTTAGCTTATGTTTGATCAAAATCGGTTCAGCCATTCAAAAGTTGTAGCGGCGAAATGAATATTGTAATTCGGGGTTTTTTTTTTTAGTTTGTCCAACAAATAAACTTGTTAGTAAATTAAAATTTATATTATTCATAAATGGATAAAATTACTCACCCTGTGATGATCATAAGGTCAGAGAACTCTAAAAATAGCCACAGTACACACATACAGAATTATATTTTTACATACGCCGAACACCTGTTCACGAATTCTATAAGAGTTTGTCAGTCCAAATATGATTAACATAATATAATTTATAGTCTTGTCCGTCTGTTGATGAATACGAGAAGAATCACACCCTTTGACCCGATTGACAAATGACCGGACACGTCTAAAATTTAATTCCAGAAAATTCTATCTTACGACCAAAAAATTAGAGTTCAAAATCAAACGAGTTAAGTTAAGTAATAAGTTATGAAAGTTTTATTTATTTTTCATTGACGAATCAACGGCTATCTCAAAGGAATGGTATGATCTATAGATCATTTGGTGATAAATGTACCCAATATCCTTGTGGGTAGACGTCAATGTGTATAATATTTCATGAAGATCACCAAGACATGAATGCTTTCTCACCCGACTACAAATATACTCGTAATATAATATACCGGCGGTGTGAACCGAAAGGTCCCAGGTTCGAATCCTACTCATGCCACATGAGTTTTCATACCGAACTGACTCATGTATAGTCGTTTTCATGGACTGTCACTTGCTTCCGGTGAAGGAAAACATCGTGAGGAAACCTGCACACTGGTTGATTATCAACTTGTGTGTGTAATCCACCACGCCCAGACCACGACCCTCAGCCATCAGGAATACGACTATAAAAAAGAGAAGACAAATATAAGGTGGTATGTAAATAAGTTTAAATATTTGAATTTAAATAAATAAAAACTAAATTAAAAATCTAAAAATTTACATCCAAGACCCGGGTCAATCTGAAAAAGTTAATTTTTGATAAGCAATAAAAAGATAGTAAGTTATATGTAACTAGCTGCGCCCCGGGACTTCGCTCCCGTGGGAATTTCGGGATAAAAAGTGGGTACTTTTTGTCCCGAAATTCCCGAATGTGTTATTCCAGGTAATTTTCTACCCGTGTACCAAATTTTACAACAATCGTCCAGTAAATAATGCGTGAAGAGGTAACAAACAAATAAACTTACTTTCGCATTTATAATATTAGTTGGGATTAGGATAAAAACATAAACAACCAAAGTTGCCATGACAAAACGTGTTACACTTTTTTTTTAATCAGACCACAGACGTAATTGCTCGTAACGTCCAAGTAATAAGATATTGTCTTGAGTTCGGCGAGTCATTTTGAGCGGAGATCGAGTCACGTATTAGATTCCGTTACGGAATCTTTATAATTACTGGTGATATGTCAAATGTTGGACAGTTTCAAGGCATGAGCGGTAGCGAGTTTTCATATCATCACGCGCCTGATTTTTCAACAGTGAACATGAAAGCACTATATATAATATACTAGTGCCGAAGATAGATAATTTTTTTCATGCATTACAAAGGCTATCAACCTATTTGTAATAAACGATATTATAAATAAATAAAAAAATAAATACAAATATCATTATCATCGCGTTTATCATTGCAAAAGACGGTAGGCCGCCACTATTTATGTTTTAAAAAAATGTTCTGTTCAAAACATGGCGCAGCAGACCCGGCTTAAGAGCGACATTCTTGCCGGTCGAACAATGTCGATTTATTTATATGTCTATACGACACAACCTACAATTAAAACTCACTAAAAGTACATTTGGTTACCAGCGATATTTACTAGCTCATTTAAATCAATACGGCAGTTAAACAGCCAGCATCATATTTAAATATCGAACACAAATCATGCAAATTCAAATCGCTGTCCGCCTACGTAGACACCAAACGCCTTTGTCATCAGCCGGCGCCTTCGCTGTGTCACAACACTAACAAATCGAAATTTAAATCCGTCCCAGTTCCCACACACTGGCACATCACTAAAGTAAACTGGTTTTTATTTTTTTAAAAAAGTTGATTAGTGTTGCCAGTAGTAATTAATTGACACGTAAATCACGATGCTACTTAATGCTAATAGATAGCTTGAGGCAAATCGTCTAATAATTAGTTTAAAAATGTATTTGATTTCATTTTAAAAAAGTAGTAAATTACAATAAATAAAAAAATTTCAAAGAAGAAAAATATCTTCGCGCTAATTTCATTTTCCATTTCATTTTGTTTGACAATCGTCATCAGTCTACCCTTATCCCACATTATGTGTGGTCGGTACAGCATGACAGTCTCGTCCACTTCTCCCTGTCTGATGTTAACCGATCTGTTACTTCCTTTTTAGCCATATCCTGTCTAACGCACTCTATCCACCTCTTCTTCGGCCTGCCCTTGCTTCTTCTCCCATTCCATTTCAAATTCATAACCTTTCTTACAATATTATTTTCCTCCCTTCTCATAACGTGATTTTGTTTGACAAGTTACACAGAAAATTATGCTGGTATTAGAAAAGGAATCCCTTTATAAGGTCACTAGATATTAACCTCAGGTCATTAACTATATCTATTCCAAATTCCATCTAAACAGACCCAGCGGTTTAGTCGAGAAAGCAAGCATGACAGACAGATGGAATATCTTCTTCTTTACGAGTTATGTTATGTAATAACTGGTGTCAGTTTTTATTCAAGTCACCTAAAGGCATCTGGTATGAATTTTTACAACTACTTGCTACCATCTAGTGGCAAGTAGTTCCAGACGCGCGCCGATTTTACAACCGGCCGCCCGCCTGACGTCAACCCTCTTTGGGAATGCTATCGTTGCCTATCAGCTTCTGACCCTTAATCGCCTCGTACGACATCTACGGGAAGATATGCAGTTGTCCTATACTAGGGCGGAACCACAAGCCGCGACTTACATACATACCTACATTACTATGTATTAACCATGTATATGTGAATGAACAATGTATTTTTTGTCAACAATATTAAGTACCTGTTTAATAAAAAAAAAACAACTTTTATTTTCATTAAAACTGCAGTTCTCACATATTTCAAGTATTTTTTTTTATACCTATGAAATCCCGCTACACATCATATACGGAATCATAGACACACATCAGAATGAAATAGAAAGGAAACTAGTTTTTACAGACAGATAAAACAAACATGATCAACTTATTTTTTGCTGGCAACATTGTACTCGATTCAAAAACAATTTTATTGCTAAACTGTTAACTGACAGATGTACCTTAATTATAGAAAAAAAAAAAACATTCTATTTTAGAAAACTCTCATTTGAAAACTAGCTAAAAAATTATTTTTGAAAAAGTAGCTTCTCTTTGGGAATGCAGTTTGAACGGGGGTCTTTAACTTCATGCATCATATCATTTATCAAAAGCGGTCCAGCGATTTAGTCGTGAAATCGGAACAGACAGACAGACGACTTTCGCATTTACAATATTAGTACGGATATATTCAATGTCTTTGCTCAACATTTTTTTAAATTAAAAAAATATTACCTATATATCATAAAACAGCAATAGAAAATGTCACTGAGACGAATCAAAAATAACATAATTATAGACGGACAGAGAGAAATAGAGTTTTGTCTCCAAGAAACGTGTTAATTAGTGAACTTTCATGACATCTGAGAGGTCAATTACGATTTTATTTGAAGCTTCTAAAACGTGAGACATTCAACTCACTTGGTTTATAATATATATATATATATATATATATATAGTATACTTGTTGAACGTTTTTGTTTCTTCAGAATTTAGTTTTAAACTCGAATTGTTCACTTGAAATTTAGTTCGTTAATACGATAAATACTCATATACCGCATATTATATTCATATAAAACATAAGGCATTGTTTTGTTTTGCAATAAACTTAAATCAAAATTAATTAAAACAAAATGAACTTAAAATTAATCAAATATCCCTATACCACATTAAGAAGTTCTTGGTACACAATGCAACTCCATGTGTTAATTGAAACAATAAACATTAAAAGAAGCATTTTTTTTACAAATTAAAATAGAAATATCTAAACTTTATGACATGTATTTATTCACGTATTTTTCTGTGAGTAATCTAGACTTGTTTATCAAACAAGCACATTTGACCTAGGCTAACAATAATAACAACACAATTTACATACATAACGCACATCTGAATATTTTACATATGTGGTGTGTTGTTTATGTTTGTACGACGACTCTTAGAAAATGTACGGGAAAAACAATAAGGTTTTTTTTCCTTATTCGGGTCAAAACAAACAGATACAGAGGTATCTTTACGGATCAGGAGGTTTTGGAAGCTAGACGTCCTTGGGTGCAATATATAATATATGCTCTGAGAGCAAAACGTCCTCAATTTGAAATGGATCCGAAAGCTAATTGTCCTTGCCAATAATTATTCCTCTAATGTTTTTGAATGTTTGTGACCATTACGGAAAAAAACCAAGAAGCAAATGGTGCATATTTCCTTCTCAATAAAGAGAATTTATAGCATTAGTGTAGATAAAACCTCTTTAGAATATTAATCTATGAATGTTATTGTCTGTAACATTAAAAAGTTTACAAGTAATGTCATTAACCACAGATAGAAAAAAGGTTGCATATGTTATGGACCGGGAGATTAATTATAACATTATTAATAATGCCCGGACATGCCATTCCGGACGAAATAAATTGAAACATCTAATTTATCACATTGACTGGACATTGTGAATATTGTCGTGTGGCTGTTGGGCAATCATTTTAGAGATTTATAATAAATAAGGATTACTTAATTTTTTTGGTTTTTCGGGGTTCATTGAATGCGGAAACACGTTTTTATTTTATGGTAATAAAGAAGTATTAATGTCACAGACAAAGCTTCTGTCACAGCTCCGGCGCTGCGGGCTCTGTCGGCCCCACGCGGGCTAATCGTCGCAGATGGTTTTCGCTCGGCACCGCCGCTTCGGCTTGTTGGCCAGCCTTTCTCATATATTTTTGTATAAGTTAATTGTGTTTCACATCTATTATATATATATATTTTATCAGCACTCGGATCACAATCATAACCTGTTTTGATATACTTTTTGACTGTGTACATTATGTACTCTGATATATTATTTTAAAAAAGTAAGAAACAATAATGGTAAGCCGATCTGGCATGATAGGGACCAACACTGTTGAAATGAGTTTCTTTCGGCGTTTCTTCTCGGCGGTGGTCGTTCCGAAATGCCAGTAGTTTGTAGCTTGTGAGAAATAACTATGTAATATAAAAATTGAATGTGAAAAAGTGCCTGTGAAGGTCTAATTTCTGGATAAATGATTTGAATTTGCCTCAGGCGTGAATTTATAATCTAATCTAGCTTAGAAAAGCATCAATATTGTATATCCTTTTTGTCGTATTACATATGTCTCTGAGTTTATATCACTAGGTTATTTGAATAAACGCTTATTTCTTGTTACCTCATTTATTGACTGATATCAATGACTAATCAAAACACTAGATTCCCACAAGCCGTCCGTACACGCGTGCCTTTTTAGGATTACAAAATATTGTTCTTACAGATGTGTAACTTCATGTTTACCGAAGTTAATAAAGTGCATACACTAATTTTATTTGGGTCTTGCAGGAAATGATTAGGAGCGAACACACACACGTTCATTTGTATCGTAGTTTGATGTTTTTTTTATATTTATATTAAAGTCACATTTTTTTTAATACCAAAATGAAGGTATATGAGTTTATTGCTAATTATTACTATCACAGTACTTGCTTATTTTGAAATCGATAAAATTTTACATTGTAACTCTCTCATCTTCGCTTGTTCCCAGTTTCATTCGGAGCTGTGACGCCCAAATGCCCAGGGTTAGCGTAAAAATAAATTTGGAAGATTAGGCTATGATTTTACAACCGGCCGCGCGCCTGATATCAACTCTCTCTGGGAATGCTATCGTTGCCTATTATCTGTTAAGCCTCTGTGTCCCTCCCTTAGTCGCCTCGTACAACATCCACGAGAGGATATGGAGTGTCGCCGCGCGGCTTGTGGTTCCTAAAATAGGACCATCTATTCTAGGGTGGAACCTGACGACGCAATTAATTTCTTTGTATGTGACACAATGAAAAAAAAAAACAATATTTATGCAAAGTACATGTGCAAAGTACGCATGCAGTCCTTTTTTCTACATTATATATATTTTACATCAGAACCTCTTATACAATGACAAGTAACCAATAACATGTTTCCATCCGGTTTAACTACGCGAGTGTACATACAAATGTACACTCGACCGCACAAGTTACATTACGTGGATGAGGGCGAATTCGCGATGAATTTGCGCAGCTAGATGAACTGTCGACTGTACTTAATACATTAATTTATTCACACGAGATGCCTATGTTTAATTAGACATTGATTACGTCATAATAATAAACTTTTAATGACACTACGGTCCGCAACTGATTGTATTGAGTGCCAGTTTAAAATTAAAAGTTTTATGTCGTTAAAATTCTGGTTGAGTTGTTGACTAATGTGACGACCTCGGTGGCGCAGTGGTAAAGTTCTTGCCACTGAACCGAGAGGTCCCGGGTTCGATCCCCGGTCGGGTCATGATGGAAAATGATCTTTTTCTGATTGGCCCGGGTCTTGGATGTTTATCTATATATGTATATGTTATAAAAATATAGTATCGTTGAGTTAGTATCCCGTAACACAAGTCTCGAACTTACTTTGGGGCTAACTCAATCTGTGTGATTTGTCCTAATATATTTATTTATTTATTTTATTCTATTCTTATTCTAATTCAATTATTATACAAAACTTGTCAGCTTAAGTTTTAAATGAATAAAAATGACGATAATTAAACTTTAAAAACTATTTTTTATAATATTATGTGTATGCTTTTTTTAAGATTGGTTTTATTTTGTATATATATATATATATATATGAGGCAACTATTACTGCTGTCAGTGGTTATATTCAGTACATAAGTATATTATTACTTTTACTTTATTAGATTTTAATGTACTTACTCATTTAACTCAGATTTGATCCTAAAACATTTTTTTTTAATCATAAATCTTTGAATTTTAATCTGAAATGAAGCGGTGGTGGTGTAATGGTTAAGACGCCCGCCTGTGGATCGAAAGGTCTCAGGTTCGTATCCCATTCGTGCCACATGAGTTTGTATACCAATCTGACTCACGTATAGTAGTTTTCATAGACCTCCACTTGGTTTCGGTGAAGGAAAACATCGTGAGACAACACTGATGGACAGTTTAGTTCACAAGTGTGTACGCGACTACCTGTCACTAGATGGCGGTAAGTCATCGTAAAAGTAATGTCAGATACCTATAGGCGACTTGAATAAAATCTGACACCAGCGTTAGCAACAACACACTCGATATGATGATGATCATTGGTATCGTTATATTTATATCGTTGTGGCATCCAGTCCTAGAATAGGACCATCTCTCCATATCTGAGAGGTAACAACAGCATTTCCCAAGAGGACAAGCGGCCGGTCGTAAACCATAGATGAATTTTTAAATGAAAGTTTTTAAAAATATACTCTAGGTCTGCTGGCGTTGCGTTTGCAACTTACCGTGAATACACTATCCCTAAAGTATATGCTTAGATTAGAAATAGTGTTAATTTTCAATATCAATAAGAGATGTATATTATGATATAATATTTAGTTCTTTAAAGGATTTTAATTTAAGAGACAAGACACCAAAAGACGCTATCATTTATGCCTCGAACCGTGTCTCAATAATCACAGAATGTCCCACTCACGCGTTTTTCACAAAAATTAAACAAATCCGCGAGTTATTTTGTCACCGTCGTGACTGCGACAAGGTCGCATCACCAGCCAGGGCTGTCGATGATGCAACCTTACGTTCGTTAAATTAGGCGTCGATAATTACAACGTATGATGGCTTAATTGATTTTATCAAGTGGTACTTTTTAGAAGTTAATAGTGACATTGTTTTTTTTTTTTTAATTTTCTCGCGCTATTTTTTATTTAGAGCTAAAGCGTTTATTCTGAAATACGACCTTCTTAGGTACATTTTGTGTCAGAATTCAGGGACAAAAAGTACCATGTGTTATTCCAGGCTATACTCTACCCGATTACCAAATTTCATTACAATCCGTCCAGTAGACTGCGTGAAAGAGTAACAAACAACTCTTAACGACTCTTAACGTTAATCTAAATCTAACTAGGTAAGTTAAATTACAAAGCAGAATGTTCCTTGTTACTACCCACGTAGTACAAATTATTGTATGAACTTTGATTTCCAAACTAGGCGAGCCTCTGTTTTGGAATTCAGTGTTCGACCGTATTTTTATTAAGGAACTAACAAATTTAAGGAGCAGATTTCTAAAATATTAACATAATAACAAAGGGCTATATAAATACAGAAACTTCGCAGATCTGAGACATCCCTGAATTGATGGCAGTAATCAGACACATGAATTATGTGTGACGTCACGAATCGTGCAGCGATGCAGCCTTCACGCCTGTCAACATTGGCGACATTGGTGCTGGCCACTAAGCCACAAGTACCATATGTGGATAATAATTTGGAAATCTGCGGTTGGTAATGCCCAGATTATGGGAAATTAATTTTAGAATAACACTGTCACTATGAGGAAAAATACTCAACGCGACTACTGCAATAAAACACTGGCCACTAAAGAAAATGTTAAGTGAAATTCACTTAATTTTCTTTTTTTAAATAATAATACAAAAACTCTTGATTCATGTACTATTTTATCAAAAAAGTTCTTAATATAAAAAAAAATAAGTACTTGTCGTTTGACTTAAGATTTTCTTCATTTATTAAATACTGGCCACTAAAATATGGAATGTGAGAGAAATAAAATAAAAGGTTTCAAAAAAGGAATTTGATAAAAAATGTTTACCTAGTTTAAATTAAGAATGATTTCTAAATATATTGTACTCCTCGATCTGCCACAAAAATGACATCAATTTTATTACAGTGTGCGGCTAAAATCAACATAAAACTTGTTAATAATCGTAGTTTAAAACCAACAATCAATTATCTGTATATTTTTGATCGTTATATATGTAAAAATGTGACGGAAATATTTCTTAATTGGACAGAAATTAATGTATGATTGTACGGACATGTTTTATTAATGTCCTTTTAACAACTATTAATTTGACTGGTATTTGAATAAATTCACTTTCTATAATTATTGTGCCCAGTATTTTTAGATTTACATAGCAATTTAATTATTTGAAATTGTCAATCATTGCGATTTTGTTTGTTTTGAAGCGGTGGTGATGATTACACCATTAACCATTACGTTGATGCCCGCCTGTGAATCAAATGGTCCCAGGTTCGAATTCTACTCGTGCCCCATGAGTTTGTATACCAATCTGACTCATTGTATAGCAGTCGACCACCAATTGCTTCCGGTGGGGAAACCTGCACTATGCTTGATTATCAACTTGTGTGTGAAATGGAGAAAACAATGGCAACCCGCTGCATTAATAGTGCCAAGAAAGTCGTTGTATGTATTTCATTCCATTAGTGACCATGAGACCCTCAGTCATGACGGTAGTCAATAGATAAAATGGTCTGTGGTAGTCACTACCTAATGTCCACAAAACAGTAACCGATGTTGACCTAAAATCTAGACTATAATTAGAAATTGTAACAGTATCCTCTAATGAGCTAACAGACAGTCCAAACATAACCTGTTAACTGGGGAAAAAGTAGCATCTTTTTAGGCTGACCGCACACTGGCCCATTATTTTTCATATCCTGCCAAATAAATACTCCCGGTGTGTGAAAAATAAAAAAATAGGTATCATTGCCTTTATCACACACGACATACATTTTACTAAGCCATTACAACGACAAAATAAGCTACTAAAGTGTACATACGTATAGACATAAATGACTGCACAGGTTTTCATCCCCTCATTTTCTGTGACTTCGCATGAACACGCGATATATAATGTATTTGAGAATGAATTTCTCCATATTTCTTTGTTCGTTTTTTTGTTCTTTGCTGGCGAAAAGCCTCCGTTCTACTTCGTCATTTATATATAATAATAATAATAATAATTGGTGGGAGACCTACACAACATCAAAATTCTCCAAAGGGGCCTCTACGTGTTGGATCCATATCCCCACGCAAGCCTCTCAAAGGACCGGACTTAGGGCCGTGAATTTATAAAAGGAGATACATAATAATAATAAAAAATGATATTAAAATAGTACACCAATCAAGAGTTGAATAATAAGATGAAAAATGAAACTAGTTTAAATTGACATGTTTTCAAAATTACTTAAAGTTTATTTCAATCAGAAATTAAATACAATACATCTGACTTTTTATACGTTAATCAATTATTGACGTGTCATTCACACACACACACACACAAAAAAAGCGAATATTACTACGCTGTATCTGTTACGCACAAAGACTTGAATAAAAAATGAACTTTGCAGGCGTCCTAATTCCCGTATAAATGGGCGAGTTCGCATTCGACCCAATCGACACCTGCACATTAAGAGCAACGGTAAACATTATACAATACTGGTTACGAAAATTAAAGTAAGGTCCCGTGCAGACGGACATAATGGATTTCGTGAAAAACTACGCCAATGGACTAAATGGCTCATTTTCTACCCTTTTTAACATTTGTTCGATCTTGCGTATAAATAAATAAATAAAATAAATATATACGGACAAATCACACAGATTGAGCTAGCCCCAAAGTAAGTTCGAGACTTGTGTTATGGGATACTAACTCAACGATACTATATTTTATAATAAATACATATATAGATAAACATCCAAGACCCGGGCGGGCCAATTAGAAAAAGATCATTTTCCATCATGACCCGACCGGGGATCGAACCCGGGACCTCTCGGTTCAGAGGCAAGCACTTTACCACTGCGCCATCGAGGTCACACTTAATAAATAATAAATCCATTGCAAAACACACTTAATAATCATGAAAACTGAATACGTCAATAAAGAATGACATTCGGCAAAAAGGAAGAATATTTGTGACTTAGTGACGTCCACTATGTAAGGTCTTCGGAAATTACATCACCAAAGTTGGGTTGTGTGTTTGTATGGAACATTATTATTTTTGAAGAAGAATGAAATAACCACGCGGTCGTAGCCGCGGGCAAAAACTAGTACTAGGTACTATAACACTTTAATGTTTGTACAATAATTATAACCAGATTATTACTAAATAGGAACTTTTCGATTTTATAATTTACCTGACCATATTAGTCTTATAAAAACCTAAAGGGAGTCTAGATCAGTGAGAGTATAGATCAGTTAGGTAGATAATTAGAAAAATTTTAGAAATGAAGCCAGCAAAATTAATTTTACTTACATAATTTTCAGGTTATATATATATATATATATATATATATATATATATATATATATATATATACACCCAAATATTTTGCATTAATTCCCAAAACAGTGACGAAGATTTCAAATTGAGCCAAAAGCCACTTTAACTGAACAATATTATTATATTTCGTAATGATCTCTTTAACCATCTGCACGTAGCTCAACCTCTTACAAACAGACAAACAAAACAAAGTAAAGACAATGAGCGTAGTATTATGAATCATAAGTTTGGAAATTGACGAGCGCACAGATTTTATTCAGGCTAGATGCCGCAATGACATTAAGTGTTACTTTTCCAACGATTATATTTTTTCATGCTCACGCTTTCAATGTAATGCTGCACATTTTAAAGACGCTTTAGGAGTTTCTGCGAGTTTAGTTTAGAAATAAACACATAGAAAACTGGTTATAGCAAAATGTGTGCTGTATCGTGTCTTATAATCTTATGGTTACAAATGTACATGTAAATAAATAATAACCATTTCTCTTGAAACTTTCTGAGTACCTATTTATACTTTAATACAACTATTTTCTTCTGCTTTGTTTTCACCTGCGACTCCCTTTGTCGGAACATATTTAGTAGATTTTCTGATGTTTCGACCTTTTTTATGTAATAAATATACTGTCACTATCGCGAATTTACCAAAGCTTACTCGTTTTTTATTACAGTTTTAGTTTCTGCTTCTATTTTCCTTTTATCATCTTCTATAATGGCGACCGTGATAGGACAAAAATATGTGTACGCCCTTAATGTGGTATCTAGCCAGATATAAATCTGTGTCCAGTCCCACTTATGAAAGAACTTCAAATTTGTAGCATCGATCAAATTTCGTAAGGTCTATTCTATTGTATTTTTGGAGGCTTTATTGAGGACGTGTCTAATTGATTTGATTTGTGGCGAAATATGCATGAGATGTGATCGTCTGACGGTTTTGTCTTGGTCATTGTCATCTAATAACATCACCAATGTGTCATTGTACATGTATGGACTGTGGTATAAGTGTTAATCATAGTAAATGTTTTCCAAAGATCTATAGAAATAGATCGTACCTATAAATAATGATTTATAGTTAAGCAAATTTACATGGATGAGAGAGGCCCAAGTCATTAAGGCCCAATATATGTTCAGTAGTGGGCTTAAAATGGGATGATGTGATATAATATACGAAAGTAAGTTTGGTTTTACCTAAGTACGATTTCTGTTTTCAACCAATATTTTTGAAATTTTGTATATATAATAATATAATTAGATGTACTTAAAAAGTCATGTACCTATGTCACATTTGACACTTCGTCAACATTATACAATTAAAATACTATTAGAGAAATAACACTGACAAAAGAAGAAATTTTTTGACAGTTCTAGCTATAGGCTGACAGATGTCACAAGTGACACCTATTAAATTGGTCCAACTTAAGGTTACCTTGCTACTACTTTGGAAAAACGTGATGGCTTACTCTTAAAATGTAATGTTTCCGTAAGAGCTGTTGCTTTTGATATTAATAATTCAAGTCCCATCTGGGAGTCCGATCTCTCTGTCTTTATTGTATTTTTTTTAGTTGATCATTGATTTATTCGTTTTAAAAGTGTAAATACGAATATAGCACTAAGAACTGCTAAAGTATGGAATATAATTCAAATGTTCAAATTGATTCGAAATATATTGATTATGAATTTGCTAAACACCATTGAAAAATTTGAGTTAACTGATGACGCCGACGTGAATATTTTTCGATTGCACGAGAATCGGAGTTTGATTTTGTTATCCATAGCAGATTTCTGTTAAAACCCGCGGGCTAAATCTAGTTAAACTAGTCATAAATTAATCACTATCATTAATGAAGTTTCACTAAATTCCACGTATATCGACCATCATTAATTACTTGCCTATTTATACCAATGACGACGACCTCAGATAGTGAGAGTTTCAAGGTCGTTTTAGCAGAAACCACAGTGGTCCGTATTGGGCTGTGGTCTGGCCAAAATTGGTCTCTTTGAATGTAATGTTATTTCTTCTTACAAAATTTTCAAAAAATAATGAAAAAAAACATAAGTATCAATAATATTGTTAGGAGATATGTGCCTAAGTTGGACAAAAGTAATAACATTAATTCAAGCTTACATTCGGTAATATTTTTAACTTAATTTACTTGTAAATTTTACATTATACAGTCCCATTTAAGTGCTTTTTAATATTAATATTTATAGCAATATAATATTAATAGCAAGCTATTAATTAAATGTAACTTTCTTCTTTTACACTACTACTCAAATTTTTACTTTACTTTTACTTTTTACTTTACTTTTAATTGTTTATTACACATGTCTTAGCTTTTAAACTCCTGAAACACAGGGTGGTTTTCACCCTAGCTCATATTTGTTATACATGTAACATAGCTATTAAGATATTTGAATAAAGATTTTATTAATACTATTACTTAAAAAGGAAAGTAAGTAATGATATTTGTTACTATTTGTGTAATGGATTTAGATGGACTGAAACTGTGTTTCAAATTAGTTTTTGTCCACTGTTTGCCCATGTTCGAGGCTCGTGACATGACTGTTTTTCCGATTTAGAATAAATTACGTTGAATTCGTCAATAGTTTTAAGTGAATTGGCATAATGCATTGTACCGAGTTGCCTACATTAGATTTACATCGGTGTCCTCAATATTCAATAGATATTTTATATTTTACGTGATTTAATACTTCCACACATGTAATTTTGTCATAGGCCAAGTTCACTCAATTGCCACAAATTTGTGTGATTGTGTTTTCAATTACTTCCTTTGTCGTGAAGGTGAATCGATCACGACTCTGTGATCGATTATATTCGAATAAAAATCGAGGTGTTATATGCAATAGTGTCTAAAAATTGGTAGTGTGAATTCCAAGCTTTAGTAGTATGATCATAGGGTTTGTTTAAAGTTAAGTATTAGACGTGTATAATATTAAAATTATTGCTTCCTCGAGTTTGATAAATACTCAATTAATAATGTGGTACTTGTATAAGTGTTTGAGTCTTTTTTTGTTCAAATCCGAGTCAATTTTTATATTAATAAATACCTATTTGTATTTATAAAAATTTAATTCATAACATAGATAATAACTAAGGTTATATATAAATTCGCCCACTTAGTTTTTAATCGAGTGTAATTTCATCATAAGTTTGAATAAAGTATTTCGAATTTGAATATGTATCATCGACTTAATTTTTTGTACGAATGCGATTCATTTTAGGTTCCTAAATTGAACTGAGTTGCATTGGAATCGTTCTGTAAAAGTTGATGGTAGGCCTGCTGATCACTTTTTCTTCTCCATTGCGCAACCAACCTTCAGTCAATTTAATGGTTAAACACACAAATCCTCCTTGACAAAGTAAAGCCTTGTTTGCCCCTTCCGCCAGGGCCGGATTGAAATGGAATTTCTAGATAGCTGGGGGCTTACTATCATCACTTAAAGTGATCCAGTTCATGAACTGATCTACATCGCAAATTCATACAATCAAGTTTATTTTTAATGCGATTCACTTCAGGTTCCTTAATTGAGCGTTGCGTTTGAATAGTTCCGCAAAAGTTGAAGGAAAGTCTACTGTTTCTGTAATATTTCGGTTTACACAAGACGTGGCCGTACCAACGTCAACTCTTGTCGTTAGACAGTAGAAACTTTATAGATATTACCTATATATACCTACCTATATGTATGTTCGATATTAAGTGTAAATCAGTTTCCTGTCAAGATACAAGATACAAACTGCTACACGGTTCTCTATTCAAACGTCTTCCCTTTGACAGCTGTCAACCAGTCTGCGCGTGAGTCACTTGTTGCGTGCATGCAAATTGCAAATCTATGGTAAATTTGCAATCGTCATTTGTACAATTATTATTATCTCAGTTTATTTATATACGTTACGTTCAAAATGTAATTGTATTATAGTTCTTTTATGAGACTTAAATCTTAATTGTGACGACTGTAATTATGACGACCTCGGTGGCGCAGTGGTAAAGTTCTTGCCACTGAACCGAGAGGTCCCGGGTCCGATCCCCGGTCGGGTCATGATGGAAAATTATCTTTTTCTGATTGGCTTATATATATATATATAATATATATATTATGTATAAAATATATATGTTATAAAATATAGTATCGTTGAGTTAGTATCCCATAACACAAGTCTCGAACTTACTTTGGCGCTATCTCAATCTGTGTAATTTGTCCCAATATATAAAAAAAAAATCTAACATTTAATTCTGTAACAATCTCGTTGTTTTTGCTTAAAATAAATTATATTTTTTTCAAATTGAATCCGAGTATATGAGTGAGTTTTCATTAATATAAGTTACTTATATAGTAGTTATTTAAATGAAAACTGATTTTGTAACGCAGCTATGCTTTGTCTGGAATCTCTTTCGATGTATTTCGCCTGCGCTGGCACATTTGAATCTACTGTCTAAAATCGCTCGCAAATTACGATCAAGCTAGCGAGGCAAGAGGGTGGCCGTGATAAATTTATAAACATTAAATAAAATAATAAGAACAGACCCAATAAGGGTAAGTGCTCCATATATATATATATATATATATATATATATATATATATATATATATAAATATATATATATATATAAATTTTAATTTGTTGTATAATTTCGTAAAATATTATTCAAGAACTGCAGGCCTACCATCAACTTTTACAGAACGATTCCAATGCAACTCAGTTCAATTTAGGCACCTAAAATGAATCGCATTCATACAAAAAATTAATTCGATGGCACAAATTTGCGATGAAGAGATGATGGTAAATCCCCAGCTTGGCCACATAGAAATCGAACACAGTTTGAATAGCCATTCCTGGCATTGGCACCGTAGCTCATCAACGGGTAAACCGATTTGGTTGCGGTATTTTTTATTTGATAGCTAATTTTTATGCGGTAGTTCTTAGATATGTTTAATCAAAATCGGTTCAGCCGTTCAAAAGTTGTAGCGAATATAGAAAATCGGGGATTTTTTAATTGTCTAACAAATAAGCTTTTAATTATTAACATAAATTTTGAATCTCCATTATCAACAAAGGTGTTAAAACTATGAGTCACTAATTTTATTCATCTGAAAAGTGAATGTAACTGGCGTCGAAGAGCATTTACACCGCTTTATCAAACTAATGATGTTTGCGATTATTCTGGATTAACTACGCAACGTAGTCGCCAAGGTATTGGTAGGAAATTCTTAAATTCTTAGAAAATCCTTAAACGACTAGAAGATCTGCGATTGGGTAAGTTCTCGCATTGATGGGCTAATATAGCATGTTTTAAGCATTCCATAACCTATTACTAAAACTCTGCTGTCCGTCTGTCATCAGGCTGTATCTCATGAATCGTGGTAGTTAAACAGTTCAGTTAGATACTTCATAGAAGATATATTTCTGTTGCCGTTATAACAACATACTAAAAACAGTGAAAAATGTAAGTATTCAAGTGGGCTGTCATACAATAAACTTGATTTAAAAGTTCTTACCTGATTCCGACTCACTTGGCCGGCATTTCTTATTATTTTCAATTTAGTTTTTTTTTAGATAAGTTCAGGTTAAGCAAATTTAAGTTTAAGTTATTATTTCAACGTGCGTGTAAGTAATAAACATTTCTTCCCGTCCCGTTATAAGAATAAGTGACCGAGCAAATGATACCACTAGCCGGTGGAGCTAGTGACATTATTGGATGTCAAATATTGTGGGCGCAAGTCAAGTGTGGGCCCCCACGTGTTGAGTCACCGTTGTGCAACCCGCCGCGCCGAGCCTTCAGATAGGCGATATGGATTAAAGTTAGCCAACTCAGCTATACAATCTCTTTCTAATCTGCGCACGTTCCCGGTTGCGTTCGGGGCTGTGACGCCACGTAAATTGTAAAACTCGAAGATATTTGATCGAAATGTCAATCGAATTGCGCTCAAACTAAGCCGCAAGCCTGTACGTGACACAAACGACCCGTGAAGCCGTGAGCACATACGTAAAGTACACGCAATTTAATGACAAAATTACCGAAACACATCAACAGACTAACACAATTACGGTGCATTACCAAAAAGAGAATCATATGCTATATTGTCATAATAACGCAATACCCCCAGAAATTTTAACGGAAAAGACCTATTAACTTACTGGACGTTTCATATGATAATGCTACCAAAATTTGAATTACCAGAGTTAGACTTTGATATAATATAGTCTGTGTGGGTCACTTTCAGCTATTTCAAGTTTGGAAAGTACTGACTGATAGGCAGCAACAGCATTTCCAAATAGGGTTGACGAAAGGCAGAGGGCTTGTGAAAAGCCAATACTTCAAAATTTTAAATTTAATATTTTACAAAGACCTCGAATGTCAGGGCGTTACAGCCGAGAATGGAACTAGAAATCAGCGAAGATAAGAGGGGAAAGGATAAAGAACTAAACTATTATAAAAGTTATCTATTTGCATACATAATGAACCTAGAATATGATTAATTACTTGATTTTTTCTCATATAATTAATTTACTTGGTGAGAATTTCTTTTCGATGATAGTTTCAAATTAGAAATTGAGATTAAAACATGAAAAACTTACAAGTATTATTTTATGTCTATTATTGGATGTTTAATTAATTTGCAAGTTAATAAACATTTGTTTTAAATTTTTTGGAAATTAAGACCGCAGCCGCTGGATTTTTAATCTAAGCAATACTTTAGGTCTTTGTTGAGTTTATTTCACAAGCTACATTGTAGGAGATCACGCGAAAAGACGAGTATACTTTGACATAAATCACGAAGTGGCAAAAAAATGAACACATTGTGACCACAGGGCCCAATCCGAAATAATTGTCTCAACGGTCAAAGTGCCTTAGGACAATATTAACGTTGGAGTAACGATTATAAGAGACCCTATTCACTACATTGATACATGACTGATATTAACCATTGTTAATATCACTCTTATATCAATGTAATGAATAGGGTATTTTGTATTGAATGCTTTTACTTGAAATACTGACAAGTATATAGGGTAATTTTCGTTCCAGAAAAAGTACTACTGGAATTGAGACGAGCAAAGCCGCGGATAAAATCTCGCAATCGAAATACAACTCCCGCCATCATCTTAACACTGACCAGAGTGATATGATTCTAAATGATTTCCATTAAATTAAAGATTGTGGATTATTTAAAAGTCTCTAAAAATGTTTAATTACGATTTGGCATTGTGTATATCGATAATCGATATTGTAAATGAACTTCTACTTTCTATATGTTTTCCAAAGATCTATAGAAATAGATCGTACCTATAAATAATGATTTATAGTTAAGCAAATTTACATGGATGAGAGAGGCCCAAGTCATTAAGGCCCAATATATGTTCAGTAGTGGGCTTAAAATGGGATGATGTGATATAATATACGAAAGTAAGTTTGGTTTTACCTAAGTACGATTTCTGTTTTCAACCAATATTTTTGAAATTTTGTATATATAATAATATAATTAGATGTACTTAAAAAGTCATGTACCTATGTCACATTTGACACTTCGTCAACATTATACAATTAAAATACTATTAGAGAAATAACACTGACAAAAGAAGAAATTTTTTGACAGTTCTAGCTATAGGCTGACAGATGTCACAAGTGACACCTATTAAATTGGTCCAACTTAAGGTTACCTTGCTACTACTTTGGAAAAACGTGATGGCTTACTCTTAAAATGTAATGTTTCCGTAAGAGCTGTTGCTTTTGATATTAATAATTCAAGTCCCATCTGGGAGTCCGATCTCTCTGTCTTTATTGTATTTTTTTTAGTTGATCATTGATTTATTCGTTTTAAAAGTGTAAATACGAATATAGCACTAAGAACTGCTAAAGTATGGAATATAATTCAAATGTTCAAATTGATTCGAAATATATTGATTATGAATTTGCTAAACACCATTGAAAAATTTGAGTTAACTGATGACGCCGACGTGAATATTTTTCGATTGCACGAGAATCGGAGTTTGATTTTGTTATCCATAGCAGATTTCTGTTAAAACCCGCGGGCTAAATCTAGTTAAACTAGTCATAAATTAATCACTATCATTAATGAAGTTTCACTAAATTCCACGTATATCGACCATCATTAATTACTTGCCTATTTATACCAATGACGACGACCTCAGATAGTGAGAGTTTCAAGGTCGTTTTAGCAGAAACCACAGTGGTCCGTATTGGGCTGTGGTCTGGCCAAAATTGGTCTCTTTGAATGTAATGTTATTTCTTCTTACAAAATTTTCAAAAAATAATGAAAAAAAACATAAGTATCAATAATATTGTTAGGAGATATGTGCCTAAGTTGGACAAAAGTAATAACATTAATTCAAGCTTACATTCGGTAATATTTTTAACTTAATTTACTTGTAAATTTTACATTATACAGTCCCATTTAAGTGCTTTTTAATATTAATATTTATAGCAATATAATATTAATAGCAAGCTATTAATTAAATGTAACTTTCTTCTTTTACACTACTACTCAAATTTTTACTTTACTTTTACTTTTTACTTTACTTTTAATTGTTTATTACACATGTCTTAGCTTTTAAACTCCTGAAACACAGGGTGGTTTTCACCCTAGCTCATATTTGTTATACATGTAACATAGCTATTAAGATATTTGAATAAAGATTTTATTAATACTATTACTTAAAAAGGAAAGTAAGTAATGATATTTGTTACTATTTGTGTAATGGATTTAGATGGACTGAAACTGTGTTTCAAATTAGTTTTTGTCCACTGTTTGCCCATGTTCGAGGCTCGTGACATGACTGTTTTTCCGATTTAGAATAAATTACGTTGAATTCGTCAATAGTTTTAAGTGAATTGGCATAATGCATTGTACCGAGTTGCCTACATTAGATTTACATCGGTGTCCTCAATATTCAATAGATATTTTATATTTTACGTGATTTAATACTTCCACACATGTAATTTTGTCATAGGCCAAGTTCACTCAATTGCCACAAATTTGTGTGATTGTGTTTTCAATTACTTCCTTTGTCGTGAAGGTGAATCGATCACGACTCTGTGATCGATTATATTCGAATAAAAATCGAGGTGTTATATGCAATAGTGTCTAAAAATTGGTAGTGTGAATTCCAAGCTTTAGTAGTATGATCATAGGGTTTGTTTAAAGTTAAGTATTAGACGTGTATAATATTAAAATTATTGCTTCCTCGAGTTTGATAAATACTCAATTAATAATGTGGTACTTGTATAAGTGTTTGAGTCTTTTTTTGTTCAAATCCGAGTCAATTTTTATATTAATAAATACCTATTTGTATTTATAAAAATTTAATTCATAACATAGATAATAACTAAGGTTATATATAAATTCGCCCACTTAGTTTTTAATCGAGTGTAATTTCATCATAAGTTTGAATAAAGTATTTCGAATTTGAATATGTATCATCGACTTAATTTTTTGTACGAATGCGATTCATTTTAGGTTCCTAAATTGAACTGAGTTGCATTGGAATCGTTCTGTAAAAGTTGATGGTAGGCCTGCTGATCACTTTTTCTTCTCCATTGCGCAACCAACCTTCAGTCAATTTAATGGTTAAACACACAAATCCTCCTTGACAAAGTAAAGCCTTGTTTGCCCCTTCCGCCAGGGCCGGATTGAAATGGAATTTCTAGATAGCTGGGGGCTTACTATCATCACTTAAAGTGATCCAGTTCATGAACTGATCTACATCGCAAATTCATACAATCAAGTTTATTTTTAATGCGATTCACTTCAGGTTCCTTAATTGAGCGTTGCGTTTGAATAGTTCCGCAAAAGTTGAAGGAAAGTCTACTGTTTCTGTAATATTTCGGTTTACACAAGACGTGGCCGTACCAACGTCAACTCTTGTCGTTAGACAGTAGAAACTTTATAGATATTACCTATATATACCTACCTATATGTATGTTCGATATTAAGTGTAAATCAGTTTCCTGTCAAGATACAAGATACAAACTGCTACACGGTTCTCTATTCAAACGTCTTCCCTTTGACAGCTGTCAACCAGTCTGCGCGTGAGTCACTTGTTGCGTGCATGCAAATTGCAAATCTATGGTAAATTTGCAATCGTCATTTGTACAATTATTATTATCTCAGTTTATTTATATACGTTACGTTCAAAATGTAATTGTATTATAGTTCTTTTATGAGACTTAAATCTTAATTGTGACGACTGTAATTATGACGACCTCGGTGGCGCAGTGGTAAAGTTCTTGCCACTGAACCGAGAGGTCCCGGGTCCGATCCCCGGTCGGGTCATGATGGAAAATTATCTTTTTCTGATTGGCTTATATATATATATATAATATATATATTATGTATAAAATATATATGTTATAAAATATAGTATCGTTGAGTTAGTATCCCATAACACAAGTCTCGAACTTACTTTGGCGCTATCTCAATCTGTGTAATTTGTCCCAATATATAAAAAAAAAATCTAACATTTAATTCTGTAACAATCTCGTTGTTTTTGCTTAAAATAAATTATATTTTTTTCAAATTGAATCCGAGTATATGAGTGAGTTTTCATTAATATAAGTTACTTATATAGTAGTTATTTAAATGAAAACTGATTTTGTAACGCAGCTATGCTTTGTCTGGAATCTCTTTCGATGTATTTCGCCTGCGCTGGCACATTTGAATCTACTGTCTAAAATCGCTCGCAAATTACGATCAAGCTAGCGAGGCAAGAGGGTGGCCGTGATAAATTTATAAACATTAAATAAAATAATAAGAACAGACCCAATAAGGGTAAGTGCTCCATATATATATATATATATATATATATATATATATATATATAAATATATATATATATATAAATTTTAATTTGTTGTATAATTTCGTAAAATATTATTCAAGAACTGCAGGCCTACCATCAACTTTTACAGAACGATTCCAATGCAACTCAGTTCAATTTAGGCACCTAAAATGAATCGCATTCATACAAAAAATTAATTCGATGGCACAAATTTGCGATGAAGAGATGATGGTAAATCCCCAGCTTGGCCACATAGAAATCGAACACAGTTTGAATAGCCATTCCTGGCATTGGCACCGTAGCTCATCAACGGGTAAACCGATTTGGTTGCGGTATTTTTTATTTGATAGCTAATTTTTATGCGGTAGTTCTTAGATATGTTTAATCAAAATCGGTTCAGCCGTTCAAAAGTTGTAGCGAATATAGAAAATCGGGGATTTTTTAATTGTCTAACAAATAAGCTTTTAATTATTAACATAAATTTTGAATCTCCATTATCAACAAAGGTGTTAAAACTATGAGTCACTAATTTTATTCATCTGAAAAGTGAATGTAACTGGCGTCGAAGAGCATTTACACCGCTTTATCAAACTAATGATGTTTGCGATTATTCTGGATTAACTACGCAACGTAGTCGCCAAGGTATTGGTAGGAAATTCTTAAATTCTTAGAAAATCCTTAAACGACTAGAAGATCTGCGATTGGGTAAGTTCTCGCATTGATGGGCTAATATAGCATGTTTTAAGCATTCCATAACCTATTACTAAAACTCTGCTGTCCGTCTGTCATCAGGCTGTATCTCATGAATCGTGGTAGTTAAACAGTTCAGTTAGATACTTCATAGAAGATATATTTCTGTTGCCGTTATAACAACATACTAAAAACAGTGAAAAATGTAAGTATTCAAGTGGGCTGTCATACAATAAACTTGATTTAAAAGTTCTTACCTGATTCCGACTCACTTGGCCGGCATTTCTTATTATTTTCAATTTAGTTTTTTTTTAGATAAGTTCAGGTTAAGCAAATTTAAGTTTAAGTTATTATTTCAACGTGCGTGTAAGTAATAAACATTTCTTCCCGTCCCGTTATAAGAATAAGTGACCGAGCAAATGATACCACTAGCCGGTGGAGCTAGTGACATTATTGGATGTCAAATATTGTGGGCGCAAGTCAAGTGTGGGCCCCCACGTGTTGAGTCACCGTTGTGCAACCCGCCGCGCCGAGCCTTCAGATAGGCGATATGGATTAAAGTTAGCCAACTCAGCTATACAATCTCTTTCTAATCTGCGCACGTTCCCGGTTGCGTTCGGGGCTGTGACGCCACGTAAATTGTAAAACTCGAAGATATTTGATCGAAATGTCAATCGAATTGCGCTCAAACTAAGCCGCAAGCCTGTACGTGACACAAACGACCCGTGAAGCCGTGAGCACATACGTAAAGTACACGCAATTTAATGACAAAATTACCGAAACACATCAACAGACTAACACAATTACGGTGCATTACCAAAAAGAGAATCATATGCTATATTGTCATAATAACGCAATACCCCCAGAAATTTTAACGGAAAAGACCTATTAACTTACTGGACGTTTCATATGATAATGCTACCAAAATTTGAATTACCAGAGTTAGACTTTGATATAATATAGTCTGTGTGGGTCACTTTCAGCTATTTCAAGTTTGGAAAGTACTGACTGATAGGCAGCAACAGCATTTCCAAATAGGGTTGACGAAAGGCAGAGGGCTTGTGAAAAGCCAATACTTCAAAATTTTAAATTTAATATTTTACAAAGACCTCGAATGTCAGGGCGTTACAGCCGAGAATGGAACTAGAAATCAGCGAAGATAAGAGGGGAAAGGATAAAGAACTAAACTATTATAAAAGTTATCTATTTGCATACATAATGAACCTAGAATATGATTAATTACTTGATTTTTTCTCATATAATTAATTTACTTGGTGAGAATTTCTTTTCGATGATAGTTTCAAATTAGAAATTGAGATTAAAACATGAAAAACTTACAAGTATTATTTTATGTCTATTATTGGATGTTTAATTAATTTGCAAGTTAATAAACATTTGTTTTAAATTTTTTGGAAATTAAGACCGCAGCCGCTGGATTTTTAATCTAAGCAATACTTTAGGTCTTTGTTGAGTTTATTTCACAAGCTACATTGTAGGAGATCACGCGAAAAGACGAGTATACTTTGACATAAATCACGAAGTGGCAAAAAAATGAACACATTGTGACCACAGGGCCCAATCCGAAATAATTGTCTCAACGGTCAAAGTGCCTTAGGACAATATTAACGTTGGAGTAACGATTATAAGAGACCCTATTCACTACATTGATACATGACTGATATTAACCATTGTTAATATCACTCTTATATCAATGTAATGAATAGGGTATTTTGTATTGAATGCTTTTACTTGAAATACTGACAAGTATATAGGGTAATTTTCGTTCCAGAAAAAGTACTACTGGAATTGAGACGAGCAAAGCCGCGGATAAAATCTCGCAATCGAAATACAACTCCCGCCATCATCTTAACACTGACCAGAGTGATATGATTCTAAATGATTTCCATTAAATTAAAGATTGTGGATTATTTAAAAGTCTCTAAAAATGTTTAATTACGATTTGGCATTGTGTATATCGATAACGATACAAACAACTGATTGAAGGCCATTCAAAAAGAGTATTTAAAAAAAACATTATTACAAAAATTTTATTTTTCACACAAGCTTTTATTGTCGTCAGTTAGATTCTTATGTGATTGACTTGAGAACTCCTCAAAAGTTCTCAAGTCTGGAGCCGTTCCTGGGTGCACTATCAGGTTATGCTTAACATAATAATGTAACGTCACCCAAACTAAACGTGTGTACAACATTTCAGCTCAATCGGTTGAAGGTATCTGCTTCAAAATTGAATTGAAAGATTCCACCCGGGACTTACTTACATTGCAAGTTAAATAAAAGCTTGAAAAGTGAAACCTCCCTCGATCGCGAAGATTCCAGGCACAATGCTATAAACTATTCTTGACTTGTAGTCGGCTACCGGAGAAGGCGATCGGTAAAATCTTCAAAACATATTGATTTGTTAAATATTGTAATTGTATTTTACTTTTGTACCTCTTACTCCAGGCGGGGAGAGGCTGGTGTACTGAGATACAGGCTCTGCTTAGTTCAGGCACCAGTCTCTCACAATCTTTTTTTATTGAAACCTATGTACAATGTAACGTCTAGATTATACCATGTTAAGATTGTATAGAAAACAAAGAATTTTTCATTAAATAAAAAATCTACTGTGATATTTGGACAAGTCTACAAGGTCCCTAAAAGCCTTGAACTATGACAGGCCCGCCAAATAAGCAGCAGTCACGATATTAGAGTTAATATGGGCCCGTTCTATTGTGGTCCATCGGTACATCACGTAATATACTTTTTGTAGATCGCAGATGATTAGGAAGTGATTTATACGAAAACAGATCAAGCTAAATTATATCCTATTTACGATGGTATGAATAAATTATAATAAAAATAAAGTTTATACTATAATAATCAATAATTTAAACAAAGATCAAAAGAGGGTTGTTTATTAACATATTATTCTCTTCACTTTTATAATACAATTAACGGTCCGCCCCGGCTTCGCTCGGGTAAAACTATAATAAAAAAGTAGCCTATGTCACTCCTGAAGTTTTCGTTTACCTCAGTACCAAATTTAATCAAAATCGGTCCAGTAGTTTTGGGTTTATTCATTATAAACAAAAAAACAAAAAATCTTTTATCTTTGGAAGGAAGTCATTTATCCGCATAAGTGTAAATCAAAAATTGTTTAACTTATAAAAATTATAGTGGGTTGCAGCAGTTTCCTTTGAAGTTAACTTTAACCCTCATTGTTTAAATAAAACGGCGTACATTGCATTTTTCTGTGCTGGTTAAATTTAATGTCAAAGTTAACTGGTGCAACGTACCTCAAAATATGAAAAGGACATGCGTTACAAATATGCCAAACTTAAGTCTTTTGAGGAGGTTTTTTTTTTAATTGCATGAAGCTAATAGACTAATCAAGATGACATTAAAATTAAACTTTCAGTTCCCGCGCGGCCCGATCGGGTTGGATTCTATTATTGTTCAGTTGTTTTTATTCTCCCCAGGATCGAAGGGTTAAGGTATTTATTGAAGGGTTATGGCAAAAAACACACAAAAAACAACACACTATGTTAGTAGAAAAATATGAGTTATGGAAGTAAAAATTGTTCAAAATTAGGAAGCGGGAAACAGGCTGTAACTACTGATCAAGGACAAAAACAAAAATCATTAAGATTTAGCACCTATGTATAAGGTGCAAACATTTGCAATTTAATATTAAATGTATTTCCTATGGCACAAAATAACGAGAACACAAAATGGGAGCATATTAAACGTGATACAATCTTAAAATACGCCGTATACAAGGTAGTTTTAATCGTTATTATTCATAATAGTACCTATTATAATATTATAATATATATAATTATAATACGTAGTGATACTATAAAAATACGTACAGATAAATAAATAAATAATAAATAAATAAATATATTAGGACAAATCACACAGTTTGAGCTAGCCCCAAAGTAAGTTCGAGACTTGTGTTATGGAATACTATAACTCAACGATACTATATTTTTATAACAAATACATATATAGATAATCATCCAAGACCCGGGCCAATCAGAAAAAGATCATTTTCCATTATGACCCGACCGGGGATCGAACCCGGGACCTCTCGGTTCAGTGGCAAGAACCTTACCACTGCGCCACCGAGGTCGTCAAAGGTGACAATATGCTATTACGTACGTTAAGCTAGTTAGTCAATCATGATGGAAAATGATCTATTCTGATTGGCCCGGGTCTTGGATGTTTATCTATATATGTATTTGTTATAAAATATAGTATCGTTGAGTTAGTACAAATCACACAAATTGAGCCAGCCTCAAAGTAAGTTCGGGACTTGTATTATGGGTTATTAACTCAACGACACTATATTTTATAACATTATACATAAACATCCAAGCCCCAGGTCAATCTGAAAAAGAATTCATTTTCCACCTTGACGGGGATCGAACCCGGGACCTCCACTGTAGCATGACTATTAATTAGGCCACAGAGGTCGTCAATGTAATCGTCAATGGAAATGGAAACATTGTCGTAAATCCAAATTTACGCCGAGTATTCTTCATTGATGATTTCATTGTGTTTCTCATCATCATCATGGTCGTATTCCTCATGGCTGAGGGTCGTGGTCATTACGTGGAATTAAACACACACACAACAACTTTCTTGGCATTAGAAAAATGGAGTGGTTTGGCATTGCATAATCCATTTCACACACAAGTTAATAATCAACCAGTGTGCAGGTTTCCTCACGATGTTTTCCTTCATCGGAAGCAAGTGGTGGTCGATGAAAACGACTATATACGAATCAGATTGGTATACAAACTCATGTGGCACGAGTAGGATTCGAACCTGGGACCTTTCGATCCACAGGCGGGCGTCTTAACCATTACACCACCACCGCTTCTCTTTATCTTTTATCTCTTCTCTCGCTTGTGTTTCTAGGCTTTCATTATTTTATGTTATAGTGTTGCCAATAATTACGTGTCATTAGATGATTGAAGCAAATCGTGTCTACGCATTGTACACAATTAAAGCCAGCACGTCGACACGCTCGCGGATTTTAATAAATGTGCTTTAAATAAGGCCTTTAGGGTCAGTTGTACCAGTCAACTTTGACGGTGGCTTTAACCAGCACGCGGCCGCTGACTTTCAGACAAAATTGTCTGGGCACTTCAGTTTCAAGCATCCGCAATGAAAAATGAACAATTTGTATGACGTATTCCGTCCAAATTCGGCGAAATTTTCCTCTATAATTTGGAGCCGGATTCTTGATGGATAAAAGATTCTCATCTGATGACTGGAACCAGGGGGCTTACTATCATCTCTTAACTCGATCCACTTTACGACCTAAACTGAACTGCATCGCAAATTCGTACCATCGACTTAATTTTTTTGTATGAATGCGATTCATTTTAGGTGCCTAAATTGAACTGAGTTGCATTGGAATCGTTCTGTAAAAGTTGATGGTAGGCCTGCAGTTCTTGAATAATATTTTACGAAATTTTCGAAACATCGGGTCGCCATGTCGTGCGTACAATGTCCCCAAAACATGTTTATGCTTCACGGCTTTCTGCCACATTATAACATAAAACATTGCAAATGCAATCGGATTCGTATATTTCACATTCATCATACGTAATTACAGATTGCGAGAAATAACTGTTTTATGAAAACATCTTGTCACAGAGTAAAATGATTCGAGTGAACAATCACCAAAAATGTGCAGTAGATTATTAATTTCAAAAATTGTTTTGTACACTGTGTCTTTCTTGCATTGGAAGACGTGGGCTGAATGTTTATCTTTGTCGCAAACGATAGTAATAGTGATGTAACTCGTTTATCGATTTATTGCCTCTAAAATATGTTTGTAATTGTATAAATTTATCGATAGTATAATTACTCTACAAGTTTCGATTTATGATGTAGTTTGAATACTGCTTTTATGATAGTTTTCGAATTGATATTGATAGTGCTATATCGTTGACATATCGCGTCGTGGGCCGGGTCGTGAGGTTCCCTCTATTATGGTTGAGCTACGCGATGGCTGACCCATGCGTCAACTCGTGAACGGGTGCTGCCAGAGGGAACTGGTCATCTCGTTTCTCATATATTTTTATGTAAGTTAATTGTGTTTTCATATATAATCAGCACTCGGATCTTTATAAATATGAAAATTGACGAAAAAAAGTGCCTGTGAAGGTCTGATTTCTAAAATAAATGATTTGAATTTGATTTGAATTTGAATTTATTTTGATTCTATAGTTGGCGGCTATATTCTTTTATTTCACGATATATAAAAATATATTTATGTTAGAGGTCAGTTACGAGTTATAAGATGTAGTGGATGAGGGGGAAATTATAGTAATTTAAATAAATATACATAATAATTAATCTTGTAGAATCTTCAAACTAAGTTTCGGTTGCACCAGTCAATTTTGACGTTAACCTTATTCTACGCAGACAAACGCAAATAACGTAATTTTATCAAAAACGTCAAACGTCCGAGTTGACTGGTTCAACCCACTGTTTGAAGCGTCGGCCCAGTTGTGCGATTTTACGACCGGTGTTCTGCCTGACTTCGAACCTCTTTGGGACTACTGTTCTTGACCATCAGCCAAGCATTTTCTATAGTCGCCTCGTGCCTCGCCATTGACGATATTAATGAGCCCTATTCTGGGGACCATTCGTATTGAATTGCTATCGGCTCGTCCCAGCTTCGCTCGGATAAAACCATGATAAATTATACATTAACTTTCCTCAGGAATTGCACTATATATAATTGGTTTAAGCGGTATAAAAATCCGTCCGGTAGTTTTTGAGTTTATAGGGCCAATTGGTTTTTTTTATAAAAATGGCATTATTAGCATATAACACTGCTAACTTTCAACAATTAACCAATAGTTACCAGAAATGCAAATGGGCGAGGCGTGAGAATACCAGTTGACTACGAGGTTATTGCTAAATCGAATTTTTGGGATTTGACACGATCGTGTGGCCTGACGACGTTGCTTCGTTATTATAGATTATTCGGAGCGAAGTGTTCGGCGTGAATGATAAGCGGCAGCGGGTGAATCAACAGTTAAAGTTTAAAATGTCACGGAAATATGCACTACGTTTATGTCATCGGACACGATTTTATTTTATCGCGCAATTGCTATTCAAAACATTTTTTGATGTTGACAAAAAAATAGGAGTTTTAATTTTTTTTTTTTTAATTGTTCTAAAAGAATAAGAATCATTGAAACCAGGATCTGTAGAAGTCCAGCACGATGGTCATTGGGCAATAACGATTTTTATAATAATACACCGCACTAGGTATAACAATATTCGGTAAATAATCGAAAAAAAAAGATTTACATTCTATTTCTGAAGTTTAAGTGTCAAACGAGCATAGTAGGCATAGTGTTCAGTCTGATGGTAAGCGAACACCGCTACCCATAGATACCAGTAAACCGGTAAGAATCACCGATGCGTTGCTGAATTTAATGAAAGTGTTTTCTTGAAGGTCTCAACGTCGAACCGCGGAGGGAAATTTTTTCTATTAAATTAATTTAAAAAAAATCGCTATTGACTTCAGCCTTGCACAGCATTATAAAACCTCCGTCTCCCACGGTTATTACGTCAAGTGCTGTATAAGAGCGCTAATTGTGCAGAATGACTTTTTGTCCGCGACTCGCGATCACGAACTAATCGATATTGTTTAATGTGAGCGATTTTTCGAGTGGTTTATCGGAAAAACTGTAGTCGTTGATAGAGATGTCGATTTTTTGAGGTTAGGCACTATTTTAGGAGTTATGTAATCTGGCATGTGACTAATTATTATGATATTTATATAAAAATCTGCAAATATACCTTGAATGTACTCGTACGACTTAAGTATATCAATATTTTTGATAAAATCCATTTAAATAGATCCTTGAATATTTTCAAAAAACATAATTTATTACTTGTAACATTGCGGTATGTTGATTAGTTAAGAGTACCACAGTACCTCTCTAATGAAAATACTGTATCGTCGGCGTGAGACGTAAAGAGATGAATCAATTCAGCCGAACTGGCATCGTCTCGATAGCTCAGTGGTCAAGAGCACTGTCCCGCATAGACAGGGGCGCGGGTTCAATACCCGCTCGATTCCAGATTTTTTTCATCTCATTATTATTTTAAAAAAATAAGTTAAAAAGCATGTGTGACAGTAGACAGTAGACAGATCTAGTAAATAATCGTATTAATGAAGCGGCGGCGCTGATCCGTTTGTAGTACAAATCCTTTTCCATCATGACCCGACCGGGATCGAACCCGGGACCTCTCGGTTCAAAGGAAAGCACTTTACCACTGCGCCACCGAGGTCGTTGGAATAAAATATCGTACTATGAAAATAGAGAAAGGTGTTCGATATAATAAAAAAACGCAGTATTAAGCACAGGGGAACCCGAGCTAAATACGTAAGTTTGTATTATTGGACATATGTACGCTTCTATATATTTATCAAAACATTATTTCGTAATACTATTTCATATTTTGTAATTATATTTCATATTTTGTAGTTCTAGTTCATATTTTGTAATTCTAGTTCATATTTTGTAATTCTAGTTCATATTTTGTAATTCTAGTTCATATTTTGTAATTCTAGTTCATATTTTGTAATTCTATTTCATATTTTGTAATTCTATTTCATATTTTGTAATTCTATTTCATATTTTGTAATTCTATTTCATATTTTGTAATTCTATTTCATATTTTGTAATTCTATTTCATCGGCGTGTCCTCAGCTAAAACATAATAAACTATACACCCATACCTTCATCAGAAATCGCACTATAAGTTGTTGAAAACCGCATGGAAATCCTCGCAGTAGTTTATGATTTTAACGCGAACAGGCCGACGGGGCAGATGAGTTTGTTTTATAATGTGTAAGGTTAAGGATAAGGATTTGTATAGCTCCCTTCTTACATACTGCTATTATAATAATATAGTAACAATTATACGTATATGAAACCTTTGAGTGAACAAACTTTTGCGTTATACCTGATATGTATTTCAACAATCAGAACCACAGTCCAAATATAATACTTTCACAAAATAAACTCTCCAACCCTTTGAGGATACCGCGGTAAAACTAAAAATCCTAGCAAATATATGAACAAAAGATGTTTCGTTGCCCTTTTTGTTGTCAAAGCATACTTGATCCACCGTTATCAGTAGTGAGGGGAAATCAGGAAATCCACGGGAAGCGAAGGTTTGAGAAGTCTGAAGCCATTTGCAATAATTTATAAGGAGACGATAATACTTACAATTGTATATTGTACAAGTCAAATGGAATACTTATTGCTAATGTCAAAAACAAAGTTGTATATGGAGCTTGTATGACAGTAATGTAGTGACCTCACGGATTTCGGTGTCAAAAAGCATTTCTAATATACTTTAATGAGACAAAAGAATAAAAAATCTCGTAATTAATAACACTGGTAATTTAAAGTGACATTTAATTTTTATAAATGTTTTTTATACATGTAAATTTTATTTTTACCCAGTCAAATAGGCAAAAATTACTTTTGTGTTACGTGAGTGCGGCTGCGCAAAGCCTTTCGTTGTTCTTGTGTGAAGTATCTTTTAAGTTTTAGGTAATTGTCATTTGAAAAAATATATTTATATTATACCGTGCTTGTTTCCCTTCGTGTCCTATGAGATATTAGCTTTTGCCCGTAGCTCCGTCCACGGTAGACCATGTATATATACGTATACGTATTTGTATTTGTATATATTTGGAGTGGATATAGTTAATGTACTTATAATTATATTATATCAACTCCAATGTCAAGGTTTATCCGTGATAACGTGACAGTCGAGCAGACAGACTTTAGCATAATATTAGTTATTAGTTTACAATATTATTATGGATACACACACATATTCTGTTATGTGTATTTCTATCTGATTTCATCTTAGAGATTTGAATTTAAAATGAGGAAATCAAAATTTAAATAAATTAAATCTATTGAATCCCACTCTATATAAATCCCCGCGAGTATCCACACACTTTTCCACCCTTATTTTGCGACTCAATACATTCTCCGTTTCGTCCTCAAGTGTTTGCCCTTTGAGTGCGAGGGTCCGTGAGAAGAATACGAAGCGAGCCCTTTCTTTGTTAAGTGCCGAAGCTTTATTAGTTGTCCTTTTGCCTGTAATTGAGTTAGCTGGTCCTGGCAGGTTTGCAAGGCCTTAAGTTTATATTATTTGTGGTAGCATCTATATTTTTAGATTTTCGAAGCTCATCCGTACTAATATTATAATCCGAAAGTGCGTATGTATACCAAATTGTCTTACCGTTTAAATATTCAAATAATTATATCCAAAAACTTTTACTTCATATTTACGCAAAATTTCAAGCATGTTTAACGCGATTTCTCTAATGCAATCTATTTAGTTATGGCGGCAAATTGTATATCTTCCGAGGCGAATGCTTAGTTAATTAATCTCCAAGTGATCTTCCTTGGACCAGCATGACCTGCCCTGGGCGTCTTCCTTCATGACTAACGTGTATGGAAAATAATATTAAATTGGTAGCTTCGTAGAAGGTTTCTTAGGCATACTTTGTTCTAAGTTGTCTCTAAAAGGACAGAGCATGTGAAAGGGCTGTAAGCATATAGTTTCATTATTAATTGTCATAACTTTTTAAGATATGTAATAAAGTTT
This sequence comes from Plodia interpunctella, assembly GCF_027563975.2. Classification (NCBI taxonomy): domain Eukaryota; kingdom Metazoa; phylum Arthropoda; class Insecta; order Lepidoptera; family Pyralidae; genus Plodia; species Plodia interpunctella. The sequence continues at coordinate 1,447,487 of NC_071308.1, read as the reverse complement.
AAATATAAAAAATATAAAAAGTACCTACTAGGGGATTTTTTATTTTTTGTTTAATCAAATTAAATTAAATCTAACTAGAAAATTTAATAAATTTATTTATTGACGACCTCGGTGGCGCAGTGGTAAAGTGCTTGCTTCTGAACCGAGAGGTCCCGGGTTCGATTCCCGGTCGGGTCATGATGGAAAATGATCTTTATCTGATTGGCCCGGGTCTTGGATGTTTATCTATATGTATTTGCTTATACTTTTTATAAAATATAGTATCATTGAGTTAGTATCCCATAACACAAGGCTCGAACTTATTTTGGGGTCAGCTTAATCTGTGTGAATTGTCCTAATATATTATAAATATAAATAAATAAATAAATATATTAGGAATATATTCCGGTAATTATAAGAAATGTCATTTGAAATGATAAGCATTTTACTACTTGTTTCTTGTTAGTTTTTATGTATATATAAACTGTTACATAAATATAAATAAAAATAAATAAAAAAAATATTTAACGGTTTGTATATACAGAGATACTAACAAGAAACAAGTAGTAAAATGCTTATTATTTCAAATGAAATTTCTTCCAGCACACCCATGAGAGTAGAGTTGCATAAAAAGACAAATTGGCTTTATCATTTTTCAACATATTTTTTTATAGTGTCACTAACGAAATAAAATGTCATTTGCAATGTCGATGTCAACACGTATAGTAAAAAAAATCTGGGGAAGTATTATGTAATCTGTGGTAAAGTGTCTTACTACGTCGCAGACTGACTGTGCACCTGGACTGTCACATCTGAATGTTAAAAGTTTGTCCTCTCTGCGCAATAGATTTATAGTCTATATGTAACACCTACGCACCGTACAAAGCTTAGAGCTTTTGCCTCACAACCCGTGTCTAATTCTGAAGACAATGCCAGCATTTAGACATTGTTAAATATCATAATGTACTGTACTTTGACTAAATAATGTGCCACGGTCCATCTTTGATACGAAAACGTGTAATATTATATTAAATAGGTATATTAAATTCATATAAGTGTTGTCTTGCAAATGCGAAAGTTTGTTATGTAAGTTTTTGTTACCGTGCTTGTAGGAATTTCGAGGAAATTACATTTGTCGAATTCTATCGAAATTTCCTGTGGATATATTTTCTGTGAATATATTTATTTAGTTTTTTTTTTTAGTATATATTTGCAACGACCTCCGCGGCGTTGTGGTCAAAATGTTAGTCTCTTGTCTAGACGTTCTGAGTTCGGGCGCCAGTGCGGGCAAATTTTGTGCTTGATTGTATTTTGTGTGTTGTGATCATTTCTCTAAGTGTCTTCATCACACCCACGATACAAGCTTGCGTTTGTGCTTAGTGCGTCCCGTTGAGTGTTGTCCTTTTATTCACTTATGGTGCAACAATATACTATCATTTTATTCTGCCCACTCGAAATACAAAATCATAACGCGAATAAATTAAAACGACAATCATTTGTTTCCAGCAGTGACTACGCCACTTCGCTTGCACTATCACGTCTCCATTTGTCCGTCTGTAATAACCGCATTTACCTCAGAAACTGCTACTTGTGCCTTCTCACAGATAACCAAGCGGCCTTTTGACATTTAAGGCAACGATTCAATATTGTGCATAATGGGGTATTGAAGCGCGATCGTAGGATTAGATTGTTTTAGGATGTTACCTCCTTTCGATTCTTGGTACGGCAGCTAGCTGAGTTAGAGCCATGCCCCATTGATCCATTGCGCTCCGTCATCCTTCGTCAGGTTGATATATGCGGATAATGCAGATAGCGTATGGAGATTCGACGTCACGTCAGTGTCAAAACCTGTAGAAAACAACGGAGCACAACAAAGCTCCAACGTGATGCATTTTTTTGTCACACAGAATGCAATGTCTTTTGTCAATAAAAGCAAAAGGCTGTCAAAAGTCAAAAATGTCATTTTTGTAAACATCGACGACCTCGATGTGCGATGCGATGACCACGCAGTGGTAAAGTGCTTGCCTATGAACCGAGAGGTCCCGGGTTCGATCCCCGGTCGGGTCATGATGGAAAATGATCTTTTTCTGATTGGCCCGGGTCTCAGATGTTTATCTATATATGTATATGTTATAAAATATAGTATGGCTGAATTACTATCCCATAACACAAGTCTCGAACTTACTTTGGGGCTAGCTCAATCTGTGTGATTTGTCGTAATATGTTTATTTATATATTTATCTTATTCTATGAAAGTAAAGCCTTATTTGTAACTGTTCATCTAATAGGGCGCATTAGATCTAACAAGAGACCTATAAGCTCATCTGCACGTGGGCGCAGCCCTAGGGCTCCAATCTCTTGAAAGTGTAACTCGTGTAACCTTATAACATGGATTGTCCGAATAAAACACAATTTTGGACCATTATTATTATATTTCAGTTGCATATGATGTCGCGAAACCCGCAACTCGCTTAAAGTAAACCGAACGATTTTTATAACACCAATTGTTTTGGTAGTTTCTGCTTGGTCCGAAGATTTTAATTTGTACAAGCGCCGCAATGACCTTCGCCGCAGCTTTTTATTTAAAGACTTAAATTCCCAAAACTGAGGTCTATCTATCGGCAATAGCTAGATATAAAATTGAATAATATATTAAGTATGGTTAGTTAAGTTAACTAGTAAGTTGGATATGGTTAAATTCGAATAGGGAATTACACTCTGTGTTCATTTCCGCAACTACACGTGTCAGATACAACGTTTCCCAGTCGTTGAGACTTCATCTCGTGTAATAACTGCCTGCTTTATGATTAGCATGAGCATAGACCAGAGTACGGAATGTTAATGACAGGGGAAAATCAGCACATAGTATATTTATTTATTTAATAAGGTTATATGAAAAAAATTGCCCTCCGCGTCTCTGTAGCTTTCTTTTTTAATCCACGCAATTGATTTTGATGAGGTTTTCAATGTTGTTTACACAATTTAAAAGGTATAAACCTTCGTTAATAAATTGTCGCAAGAACAATGTATTTCCTAAGTCTGTTTTGTATGTATATAAACTTACAAAACAGCGTATTTGATTGGGCGAAGTCGGGTTGCTAGTAATAAACAAATTATTAATAAATTATCCTACTTAATAAGTGGACAAATTGTTATGAAATTTGGTACACGGGTACAATATAACCTGGAATAACACATAGGGTACTTTTATCCCGAAATTCCACGGGAGCGAAGCGCCGGGGTGCAGCTAACATTAAATAAGTTATATCAAATCTTGATTGTTAGACATCGTACTGGCGTAACTATTAGGGTGGATACCAGAGTGTTAACTTTTAATTTAAACACTGAAGTAGGTAACGAAGTGGTACTAACTAAATATAAATAAATATTTATGAGAAATCACACAGATAGCAAGGCAAAAGGCTGTCAAAAGTCAAAAATGTAATGTTTCTAAACATCGACGACCTCGATGGCGCAGTGGTAAAGTGCTTGCCACTGAACCGAGGTGTCTCGGGTTCTATACCCGGTCGGGTCATGATGGAAAATGATCTTTTTCTGAATGACCCGGGTCTCGGATGTTTATCTATATATGTATATGTTATAAAATATAGTATCGTTGAGTTAGTATCCCATAACACAAGTCTCGAACTTACTTTGGTGTAGCTCAATCTGTGTGATTTGTCCTAATATGTTTATTTATATATTTATTGAGCTAGTCCCAAGGTAAGTTCGAGACTTGTGTTATTGGATTCTAACTCAACGATACTATATTTTATACAAATAAACATCCAAGACCCGGGCCAATAAGAAAAAGTATATTTCATTTTCATTTTCCATCAAGACCCGACCGGTGATCGAACCCGGGACCTCTCGGTTTAGAGGCATTTAAACTTTACCACTGCGCCACCGTGGTCGTCAACCCACCTTGGTCTTATTGTGCAACCATATGCTAATTCGGTAATTTTGTATAAATGTCTAATTTAAGAACAGGAATTATTCTAAAATCAAACTTTATTGAAGAAGGGTAAGCGTCTCGAAGCGTCTTGGTTAGCAGCTTCAGAATCTATTCAATGATAGCTACTCTAAGGCTGCCAACCTGAGTACGAAGCGCAGTCGCCCAAAGGCCGCCTAAGGCCGGCTTACGCGGATGTGAAACCTAATAATTTCATAATGTCATGCGCAGGGAATTGTTTTGCTTAGAATAATGGTGCTCAGATTCTTAAGTACAGATTAGGCGTGGTCCGGTCCGTGGTTCAACACAGACATAAAACGCATTCAGCGTCTTCATTGCTATTTCTCTGCAGGTTTAATTGCGTGTGGTTCCGCCCTAGAATAAGTGTACTCCCGGGGATTTCGTACGAGGCGACTAAGGGACATAGCCTTTGCTAGGTAACAACCGCATTCCCAAAGAGGATTGACAGCAGGCGGTCGGCCACAAAGTCAGAGCCAAATCTCCAAAATTCAAAAGTTTTTTTTAACGGGCCCTGAGCTTCAGACGTAACAGCTGTCACGGCTAAAACGCTGGAACGATTTTGAGGAAATTTGGTATGCATTCTGTTAAAGAAACCCGTTTAAACATAGGCTCCTTCGTTTTCAAAAATCAACTCCCAAATGACTATAATGAGGGGTGAAAGTTTGTATGAAAATCGTGTCTGTTCTCTTTGGCAGGTAACTTCACGCGGGCAAAGCCGCGGGTAAAAGCTAGTTCTTAATATGAGTAGGGCAGTGTTATTCACTTTTCTTTGTAGTTAAAGAGACTCCACGTTAATTTATAAAAGAGGTCATAATTTCATTACCATTATTGTGTACAAGAGAAAGTTTCACAATTGTCTGAATCCATGGGCGTCGCCAGTCGATGGATTAGGGGGGGGCAAGTTGGGCGTCAGCCGAAAATCAGTTTTTACTTACCTGGGTAACACTATCGTTAGTGTTAATTATATCTGTTTTGTATTTCTTTTGCTAATCATTTATGTTAACTAGTAACTGATAAAGAGAATTGTTATGAATTGCTAGTATCAAGCCTCCTTATCGCCCTAGTAATGTCAGTTGGATATCAATTGAATCACGGTCGTTCCGGCATTTTGTTCCAAGTTTATCTTCCAAAATCATTGTTTCGACAACGCCAATGAAGCTTCGTTTCAGTTTTGATTCAAGAATCTGTCATACTGTCATTCTTCCTAGTGAAACGGTGAATAATAAAGCGAATAATGAAGTGAATTTTGTGATTGATTGCGATCCAGCTGAAGTTGTTATTGCGATTGGGGCGACGAGCAACTAGCATATAATTGTACGCATCAATATTTTCAATGCAGCGCGTACGACGTAAGAATGGAATAAGTATTCACTTATGAATTCATTCAGTTCTAGTTCGACCTACGGGCACTATCGATAAACATTAGTATCAAGTGAGTGGACTTAGGAATTTCTAGGAAGGGGCAGCTGCCCCTCCCTGCGCCCTTTGGCGACGCCCGTGTCTGAATCATCACATAAAATATTAGCACTTAATTTGAAATCGCCATATAAAGAACCACAATGTAAATTAATTATTTAATTACTCCTTTGGGACATTGTGACACCTCATTTCATAAGAAGTAACGTTATAACAATATTAAATAAGGTAATTCTTCATCTAACATCAATATGATTTCATTAGAATTATAAACGGTTATAAACAGTTTGTGTTACAAAAGCTATTTATGATTTTATGGTAACATAAACACAGATAGGTTTAGAAACTAACAGCTTTTGAGGATATATTATATAAGTAGGATGACAACCCGATAAACAAGATCAGAATATAAAACATTATAAAAAAGTAAAATTTTATACCAAGAATTCAAAATTACGTCAAAATTGTTTATCTCTCTCATACTTGCATATTCAGATGTTGTTGTAAACAATATTAATAGGCCCTTCTGTTATGTTAGGGACCAACACTGTTTTAATGAGTATTTTTCGCCATTTCTTCTCAGCAGTTGTCGTTCCGAATGCAGTTTGCAGCTTTTTGACGACCTCCGTGGCCATCAAGCCGGTCTGCTACGCTGGAGGTCCCGGGTTCGATCCCCGGTGGATGGAAAATGAACTTTTTCTGATTATCCTGGGTCTTGGATGTGTAGTATGTATATGTTATAAAACATAGTATCGTTGAGTTAGTATCCCATAACACAAGTCTCGAACTTACTTTGGGGCTAGCTCAATCTGTGTGATTTGTCCATATTTATTTATTTTGAGAAATTCCATATATTATTACCCGTGAAGGTCTGTCCGAATTTCTGAATAAATGGTTTGTATTTTCGACGACGACACGCTGAGTAGCTCTGAAAAATATCAACTCAAAAATTTACCCAACCCATAAAATATACCTAAATATCTTGAAGTTTTGGCTTTTTATTTTTGAATTTGGCGATTGACCGCATGCTTGATGTTAATCCTTTCTGTAAATGCTTTTGTCTATTACACACAAAAAATTCTGTAAATGCTTTTGTCTATAAATAATATTGCACACAAAAAATATTTAAGCACTTCATCATAAAATCCATACATACCAACTATTTTTCTATCCCATTGCCCCGTTTTGGGAAATCGCGGCATCTAGATAGTTATATATCTATGTACTACCCTGACATACTGAGTGGTATTGAATCTCTGATAGCCAGATAGATCGTCCAGGTTTATTGAGCATTGAGGTGGTGAACGTAAATCCAATAATTATGTACTAAAACAATTGATAATAAGGTACTTAACTGAGAGCCGTTTTAAGCCATATATAACTATTAAGCACATTCATTCCTAATTCGATATCTGTCCAAACAATCGCATATACACGTAAATTCTAGGATTTTGCCTTCTTTCTTTGGGTCGCAGCTAGTATATAAATAAAACCGGTCAAGTATGAGTTGGACTCGAGCACTGAGGTTCCAATTATTTATTTATTGTTAAATACGATTTTCCGGTACTTGCTTATATAAATAGTTATGCTATTTTCACATTCATATAATAACATGTGTGTAAGAAAAAGCTTAAATTTCACGATTCTATGTTCATGCTCAATGGCAATGGCAAACCATACTCCATTAATAATCCCAAGAAAGTTGTTGTGTGTGTTTCATTCCACGTAATGACCGTGACCCTCAGCCATGAGGAATATGACTGTGCAGAGATGTCCATACTCCTTTAAGTTTGTGATAGAAAAATATGTGACATAAATTGCTCATATATTTTGATAACGTTGATTTGCACACGACAAAATGATAAGGGTACGGTTTTTTACCTTTAGATGGACCCAAAATACGTAAATAAGAATCAAAACAGCGCAAGGTTTTAAGAGGTCAAGATGAGTCAAGTATAGCTATTTATAAGTTTTTTTATCCGTGGTACTTTTAGGTTGATGAGATGAGAATATGTTATGTTATCATACATTGCGATCACACGATGTGTCTGTACGTTTTGCCTTCACATTTAAATTACAATAACGTTTTGCAATTAAATTAACTAATGATTTATCAATATTGATGGACAATATATTGGGGAGCATTGAAATATTATTTATTGTAGATCCGATGGACACAAAATTATTGATTTTGTACTGATTGTCTCACAAATAACACGAAATAGAACAAAAAACACATTTATATTACAAGCTTTAGATCGCGGCTTCGCGTGTATACTGTATATCCCACGGAAAGAGTTTTTTTTTTGTCGGCAAAATTGTATACCCTCTGTCCTTTTCAGTAATCTTAACTACATTTATGCGAAATTCCAGAAAGATTGGTCGAGTGGATGGAGCGTGAAGAGGTAACAAACAAACAAATAAACATACCTGTATTAAGCAATTGATAATGAAAAGTGAACGTTTAAAATTAGTTACTTAACGTCGCATTTACAGTTGGTTAGTATTAGGATGGATTGATCAATGTGATCCTCAGTTCAGAGACCTTGAAAGTTAACCTGAACATTCATGAGAATAATCACACGATTACACATTATAGCAGTGGGCGTAATCATTATTATTGTTATTTAAAAGCTGCTAAACCTTTGTATCTGGTAGCGATCGTCACGATCTTGGTGTTCGTATTCTGAATTTGATCTCACTTCACTTCGTAAACTATTTTAAGGTACCTCGTTCAAATACTCAGCGTTATAATCAGCACACGGATCACAATCATAACCTGTTTTGATATACCTTTTGACTATGTACATTATGTACTTTTATATATTTTTATAGAATAAAGAAACAATAATGGTAAGCCCTTCTGGCATGATAGGGACCAACACTGTTCAAATGAGTTTCTTTCGGCATTTCTTCTCAGCAGTGGTCGTACCGAAATGCCAGTAGTTTGTAGCTTGTGAGAAATAACTATAAATATAAAAATTGACGAGAAAAAATGCCTGTGAAGGTCTAATTTCTAAATAAATAATTTGAATTTGATTTGAATTTTAATTTGAATTTCAAAATTGTATCTTGTTTTTGGTGCAATAAAATGTTTTTAACTTATATTTTATAAAAAGACTAGCTTTTGTCCGCGGCTTCGCGGGAATAGTTATTTTTCCGGGATGAATGGTATTCTATGTCGTTCTCCACACTTCATACTACATGTATGCAAAATTTCAAAGCGGTTTCAATTTGATGCGGTGTATATTTTTGTGTCATGATTATTTTACAAGTACATTTTTATCCATCCATCCAAGTGGCAAAGTAACCATCTCTTCAATTCTACCTATATATATATATATATATATATATATATATATATATATATATATATATATATATATACATCAAAAATCTCTAAACATAGGTGATACAACATATTATATATAACAATGGCATTTAAAATAAACTTAAAAATATGAAGTTTCAGCTGTGATTTCACCACCGACCGCCTTTCTGTGGCATTTCCTTGAGAATGTGCTATTATATAAATAAATAGAGCTAGCGACAGAATATGTTCGAACTTGTGTTATGGGATACTAACTCAACGATACTATATTCTATAACAAATACATACATATATAGATAAACATCCAAGACCCGGGCCAATCAGAAAAATATCATTTCCCATCATGACCCGACCAGGGATCGAACCCGGGACCTCTCGGTTCAGTGGCAAGCACTTTACCACTGCGCCACCGAGGTCGTCAAAGTATTTATCGTAGAAAATGTATGTTTCAAACACTCACCCTTGTAATCAATACAGAAGTGACAATCATTAAGTGCCAGATGTTAGTTTCCTCGAAACGAAAGTGTCTGTATGGCATACACGGAAAGGGTCGGTCTATCACGCAGTAATTACCTTTCTAAGGGCACAACGTTCTCAGTCCTCGCTGTCACGCCATGTGTCCATCGTGTGACGAACTGAGGGAAATGGATGTGTGACTTAGTGTACATGTAATTGTAAATACCATGTGTTTTTATATTGTAGCGGCCCGTCTCGGCATCGTCAAGGAAAACGTAATAAGTTTAACATTTAGACCTTCATCGGGAGTCAATTTATCTATTGGTGAAAACGGCATGAAAATCAGTGCAGTAGTTTAAGTCGCAAGATAGACCCAGCAGAAGACTTTGTTTTATAATAATACAAAAATAACCTCAAAAACTAAAAACAAATGTTTTTTTTTTGTGTATGGCGTTCACATAGACAGATGCGACAAGGAGAAATCCCCTTGTCGTTTTTATAATATGTAAGGAACTTGCCTATTTGCCTACTAAGGCACACACTAAATTTTAAACTAGTAACTCTAGTAGTCCTAGATATTTTTTAAAACAAGATTACTACAATAATCCTTAATTAACAAAAGTACCTATAAATTAATTAGTACTTTTAACTTTGCCCAGTGTTAGCGTAAATGTCACTTCTACGTAAAATATAAAGGTTGTCATTTACCAAAAATCATAACGCGAACGCGTATTTTCTCCCATAATTTCACAAAAAAATAAAACCGGAGGGAAAAGCTAATAAAGCTAACAAATGGTCACGTCGTGTTCCACCTGGGACAGTAGTATGTAGTTAGTCACGTCCGCTATATGGCGGTGATATATTTAGTAATATGTCAGTCGTAATACGGCCCTTGCTGTCGCCGCCCTTTAGGTTAATGTCTGAAGGACGAGCGCTTTTTATGGTGCGGACTCAGTGGGAATGTCTAATTTTATTTTCCAATTAAAATTAATTAGAATAGTAGCTTGTTAAAACTGCAGAAAATTAAGAGTAGAAAGAGAGAGAGAGTTCATATTCTATCTATCAAAATTGCTACTTACACCTATAATATAAAGTATTAAAAAGTCGGACAAAAAACAACGATAAAGAATACTTTCGCCATTTCTGCCTTTTGTGCCTAAAACTCGAGCTCATCTACTATTTGATGCCTATTCGACCCGCCTCAAATTAAGTTCCAATAGGCATGTTGTTATTTAGGATCGAATCATGCAGGTCCATTAGGTACTGGACCATTTTTAACTTAGCTTTTACATGGGCAAATTGATTGAGAACGTTAGCTGATTCGTTAAAATTTGGAAAATTACTATGACTATCTATATAATTCGATAACAATTATAAGAAGTATTTTTTTTTACGTTAATAATTTTGTCTTGTCTGTCTCAACTGGCTTCTCGCTATTCGCAACCTCACACCCTAAAGAGACCGAGTGTCCCACTCGACTCGATTCATATGCTCGATTTTCTTTTCCCTCATGTCGTGTTGTGGCCAATTGTGTGGATGTGAGTGTGGGTCGATTGTCGCTGATTTTCCTGTTTGTTTTCAGTGTTTTTCTCTTTCTTTGTATGAACACTATATATGTGTATATTATATACGTTACAGTTCTAAACTGAATTGTTGTTTCCCAAACTATTAAAATACCTAGTTAGAGAAGTAAATCTGAATTATTGAATACTAATAGATATATGTAGTACTAGCTGTGACCCGTAACTTCGCTCCCGTGGGAAATTCGGGAATAAAGTACCCTATGTATTATTCCAGGTTATATACTACTTGTATACCAAAATTCATAAAAATTGCTCCAATAGATTTTGCGTGAAAGAGTAACAAACATACAGACATCGATTCTCACAAACTTTCGGATTTATAATATTAGTTAGTATATTGTGTTGGTCGACACATAAAATACGAAATAAAGCCGAGCATAAAATAAATAGACTAATTTTTTAACAAAACGTCTATGAGAAAGTAGATTAAAATATTTCTGCAATGAAGGTACGGATAACTGAATGATTTATTGTATAACTAACTAATTAATCGATCTTGTTTGGTTTAAATCTTTATTTTAATTCACAGTGAAGATAAAATGATAATTCTCTACCAATATTACAATGGCATATCACACGAGTTAGCAAAAATCTTTCGCGCCAAACATCAAAGAACTCTTAACTGTGTTACCAAGTATAGCAATGTGGAAATAACAATAACAACGTGTCCGAGTGACCAAAACAAGGTCCTGTCCTATTGATTGGCACGCCAACTTATCGGAGGGACCAAAGTTCCCAAACACAGATCAAAAATAGTAAAGAAACAGAATATCCAACATGTCGCCAATAATTGTTTTTATCCGTTGTTCAAATTTCAACTTTATATATTGTTACTACAATTGTTAATATTGAATAGCAATCACTTCTCATTCTCATAGTTTTTGTATCTCGCTCTCGCATCTAGGGTACCTTAAGGTCACAACTGAAAATCAGTGTATTGCCCCCCCGGTAATAGTCCCGCTGAGTTGTGTCCTTTTTGTATTGCTGCAGCAATACGAAAGGGAATATTACACACTCTTTTTGTATTGTGTGTGTTATTAATATGAAGAACCTGTTATGTGTCGTGTATTTTGTGTTGTGGCCACAAATTGACGACCTCGGTGGCGCTGTGGTAAAGTGCTTGCCTCTGAACTGAGAGGTCCCGGCTTCGAACCCCGGTCAGGTCATGATGGAAAATGATCTTTTTCTGATTGGCCCGGGTCTTGGATGTTTATCTATATATGTATTTGTTATAAAATATAGTACCGTTGAGTTAGTACATCCCATAACACAAGTCTCGAACTTACTTTGGGGCTAGCTCAATCTGTCCTAAATATATTTATTTTATTTTGTTGTTGTATCCGGCTCGAAGGACCATGAAAGTGCTTCTCCTATTTCCTAATAGGTCTCCTACTGGGTTTCGGGAAAGTCGTGTACTAAATAAAAGTGGACTGTATGAAAGGCGAATAGCCGGTACATTAGATTGCAATTCCAAAGGAACGCGCCTATCGCCAGGCGCTCCGGCCCGCGCCCCGCACCTCCCACGTCGCCTGGGCAGCGACATATTTAAATAAAGATTTTATCATTCAAATAAAAAAAAATACTTCCCAAAATCATTGGTACGAGTACATATAAATTGACGTTAAAATAAATTAAACCGAAATGTTTTACCGAATATAGGTATGCAAATATAAACAAATAGATGAACGAGTATGTGATAATGTAATGAAATATATTTATTGAAATAAGCTTATATGGGTAATTTACTTCTGCAGCCATAGCGCGTTGAAGCCTAGGGGCCGCTAGACCGGTTTTGCACAGTGCAAAGGATAAAAAACCTAACCATACTAATTTGACAATGCAACGTACTCTTCTTCATAGTAACATTAAAATAGTAATTCAATTTACATAATTTTTTTTTTGATAGTTTGTTTTAATTAGTTTTTTTTTTCTTTTAGTTGTAGTATAATTTTAAAAAAACTTATTTAAGATTGTTGTGTACATAAAGAAACCTAGTATCAAACTTTTTACATAGAATTTAGATTTTGCATGTACTTTTAGCTCGTGTCAATTTATTGCAATAATACACAGATCAGTTTGAATATACAGAGATACAGTTTGTGATGGAAAAAATATAGGAGTTGAGTTATCGTGACGTTGTTGTGAAATTAAAAAGTAACAATTTTTTTCTTGTATTTACACATATTTTATTCACTTTCTTTGAAATTCGAGCAGCAAATTCATTAGTTGTCTCTCTCTACCTATTCTATTCTCTCTCGGGGCAAACTTCTAAAACGGGGGGGCATTATACCCGCTTCATTGGATTGCAATTAAAAGGGGCCGCGTAGTAGATATACCCAGGTCCAAGGCTTAGTGGTCAGATTAATTCTTAACTTTTGCGAGACACTCGCGGCAATCGAGGTTAAATGAGGTGAGATTATATCGGGAACCGAGGTTGTTGGTCCAACAAGAATAAATAAATATATAGGATCAAAACACACAGATTGAGTTAGCCCCAAAGTAAGTTCGAAACTTGTTTTATGGGATACTAACTCAACGATACTATGACGATATTCTATGACGTATGTAATATTGTTGAGTTATTAACCCTTAACACAAGTTTCGAAGTTACTTCCTTATATTAGATAAAAATTCATCAAGAATTAATTCGTGTTGGATGTTGTTATCAGGGCTTCTTATATTTTTATGTTACTAATATACTTCTATCCGGTGTTAAGAAATCACTCCAATATGTTGTAGAAAATCTTGATAATCCATACTATATACAAACTAAAATTATAAAGAAAAAATATTTGTATTTTTGTTTTTTTTTTGTTGGCCAATTTTGATGAAATTTTACTTTTTGTTTTTAAAATGTAAGTATACTTCAAATTCACTTCCTTCCCAAAAACCAAAGAATCGCGTCCAGACTGACATACCGAACCAATTATAAACGAAGCATTATCTAAGGCGTACTTAATTTTTTATTATAAAGTTATTAAAAACAAACACTTGTATTTTATTACCGTATCGGAAGGGGCAATGCAAATGATAGCAGCAGACAATCTTATTCTATTGAAAAAATTTTCTGAACGTCTAAAGTCGATTTCGCGTTGATAAGTGTGAATTCTCTCTTATTATTGCGATTTCTACGATCGCCACAATACCGCACATCCCACACTCACGGTGGACATACCCATTACAGATTTACGGCAACAGATTGCTATCATTACCACTGGATTATGTTGTTTGAATACGTTATTAGAGATCTGATTCTCCCTTCAATGCGTTTTAAAATGTCTCATTGAGTTTAGTACGAGTATTATTTTGAATATTTTTTATTAATTGTAGCATAATAAAGTACCAGTTAACACATAAAAATTATTGACTTTTGTAAACCTTTGCTTTGCTTGCATTAATAATGGAGTTGTACCTACTTAGTTTTTATCTTTGTAATTAATCTGTATTCCACAAATTTCGGATTGGCCAGATATTAAAAATAAAAACTTGATCTACAAAAATAACATATTTTCAGCCAGTGATTTGAAACTAAAAAAAAAAACATTAGTCGTTCGAAAATTTGTTACCACTAGCTCTTACACGCTAATATATTTTTTAAGAGGCTAACTGGCCGTTTTTACATAAATTTTTTTTTTCATATTCCAAGAGTTTCTAAACTTAAAATTTATATTTAAGCACGCATAAGGTCTATGCGCCGGGCCCTCCCAGTGACAGGGCCCGGCGGCAGTAGCCACAATGGCGATTGTTCCAAGTCCGATGCCCAGATAGGCCCTACGTTCCTTATTATTTATTGTGAATATGCCATCTTTATACTCGCTAAGGTCTAATTTCTCAAACTATTATTTATGGACTTTAAATGTTGTCTAGTACTTACTTAAAGGTACAAAGATCTAAAGTATCGGCGAGTTTTATAATTAAAACGTGTAATGATATAGACTATACCATTAGACCACAAAATGTGGAGTGTGGTCCCGTCCTAGAATAGGACCACTCCAAATCCTCCCATGGATATCGTACGAGGCGAATAAGGGCATCCCCAAAGAGTGTTGACGTCGACAGTTGTAAAATCATGTTCAAATTTTCAAAAATTCAATGACTGAATTGTTTTACACGTACCCTTCGGCTTCGGGGCGACACAGCTCCGAATGTAAAAGGGAACACGCGATGAGAGAGAGAGAGAGAGATATTGACTTTAGTTTCAATCTGTTTAGGAGATCATTCTCAAAACGGTCTATGTCCAAATCGACATATCCATATCCTTACATCCTTTCTTATCTTTACATATTATAAAACAAAGTCCTCTGTCGCGTCTGTCTGTAAGAAACTACCAAACGGTTTGTAGTTATTTTAAAATAATAAATACTTGCTAATAATCAAAATGTTTTATTTACCCGGAAACAACACCCACAGCTTATTTTAACAGAAACTAAGCTGTGTGCAGAAGTTGGCAACACTGTACTGTACGTACAGTGTTGCCAACTTAGCTACAACAATTAAAATAAGTACATCCAAATTAAATGTAGGAATATTATTTAACACGGATTTTATACGGTTTTCACTAATAGATCGTGTGACTTTTGAGGACGGTATTAGTGTATAATATAATATCAGTATTATATAATATAATATATCATGGCTTTACCCGAGCGAATCCGAAACGGGCCGCCACTTTGAGCTAAAGTAATGACTATTGCAAGCTAACACTTCATATTTGTAAGGTTAGCAATACCAGATATATTAATCACAATCAATAAAATATGATTTATTATGACAATGACCTAAGGTGATTTTTTTAAGCACGTTTGTTGCACTTAGGTACAATTAACTATATTAATAAGCGTCTAGAGGCGTACGATGGTAATGATTCTAAATTGTATGTCTGGCAACACGGAAAACAAGTTTAATAATTTCAATTATCGATTTACGAATAAAAATTTTCTGAACAGTTTTAGATCCGTAAACAGATAAAAATGTTTGATATTTCTGTGGGGCTTTATTTTTCATGGTCGCAGTTAAAATAGTATATTATTTTCTATTTCAAATTTTAATTTTTTATATGATCAAGTCATTAATGTCATAAAATGTAGAAAACTCTAAAAATAAATATATGTATACATACGTACGTGTATTGTGTTTATAAATAAATCGTTGTGTTTGTTTTCGCGTCGTCAACGCAATCAAAACCTATTATTTTTTTGAGCAATTGACGTAAGTAATAGTAATTACATTAATTTTATATCAATCACGAAAACTCAAGCAAAAAATTTAAAAATAAAATGACAGCGAGTTTTATTTAAAAAAAAATGGCAAAATCGTGTGACAAAAACGAGTCGCGATAAAAAAACCAATCAAATCTGATTGCAGATTATCTAGATTTTTTTAGGACTTCCATGCCCTTCGCAATTGGTTAAATTAAAAGATAGGTGATTGTAATTGATGCCTAATTATTGAGAATATGTGTAGTTATCTATAAAGGTTAGGTTGCAGGGCTGTCACTTTTAAATTTTTCTTTATTATCAGGAATTGATTCACTGCTGTCAAAAATTTTACTGACGATTGTGTCATAATACTCATCTACACTTATATAATGAAGGAGTTTTTTTTTTGTGTGTAGTGTACTTTAGAATTATTGTCAAAATTATTTCAACAGTAGGAAGCAACATCCTAAGTGACAAGTACCTCTCGATATATTGACGACTTGCCTCTGAACCGAAAGTTCCCGAGTTCGATCCCCGGTCGGCTCATGATGGAAAAGATGATCTTTTTCTAATTGACCCGGGTCTTGTATGTTTATTTATATATGTTATAAAATATAGTATCGTTGAGTTAGTATCCCATAACACAAGTCTTGTACTTACTTTGGGGCTAGCCATATCTGTGTGATTTTTCCTAATATATTTATTTATTTTATTTATACCAACGTGGGCGAAGCTCCACCCTTCATTTAGCAAAAGCGAATGACCAATTCAAGAGTAAATCCACAAATAAAATAGTCGTAACGTGAAGTAAAAATGTCTAATTAGCTGTGAATTTGCTGAATATTTTTAAGTAAAAACCGTATACATCGTAATAGTAAATAAAGATCCGAACTATTAAAAAGTGGTTGGGAACATCGTGGTTGCCGCAAACAATCGAGTAACTACTTTCTAGCTCCCTATACCCTAACTCCTATCCCGTGATGATGTCACTGACAAATCTGTGGCCATACTTTTAAACTTTCGCGTTGCATAATTATATACCTAACAATAAAAAAGGTATGTGCGCGTTTAATATATATATCTATAGCTGTGGCACAGCACCGGGAATATTAATCTAATATTACTAATTCTGGTATCGTTGGAGAACCGAAAGAAGAAGATCTAAAAGTGGCGACCCTACATTAACACGAGACAAGTGACGGCTACACAAAAGGGTACCCTGCACGTCGCCGGACCACGTTCGCTGGTGTGTAATTACGAGGCGAATTAAATGAATTAAAATATTTTTGGTAGCTGGATCGATGAATGTCAATGTCGGGCATTAGGTTCCAACATATGTCTTACAGTTTTATTATATGTATAGATAATATTAAAATTGTAATAGGGCATTTATATAGGGGATAGTAAAGATAAAGAATTAAGTTACGAGACTAATAGAAGCCAAAACATTTTCTTTTTAATTTTTGTCTGTCTGTACGTTTGTTCGCGCATCACGCAAAAACTACTGGATGGAATTTGATGCGCTTTTCACAGTTATATGGCGGATGGTCTAACTTAAAATTTCATCGCAATATATTGCTTAGAACTCGAGTTATTGATAATAATAACTTATGAGCGGACTTTACGGGCGAAGCCGCGGTCAATAACTAGTTAGTATACATATACTAGGTAAGTATGCGATGTTGGATGTTTGGTTACATAAAAATTGAGCATATAATAAGACAAATCGTGTATCCAGGTTAACATCAACACAAGATAAATTTGAACAACTAAATTAACTGCTCACTAATTACGGCGGTAACGTCCGAAAACCGGTGTAACGTACACAACATGTCAATTTGTCTAAAATAGAGGCTCACATCAAAGGCGGCCCTATAAAACAGATTCACTAATAACGAACACGATCGTCGGATCGATCTGTCGTGAGAATCGGGACCGTTAACAGCGACTTCAGAGTCTGTGTGTATTGGGGCCTTAAACACAGCGAGTTTTCAATTATTTTGGTGAGACAAGTATAAAAATAAGTCTCTCTCTTTCACCTTCGCGTGGTCTCGGTTTATTTAGGGGCTGTGACGCCGCGAAACCTGAGGTTAAAGGAAAAAAAAATTTAACCACAGCCGTCTCTGTGGTTTTACAAGCCGCCAATAATGTACTAAATTAAACTTATCAATCGAAAAAGAAATACTGTGTATTGTTTTTTTTTTTAATTTGTGATTTTTTTTTTTAATAGATTTTTAACCGCATGTAAAACCGCTCTTTATAGCCCCACTAGCACACATTTTTTACAACAGGCGCACTCAAAAGAAATCCACCTATTTCGGATTCGACACGCAATCTGTCAATCGCAGTCACCGCCGGATTCGAACCTGGGTCTATTAGTCGCCGTGCTCTTCATTTACATGTTTCACATTGGTAAAGTATGATACTTCAGTTTGACACAGCTAGAAATAGTAAATTTTTAAGATACTAGATGTTGCCCGGGGCTTCGTTCCTGTGGGAATTTTGAGATATAATAAGCCTATAATATGACGACCTCGGTGGCGCAGTAGTAAAGTTTTTGCCACTGAAGCTAGAGGTCCCGGGTTCGATCCCCGGTCGGGTCATGATGGAAAATGATCTTTTTCTGATAGGCCCGGGTCTTGGATGTTTATCTATATTGTATGTATTTGTTATAAAATATAGTATCGTTGAGTTAGTATCCCATAACACAAGTCTCGAACTTACTTTGGGGCTATCTCAATCTGTGTGATTTGTCCTAATATATTTATTTATTTATTTATTATTTATAGCAATCTTGGATAATGTACCTTTATAATGGTGAAAGAATTTTTGAAATCGGTTCGGTGGTTTCGCAGATTACCCGCCACAAACATACTCACAAACGCTTACCTCTTTATAATAGTAGTATAGATAAAATAAAAAGAATGTGAGCTCATTTGTTGCATGTAGGTTAACTTTTACTTTTTGTTTTAATTTTTTGACAAACAAATAATCTCCAGTTAGGCACATACGAGTACGTAACTAAGAATAAATCGAAAATATTTTGAGTTGTCTTACTTCAAATAACAAATTGATAGGTATTAATATCTCGAATATGAATCTCATAAAAATTAAATGGTTATTATAAAGATTAGAACTTGCGTATTTACATTAAAAGCTAATTAATTTATCTATTATAAAGCTATTACTTTCGGCAAAAAATATCCTTTGTAATTCTCCAGTTCACCACATAAGGAACACCTCATCAAATTAATATTGACGTGAAATAAGGACAAAAAAATTAACACAATTATAATATTAAGAATTGATAAAATACTCGCATCAAGGTAACTCGCACAATGTAAGCCGATCGTATCGAAGCCTTTCAGTCATTTAAAACGATCTCCGGCCGCATATTAATTCCTATAAAATTAATTGCGATGACAAATCCATTAGTTAAATTACTCTTAACTGATTGACTTCATTTGGACATTTTGAAAGTTCAAAGTTAACTTTCGCGGGGCTCTTTGATATTAATCTACGTTTATTTTGAATATTTTTTTTAAATTTAATTTTGGATTTTGTTGTTTTCAGCATCGTCATCATCATCATATCGAGTGTGTTATTGCTAACAGATGTTATTCAAGTCGCCTAAAGGCATCTGACATGACTTTTACGATTACTTACCGTCATCTAGTGGCAGATAGTCTCATACACACTAGGGAACTATATGTCCACCGGTGTGCAGGTTTCCTCACGATGTTTTCCTTCACCGGAAGCAAGTGGTGGTCTATGAAAATTACTATATATGAGTAAGATTGGTATACAAACTCGTATGGCACGAGTAGGATACAAAGCTGCGACTTTTCGATCCACAGGCGGGCGTCTTAACCATTACACCACCAGCGCTTCGTTGTTTTCAGCACATTATGTAGTTGAGTCGAGACGACGCACACAGGAGTGGCCTATATGAGATGCCTACAACTAAAATTAAATCGATGAAATCAATTCAATAATTAAATTTTAAAATGAAGGCAGTTTTTTCACAACTCAGTTAATAATAGGTACTCAAAACGTACTCGTCTACTTCCACGTTATGATCACTTCAGAAGCATTTGTTCAGAGAAAAGTATAAAAAATATTTGATAAAACATTATCAGTTTTGAATGTAAAAAAATATGTCTTTCATGTCACTCATCAGAGTCCGCGCTGAGAAGTGCAAAATTTCAAGAAAATTGGTTGAGTAGATAGAGAGTGAAGGGGTGACAAACATACAAACTTGCTTTCGCATTTATAATAATAGTTAGGAAGTTAGGATTGACCAGCGTTGGACAAATGTGTATTAATGTATCGGCCTGTCTATAGTTGTGGCGATTAATAGAAAAACACTCGATTCGAATCAAAAATCGTGCGATTAAGTAGCATTCGATTTGTAATCGAGAAACATCGACTAATTGTCCATGGCTAAAGTTTTATTGGTAAAAGTCGGCATTATGGTGCCGCAATTAAAACACGTGTTTTTGGTAACTGAGATGACACGATTTGTTATACTTGATGGTATTTTTATAAATAGGAAAGTTTTTTGTAACAATTTGAAAGAAGTATCATTTACATGTTTTTACCATTTGCACTCACGTCAATCAATCAATATAATATAAAACTCATGCGTTACTGAGTGAATGATTGACCGACAAACAACGCACAGCCGAAACTGCTGGGCGTGGAAATCTAAAATTTGGTGTGTAGGTTCCTAGGACAGTGTAGGGGAGCACTAAGAATGGATTTCCTGACATTCCCACGGGAAACGGATTTTTACTCACATACGAAGTTGTGGGCAAAAGCTAGTTCCTATATAAAATTCTATTCTTTGTCGTGTAAGAGCGCTCTGCCAGAGGATTTAGAATGAATGGAAAATCGGCAGCTTCTAAAAATTGTAACCGAAAAAAATAATTTATTAAAAACTTATTTGCATATTTTTGCATTGTTTTACAAATATTACTATAAGAGTGGGTTGCACCATCAACTTTGCCGTTAGCTTTAACGTACGGCGGCGACAACGACAGCGGCGCGCAGGTTAAAGTCAACGTCAAAGTTGACGCTGCAACTCAGCCTAAATGAGTCAAATTGGTATACAAACTCATGCGGCTACAAGCTATTCACCAACATCGCATTTTGTTTAAATTTTTAATACAACAAACATGTCTAATGCTTGCGTTTTCGTCCCAATTTCGCGGATAGGCTCAATATTCGTAATTTAGAAATCTCAAGGTCCATCACGACACGACACGACATTAACCTGGTTCTGGACGGAAAGTGTTCGCTTGACAAACTGGTCGAATGGACCCCAATTATAACGATATGCGATTCCAACTGAAGAGTTTCCATTAGACACTACTACTCGCGGCCTAGATACATAAAAGTTTTGCATTTTCTTCTTATAATAAGAATTTGTTCAATCAACAACTGAAGATTTGTTCGTAAGTTTTGTGTAACCAACAAGGATATATATTATTGTGTGACATCGGTACTTTATAAGTGCTTTATTATTATTAAGTTAATTAAGTTAATTGATAACTTAATTTGTGTCAACAGTGTGGGAAGTCTGAAGTCTGGAGCACAGTTTCTAACTAACACAGAGTTCAGAGTTCATATTATCTGTACCTTTAATGTTATTAAATAAAGATTGTTATTATTATTCTTTTTTTTTGTTTCTTTTTCTCAGCATGAGCTGGTATTATCATATAATTTACGGGCGTAAACCAAGTAAATGATAAGATTTTATCTATTTTACGATCCTGATAGGTCAGTCTGTCCGTTTTCGTCCATTTGGAGAAACTTTCGGACAATACGACATGTATTTAAGATGGCGGCTTTTTGCATAGGTATGTATGTAGAGGGTCTCAGATCAAGAAGTTGGAGGCTATGGTGTAAATACTTAGGAATGATTCCAGTAGTTGACAGCACAATGGGGACGAAATAAACTTTATTCTGTTTCCAGATTCTGGTGACTTCATCTTATTATTATTAGTAATTTCTTTTTGGGATTCACGGCACATAGTCCGGTCCTTTGAGAGGCTTGCGTGGGGATATGGATCCAACATTATTATTATTATTATAATGTCTGTCTAAACTATCAGCTTTAGATAAGGGATGGCAATAAATCTCGGGGGAGTGGTTGGAAACAAAAAGGGTAGGCTTTTGCCCAGCAGTGGGATCTGACAGCTACATAAAAACAAGTTTATTTGTTGGACAAATTAAAAAACACCTGACTTTCAATATTCATTTCGCCACAACGTTTGAACGGCTGAACAGATTTTCACGAAACATGGCTAAGAACACTCGGGATAAAATTATCTATGACACAAAAGGAACTAAACTAAAATCGGTTCATCCGTTTGAGAGCTATGTCACAGACAGATACACAGATATACAGACACGTTAAACTTATAACACCACTCTTTTTGCGTCGGGGGTTAAAAATAATTATAATAAGATGTAAATTTCAGTGTAGTGAGACATATTTACATTACATTCACGATGGAAGTTAATTTTTCAATGAAAACTGACACAGAAATCAGATCATCAGATTGTTATAGAAGCTATATAGTTGTTCGCCGCAAAGTTAGACCTCGCGAGCACAATAATTTTAAACAAAATTGTGACTATTTCAAAAACGACTGAACCGATTTTGATGTCCCCATGAACTTAAAAATCTATTGACACGATTCTATATACCTTTTAAATTTCATCAAAATCAGAATAACGGTTCGAAAGTTATCGCGTTACAAACAAACAAACAAACATACATACATACAAAAAATGTATTTTTGCCCCAAGTAGAATGTCTACACCTCGCTCGCGTTGCTCCTCGGTCAACTATGTGACACGAGTAGGAATAGAACCTGAGACTTCTCGATTCACGTCTCAACTACTCGGTTCTATGACACAAATACAGAACCCTAAATCTTAAAACTCGACAATAATTACAGAATCAAATTGACCTACACCTCACGGACGTAAATTATATAAATTGAGAACAATGCGTGCTTAAACTATCTTTTGTACAAGTCGGCTATTGTGATCGCCTACCGGAAAATAACATAGCATACCTCTATGTACGAAGTACATTATGTACTGGACTATTATCTCTTATAATACATACAAGATACCGACTCCTATTGGCTGTATACAAATTGCTAGTGACAAAATCGTCGAACCATGATGAATGAGAGAATTTCCACACATTATAGACTCTATCCAAACGAAAATAAATGTGAAAATAAGTTTGTTTATTTGTTACCTCTTCACGCTCTATCTACTGAACCAATCTTATTGAAAATTTTCATTCATGTAGTTTGAAGTGTGGAGAAGGACATAGGGTACCTTTCATCCCGAGAACACAATATCGGTTTCCGTGGGAAACACAGACGAATCTGCGTGTAAAAAGCTAGTACAATACATTGTTACAATGGTCATTGGTGTTAATTTTACTTATGAATACATTTTGGGGTTACAATTAATAATGCTTATAACAAAATTATAAGTACACGAATGTCTCGTAAAATACAAGAATTCCTATACAGTATTGCTTTGACAAAATATTATGGAAACTGTTGTGTATATCAATGCATGAATTTACTGTCTCAAGTAAGGTTCTTACTTGAGCCAGTAAGTTCAGTGTAATCTCAGCATCCGAGTATTTAACTTGTCCCCTCTCTCCGACATAACAGTGGTGGCGAGGATTGATAACAGTAACAGTTAACAGTAAACCATAACAGAAACCTAAGGATATTTGTAATTGTAGTTCCTGTAAAGCAATTTTTGTACTTAATTACTATAATAATAATTAATGATTTCTTTATCAATATTTTTATAATCTACTAGATATTGCCCGGGGCTTCGCTCCCGTGGGAATTTTGAGACAAAATATAGCTTATAGCAATCTTGGATAATGTATCTTTATAATAGTGAAAGAATTTTTGAATCGGTTTGGTAGTTTCGGAGATTACCCCCCTCAAACATACAAACTCACAAAGTCACAAACTCGCTCCTCTTTATAATAATAGTATAGATGGATCAATCCTATTTTACCTCAGCTTCTTTCGCGGAAAAACAAAATTCAAAGTGTATAATTTAGAAATTGTTCCGGCACTTTTCACGTTACCTTTCCTAGATATTATTATAGCTCTTAAAGTTACAAACTACTAGCGTTTCGGAACGACCACTGCCAAGGGACGACGAGATGTTCCGTGTTCAACATGATTGTTTTTTGTATAGTTGTATAAAATATACCATATGTTGTGTATGCATGCAAATGATAAATATTATTGTAGATAAAGAATATGTACCTTTTCAAATATCTTAAATTAAAAATCTAATAGCCATCTTTATTACTCGCCCTGAATCCTTAACTTTATAATGTTCTGGGTGAGAAGCAGGAGTCTTTGCAACTGAGTGGTCAGCTGGAGATGGAAAATCAGCAATTGGACTATCGGGCACGTAGGTTAGTACATTATCTGAGATTGAGAACTCACCTCTAGCTGTGACTTCCAATTTAAAGTTTTGAAAAGGTACCTCATCCCTAGTCGAAGTTTTCACCTTTGCAGTACGGCTGACCCGATCTCGACCTGTGAATATATCGGTTATAATACCTAGAGGCCAGTTTATACGTTTTCCCTCAGTTTTGATGAGTACAAAATTAGTTTTGGTACATAATGTACCATTGTTTTGTATTAAGGAACTTTATTCTATTGGTTTTAGCAACAATTACTTCTGAGCGACAAACTCAGCAATCCGTGACAGCCGTGTGTAACATTTCGTTACAGTCTAAACATCAACCGAACAATCTTATTGTTACACTGATTATTTCGATGATAATTTTACAATACTGTGTCACGCTTTTTTGCAATCTAATTTTGCGCGTCTAGAAATCAGTTTGGGCTTTACGCCTCAGGTGTTAGATGTCAGTTTCGTGTGTTGTTTCAGCGGCTGTAAGTTTGTCAGTGGTGACCGTCCGTGGTCATGGTGACTGACTGTTGCTTCACTTACCGAGGCTGAAGATAGATAGATATGTGTAACGGAGTCTCTTCACGTGACGTGATTCTTGAACAATCAGTTTTTGTTGTAATTGGGGTGGTAAAGTTTTTTTAATTATTTATTTTCAAGAAATAGATACTAAAGAAATAATATTATTTCATAAATGAAGAAATATATTTTTTTTATTATTCTAGAACTTTTTTAGAATTTTTTCATAGTAGTTTTTTTCTAATTATTGAAATTTGAAAATTTCATGTCATTATACTAAATGAATTACTTATATAATACTAGCGACCCGCCCCAGCTTCGCACATGTGCAATATTATGCGTATTATCTACATAATATAAACCTTCCTCTTGTATCACTCTATCTATTGAAAAAACCCTCATCAAAATCCGTAATATAATTTTAAAGATTTAAGTATATACATAGGGAAAGACAGCGTGAAGTTGACTTTATTTTATCCTATGTAGTTATAAATTTTTTTATAAATTTATTTTATTTTTAATTTAAATGTAAATTTAGTTTAATTTTTTATGTAATACGTAATGTAATAGGCTTAAATAATAATAAGAAACTAAATAAAAACTAGAACCCTTGCATATGCTTACGTGGATGACAAGGCAACAAAGTAATGACGTAATAAAAATACCAATGAAAAACAAGACTTAAAAAAAAACTTTACCTCCTATGATAATGAGTGAATATTTTTGTCAAGCTCTCTAGGTACTTACATACTAATTTGGGTCACATTTTTTTTACTGTAATTTGATGTTACGGTGTGATAGATATGTTAATTCTAAGACATTAACGCAGAAAAACAAAATTAAATGACCAATAATATAATACCAAACCAGGACAGAGATGTTTGGCGTAGACTGAAGGAGACTATACCCAGCAGTGGGGGCACTGGGATGATAATTATAAACTAATATTATAAATGCGAAAGTTTGTCAGGATGTATGTTTGTTACCCTTTCACGAAAAATCTACTGGACCGATTGTTATGAAACTTGGTACACGGGTAGAATATAACCTGTAATAACACACAGGGTATATTTTTATCCCGAATTTACCAAAGGAGCGAAGCCTCAGGGCGCAGCTAGTTATAATATAAAACGACTATTGAAGAACGAATGCATTACTAATACTTCGACAAATCATAGTACGATACGAAGCAATGGTCTTCACTGTCATCTCCAAATGATTCGGTGAGTGATGAGTTCGGGGCTGTGACGCCGCTAAGCCCGGGGATTAGCGTAAAAATAACCTTAAAATTTTGAAGATTTGAGCGTGATTTTACCATCGTCCGCTTGCTTGACGTCAACCCCTTTTGGGAATTGTCGCTATTACTTATAAATAAACATCCAAAAACCAGGTCAGTCTGAAATAGACCATTTTCAATGTGGACCTGACCGGGAAGCTTTGTAGCTGACTGGTATATAGACTAACTTTCTTTACTGCGTCCTCGGCTGTGAAGGCCAAAGCCCGTAAAAACTGACGTCAACCCTTTTTGGATAAACTGTAAGTTCGCCATTCCCTTTAAGTAACTTTTTAATTTTTGTACAATTTTTGTATTTTATTATGTGCTGTTGGCGATGGCCACATTGACTTAAAACCTCAATACGGTTTTGACGTTTTCTTAAAGAAAAAGCTATATTGACTTGTGTCATTCAAAATAAACTATTGGAAAAATAAAGTTTGCCAAAAACTGCTGCATCGTTTAACTCACGCAATTATATATCCCTTGAAATATAATTTCAACCAGCTGACGCTGTCGTCTACATGTGCAATAACGTTATTTCAAATCAACAACTTTTGATGTCTTTCAGCTATTAACTTTAGTCACTTGGTCGCTTCTACGACGTTCGATATGAAGCTACGGAGTGGTATTACAGGGCGGAAATCACACGCCGCTTGTTTGCCTACAAATCTATAAAATAACACTAAAAATAATTCTCTCCTTACCGTATCATTCAAAAGAAAGAATCCAAGAAACCACGCAGTAACCCTGAGGCAGGAAAGTAGAAAAAACAGTGTGTTATTATGCAAATGTGTGGACACTGCCGAGGGGACTGACAGACACAATAGGCTCACATGGATGGTTATCTTCAGCTCGTAATGCGAATGTATTGGATTTGTTATGTTTTTTTTATGTGAGTTAATTATACTGGACTCCGACGCCCAACGGCTGAGGAAGAAACCGGGAAAACGTTCAGATGATAAAAGGTAAGTATGCCGTTTACTACTAATCATTATTATATACGGCGTTGTTGGTATACAAACCAACCTCACGAGCTACGATTTATTCGAATATTCTATCTACCTATAATGATAGATAATACAAAAACGAAATAAAAAAAAGGAAATAAAATTTCTGTAACTCGGTTGTCTCAATTGTCTCTCCGGCTCCCGACTATACAATACATGGCGACCCTGCCAGTTTTGAATTAGATGCAAAAGTACTATACATGAGTCAGATTGGTAATAAACCTTATGGACATAACCTCAGGATAAATCTATACCTAGAAATACAACATTATTTTTAATACAATTTTTTCCACGATGCGTTTGATTCGTGAGTGCAATTATTATAACAATTCGGTGCCAAAGATTTTATGATTATCCTTGAAGAGGTCATGACTCGAGCGTTTTTGTCACTTCTGTGGCATTCGGACAATTATTTCCTTACTCGTGTCTGATTACTGTGTAATGTATTATGATGAATGACTATGATTTAATAATGTATTCGTTTGATTTTTAATAATAAATAACAATCAATAATAAATAATTTTATTAAATAAACTTTAAGCGAGAATTAGACCGCATTTTGATTTTGAAATTAAAACAAACTATTTATTAGGAAAATTTTTTCGCTAATACTTTATTTACCAACAGAATATTAGTATTCACAGATACATAGCAGATACATATAGACATACTTTTGTTTCAAATTTAATTTCTAACAAAATGATACGTTTGTGTAACATAAAAAATGTGAGCCCTGAAAAATGTAAACACTTGGTTAGAGCACTACTAATGACCTGGGACTATGTTCAAAGTGAGTTGTTGTTGACGGCTTTGAAGTGACTTTATACTTTGTCTATCCCTAGCTCTCTGCGGTCGAAACGCTCGGAAATTCACCCACATACTATTATTTCCAACACATGTCTACTATTAATACTGCACAACTCATGCGTTATAATACAAATCACAATGATACAATAGTAATCACATTTTCGTTTACGGGGTAGACAGAGCCAAGAGTTGCGAATCTCTAGAGCCACATTTAGCTTTACGGTGGTCGAGATCAAATAGTGACATATATGTTGTCAGACTATCGCCTATGAGAATGAAAACTAAATATAAAATTTAAGTAACAGCCGACCCCGAAGTTGTTGGCATTTAATCTGTTTGAAAAGTTTCCACACGGTTGAACGCACATTTTCCAAAGCTAAGAATATTATCGATCGCCGACAAACTGGTTTATAGTTTGGCAATTTTTTGTTTAGTGATAACCAATAACTGTTTTTCTGAATAAATAAAAAAAAAATTAATAAAAAAAAATCTCATTTGCAACAGTTTGGTTGCTACGATGCCACGGATTGACATACAGAAATGCACAAAATACGTTAATTATATAACTCCTCCTTCTGTCGTCAGAGGTTAAAAATAGAATGCAGGGCTGAATCGATCTATCCAATATGATAATAATGAATATTTCTAGAATTTTATGTAAAGATCTTGCCGCCATTCCCGGTCGAGTCATCATGGAAAATGATCTTTTTCTAATTGGTCCGGGTCTTGGATATTTATCTATATATGTATTTGTTATAAAATATAGTATCGTTTAGTTAGTATCCCATAACACAAGTCTCGAACTTACTTTGGGGCTATCTCAATCTGTGTGATTTGTCCTAATATATTTATTTATGTATTTATTTACATGTAAACCAATCTCAAATCTAGATCGCCGGTGACGGAATGCCAAAAATTTCCTTGGAATTGCTATCGAATTAATTTAATTATAAAGTATATTTGAAGAGTTCGCCTGGAGACAAATTTGACTGATGTAGTTTCTTAGAATGTGATGAGTCATAGGTGGTGAGGAATGGACTTTCTAACAGTGTTGAATGTTTTTTTATTAATGATGAGGAAGAGTGGTCGGAAAAGAGATTTTTAGAGAAAAAAAACAATCAAAGAAAGAAACGTTTGTTTGCAAATATCATGAGTAATATAATTATTTGTTAGACAAATTAAAAAACCCCGACTTTCAATATTCATTTCGCTATAACTTTTGAACGGCTGGACCGATTTTGATCAATCATATCTAAGAACCACCGCATAAAAATTAGCTATCAAATAATAAAAAAACCGCATCGTGCCACGTACACAGACAGACAGAGCACAATTAGTGGTCAATCTCATAACACCCCTCTTTTTGCGTCGGGGGGTTTGGTGTTAACAGAAAAAATTAAGCCTACATTTTTTAGCAAAAAAATAAACATTTCAGGCACATCTCATTTTGCAAGATTATTCATAAAATGTATTAATAGATGTTATCGAAATATGATTACCCATCTCCCAACGGTCTCCCCGGCGGTGCTTAACGTGTGTAATTGACAATATCGGTCAATCACCTTTGTCATTTCCACCGACCATAACATCCAAGACCCCACAATCCCACAGGATGGTGTCAGCAGTTTTTACCTCCAAGACATTTAATTACGTTAACTTATGAATTATTCATTGAATTTGTGAATTAAAGTGAGAATGGAAGGGCCACTTTTGAGATTAGCGTCGCAAAAAGGGGTGCAAATAGTGCAATATTTTATTAAGTAGTTACCTACTTACTTTCGTATAAATTCACATTATTTTTATTAAAACTGTAAACCCATTCCATCAGGTTACATCTGAGAGCTACATCTGTCACGATTTCCAAATTAACGTATGTTGTATTGGATAATTTTAAACAAAATAATTAATAAGGAAAATCTGTAAAATTATGCTAAGAAGATGAAAGATTTTTATTTGTTTTTTTATTTAGCTAAATCATCCTCAATACAATTGCGATGATAAAATAACTATTTAAAACAATAATAATGAAAACGTATCGATCATTTTGTTAAAATGATCGATGAAAGGTGATTAAAATTCTGAATCATAAAAAAAAATGCCAGTGATTGTCTCTGCCATTTTGTAAAAGTGTGTGACAATCTAGACCACCAATGCCAACATGTATCGTTAGAACGCACGAATATATAGTAGAAGTGATACTTGTATGTCCATTTTATTTTCTAGTTACTGTCCATGACGGTCACACTATGTGGTGACTAGCGGTCGCACTTCTAAGATTTTATAAGCTTTTTTTATTTCAAACTCTGTGTTAAGGTAGGATCGGGGAAGTTATGTAGTTTTGTACTCAAGTGTGGTTATAACACGCGGTTTGTATAATTTAATCTCTGTCTCTCATCTTTGCGAGTTACATTCGCAGCTGCGACGCCACACAGCCCAAATTTTGAAGATTTGCCAATGATTTGTCTGATGTCAATCCTATTTGGGAATGCTTTTGTTGTTTATCCTCTGTTAAGGTAATGTCTCCCAATCGCCTCATGCGACGTCTGAGGGAGGACGTGGAGTGGTTCTTCTAGGACCACACGCCACACACATTATAATTTGACTAGTGGCTCGTTCCGGCCACTCTCGGTTAAAAACATAATATGTTATTCACCTAAACCTACCTCAGGAATAATACTATCCGTTTGTTTGGTTGATTCCTGAGCAAGAACTGCATGAAAATGTGAATAGTGTTTTTATTATTAATTTTATTTATTAATTAAGATACACATACAGACAAATTACAATTTTGAATTTTCATACTTCAGAGCTATACATAACTGAACAAGTAAAGTGCCTAAATTTAGAGTATACAGCGTGATCATTTAAAATGAGCGATTAACAGAACGTATAAGTACTCAGGTGACTAATAAAAGTAGTAAGTTAGTTGATCTAAGGAGAATGTCACAAAACAGCAGCTTGTACAGAGTTTTAGGAGAAAATAAAAAAAATTGTAAAGCAAACTCTAGGGGAACAGTTTAATTATAGAATTTTGAAATTGTCTGATGCTTTGGACGTAGATATCTAAGCCACTAGCTTTATTGTAAGATCTACACATTTTTAAGTTTATCGCGAGCAGACAGACAGACAGACGCGCCAGAGGACTTTACTTTATAATACGTAAGGGATGATCTATTCACTAATTAAATACTAAAATGCTGGTCACGTGTTGAATGTCCTTAAACAAATTCTTATTTGTTAGCCGCAATATTAAATCATCACAATGTGGTATTTAAAATCAATCGCAAAAAATGACATGTTGCGTAGTGCACAAAAAAAGAAAAGGACAGAAAATAATGGCAGACCTTTTGTTTCTTTGCGGTAACAGATTGTTGTAAAATCTCGGTAACTCTAATTAATACCCACATTTATTTTGGAAGTTAGGAGACTTGCAATTACAATAAGTGAGAGGATTAACTCAGATGAGTCTGTAATCTTTTGCAATTTTCGCTTAATCGCTCAACTTTACGCGACCAATTCAAATTGACCCCTATCATTTATCCGATACTACACTAAACTATCACAAAGTTTAAATCTACGCCGATTTGTAAAGGTCGTTTAGAATTGGTCGGTTATAAATACCAGTCGAGACATTTGGACTTATGTGATAATACTAGGGCGAGTAAAAGAAATTTGATAATTCTTGGTTAGGGAAACGATCGTTTTAATAATAACGTAGGTTGTATTGTCGGGAGTTATCAGGTGGACATAGAAACCGTGGAGACGACAGTTTTTGGCGCCTCTCTATTCAAAATTTATTTTCTTATGACACGACCACAACAACGCGATCATTTCCCCGTTGCTTCAGACATTAAGCGAGGTCCAGAGTCTGCTTTCCTATGTTTTTCTTCTAATGTTCGATTATTCAGCATCTTTGATAGTCGACCGCTGTCATGCATGTATATTAATCTAGCTGTTTTTAGTTATTTATTTATTGTATTACAAGTTGCAGAAATACAAAAGAATTTTCTAATAACCAATAATAATAATAAATACAGATTAGCTGATACAAACACTATGTATTTATATAAATGTAACAAATATATTTTTTTAACTTAACTAATACGACATGTCACTTTTCAGTGTAACAAAAATCAGTGCAGAATATTTCTAAACCAATTAAAAATGCGACTCCATTCCACCAACGTCGTTAAAGCACCAACCATTTATCACCGAGCCGTCAAAATCTAATTGTCCCGCTTCGCTAACCGCTGCATTGTGACCATAATTATGCCCTTATTTTTTTTACAACCAAATCTAAAGATTTTTTGTTCGCATCAAACGCCCGAGACAATTTACAAGAAATTCCAAATATTTTATTACGATTCTCATTTGCCGCGGGCTGGCGTTTAGCTATTTTATTAATAGTTTGTGTTGATGCCAATTATTTTCATTTATTTTTTACTAGCAGCCCGTCCCGGCTTCGCTCGGAGAAAACGACAATGAAATATTCACCTAAACCTTCCTCAGAAACTATTAAAACAACGCGCATTAAAATCCGTTGCTTAAATTTTAAGACCTAAGCGTACATAGGGACAGACAAACGGAAGCGACTTTGTATTGTATTGTATATTATTGTATTATATTCTATTGTATTGTATTCTATTTTATTATGTAGTGATGTTAAGAACTTATTGGGACGCTCGGGACGTTTGTCATGTGGTGCTAGATGGTTAACAATCGCCCTATACTCTTTAATATCTCTCTCTTTCTCATATTAGCATGATCCCGGTTGTATTCGGGGCTGTGACGCTGGGAAGCTCATTGTTATCATAAAAATAACCTTAAAACTTGTCTATATATATTTTTCAATATCAATTCAATATCATTGCAATCGATTGAAACATTGATAAATTTTATTTCCTTTAAAATTTGACCTGAAAATAAGCTTGTATTGGTTTTGGATTTTGAGTAGTTATTAGTTTTTTATTAATTCTAATAATATTCTTCAATCAATCTATCTATGGACAAACGTCTGAAAATAAATAATTTTTATTTTTATTAGCAGTGGTACTAACAACCCTGGAATAGAACCACTCCATATCCTTTCGTGGTTGTTGTACGAGGCGACAAGTAAATACAGTCTTGGCAGCTAATTATATGATTAACTTTCGGGGTTCTTCTCATATGTATTGTCGTTCGTACGCACGTGTGGTGTGGTGTCGTTTCTTAATACCGAATGATATATGATTTAATTAAAAAAAAAGCATATTATAGACGTAATTCATTATTACCTAGAACTGAGAATTTAATCAATTATCTTTCAATTGACTTCGACGTGTATTGTGCCAGTGTTGCATCTATCAGGACAGACACATTTTGCAAATAGCTAATCCAACCGTACTACAGAACCGGTACTCAGAAATTATAATTTTTAATAGTATTTCTTCAGTATTTAGTGGTTTTTTTAAATGTGATATACTTATATAATTTGTTATATCTTGTGTATTGTTGTTCTACAACAGTTTCAAATCAATATGTGAAGTTTTGTAATTATCATAGTTTTATATATTGAAACATGTTAACTTCAATATTTTGCGGTAAGACGCCTGAAAATAGTAGAAAAAAAATCGTTTTAAAAATTACATATTCATCCAATATCCAGTACATTATGTAATACCAAAATTATCTATGTGTAATACAAATTCAAAAATAAATACCAAATTCAAATTCAAATCATTTATTCAGAAATTAGATCTTTACAGGCACTTTTTCACGTCAATTTCTCACAAGCTACAAACTACTGGCATTTCGGAACGACCATTGCTGAGAAGAAATGCCGAAAGAAACTCATTTGAACAGTGTTGGTCCCTATCATGCCAGAAGGGCTTACCATTATTATTGTTTCTTACAATGTTTTTTTTCTAATAATAGGTATATCAAAGTACATAATATACATAGTCAAAAAGTAAGTAAATCAAAATAGGTTATGATTGTGATCCGAGTGCTGATATTATAACCAATAATATTCAATGATACACAATTTCTTCAACATCACAATTAATAACTTATAATGAAGGCTTTGATTAAAAACTCTTTAATTTCAAAGACGTCATACCGATGACTATTATGGCCGGGACTTGAACCCATTATATGGGACCAACCACCACCCTTAATCCCTATAATTAGAGTCATCCCACATCGGGTGATTGATAGCGGGAACAGATTCCTGGACCATACTTAAAATGGGAATCTAATCGCTTTTTATACAGCAGTTAGGAGGCGATACAATCGATACAATTTCGATGTAAATTCTAATAGTTATTGATTTTTCAATATAAAATGTGCACTAGTAACGCACGAAGAAAATAATAAAAATACCTTATTTTTTGTAAGAAAATATAACTAAGGTAATAACCTTATATACCAACCGTGGTTATATTATTTATTGTACATAAAAAATACTCATTTTTTAAGTTCCTAATTAGGTTTCTAATCCATATGTGTTCATAATGAAAAATGATAAACATTTGAATTGAATCGTGGCTAAAAGACACTCGATTAAATCAACTTTTGACATAAAAATAAAAGATCTAAAACTCAAAAATCGTTCATCCATGTGGGAGCTATCACGGAAGCAAATAAAGTTCTGACAGATATACAACACAGACTCGTGAAACTTACACCCTCCTTGTATGCGTTGAGGGTTAAAAATTAAAACTTGGAAAAACAAATACAGAAATATAAGATTTCTACAAAAATTGCGTTAATTATTTCTTCCGATAAAAAATCTCGAACATTGAAAAATGTTCAAAAATTTGTTCAAAAATCATCCGATCTACCAGCTAATAATAGTATTAAAAGAACAATACTAATGATTGCTCTCGACTCCGCCTCGGCTGCCAACCCTTGCTGGTTATTAGGAACGCCTATTGTACTGCATCCAAATGGTTAACCGTGTAATCATTAAAAAAAAAACGTATTTTGGACAACCGTTTTGTAGCTACCATTTTTTAAGACATAAAAATTACTGTACCTTTCAGTTTGTAATTTTTATAGGATTTTTTTGATGGATGTTGTTGTTATTGAGCCTGAAGAAGATTTTATGTTCATTTCAAATCTGATCCAGTTTTTGGTTCTATCAATTTTTGTTTAATCAATCGATTTACTTTTAAGGTAATCTTGTATTTAAAACTGCGTCCAGGGTTTTCACTCCAGTGGGAATTTTGAGATAAGAGTGCCTTATGTGATCTAGTCGAGTACCAAATTTTATGGATAAAATATATGGATAATCTGTATGTTAAAAATTCCTGTTATTGAGTAACAAACATCCTCACACAATCACAATTAAATTTTCGAATTTATTATTTCGGTACTCAACGTCATTAGTACATGCGACGTCTAATTGTCACGTTATCACAATGTTTCTTCAAACTTTACAATGTATGTAGTGGACAAAATAATCTTGCATATATTTATCAATATTTATTTCACATAAAAAAAATAAATTATATTATAACTAGCTTTTGCCCGCGGCTTCGACCGCGTGAATTTCATAGAAAAATATCAGTATTTTTTTATCGCGTACTCTGCAAGTACATGTACATCTACATGTACACATGTACAGTACGTGGTACGGGTCGGGAGGTTCCCTCTATTGTGGTTGAGCTTCGCGATGGCTGACTCACGCGTCAACTCGTGAACGGGTGCTGCCGGGGGGAACTGGTCAGCTCGATCTTTTATTAAAAGTTTTTTTGTTTGGTTATATATATATAGGTATATATATTTTCCTTTCATCAGCACTTGATCACAATCATAATATGTTTCAGTATACCTTTTGACCATGTACTTTATTGTGTACATTGTTATATTACTGATAAAAAATTATACATAAATTTATATTTAAAAAATGGTAAGCCCTTCTGGCATAATAGGGACCAACACTGTTTGAATGAGTTTCTTTCGGCATTTCTTCTCAGCAGTGGTCGTTCCGAAATGCTAGTAGTTTGTAGCTTTGGTAAACATCATTTAATTTAGAATATGACGTGAAAAAGTGCCTGTGAAGGCCTAATTTCTGAATAAATGATTTGATCTTGATTTTTGATTTAAGACTATATTCTATGATTCAAATTTGAATTTTTTCTCATCTTTAGTTCAATTTCCTGTTTCCCGCTGCGTGTCTCGTCCAATCCCACTTCCAGCTATGTAATGTAGATATCCCGTACCTATATTATAATAGCGGTTAATCCCGGCTTTGTTTGGATAAAAACCATAACCTTCCTAAGGAATCACATTATTGATAAAAACCGCATGAAAATCGGTGCAATAGTTATTGTGTTTAACGCGAACAGACAGAGAGATAGACCCGACAGAGGACTTTGTTTTATAATAATAATATGTAAAGATATTATAACTACAAATGTCACAGACATTCTAAATGAAATCATATTATCTCTACTATTACTATAAAGAGGAAAGCGTTTGTGAGTTTGTATGTTTGAGTCGGATAATCTCCGAAACTAACAAACCGATTTTAAAAATTATTTCACCGTTATAAACACACATTACCTACATATCAGGTACACTATCCAAGATTGCTATAGGTTATATTTTATCTCAAAATTTCCACGGGAGCGAAGCCCTGGGCAGCATAAAGTTTGATATAGGTACTTTTATCAGCTCTCGAGACAAAATAAGTACATGATGATATTATAATTTAATGTCTAATCTAACGAAACTAATGTTAAAAAAAAACAATCTCAGCTGGCCGTATAAAGCACATTGTAAACACAAAAGCCACAGAAACACAAAAAGCAAAGAAAATGACTAATCGGCGGCACGTGAAAGCTGTTATTTCGCGGTCATGCAACACCTTGACGGGTCAGTCAGTTAATTAAACAATAAAAAAAATACGGCCAAGGGTGAGTTTGAATCGTTTAGCTAGGGGTTCTGTAAAGAGAGTTCACATAATTATCATTTATTGCAATTTGTTTAAGACCTTTGTTTTTTTTGGTAGTAAATTTTCACAGATTGAAAATTATTATTTAACATATATATAAAAAGTTTTAAAGTAGTATTCTCAGCAATAGATGATAATTATAATATGATTAATCTACTTGTGGACTTGAATCTTCTGAATTATATTATTTTATTTATTTGATTTATATAATATTTATGATAATTATCCTTTATAAATTGGAAGAGTTACCATTCCCAACACAGTTTATTAGTGTTTTACAGCTAATTTCTTGGGAACCCTAAAACATTATAAAAAGTTAATGCTCGGAACGCATATTTCTAACTCCTGCGCAGCTTAACGCTATTATTAATTGGGCGGAGGCTGCTCCACCGGGGGTTCAATTTTCTTGATTGCCGTGGTTTAATTCTTCTCTCAGAGGGTTGAGTTGCCGAGAATGAATGTAAGAATTAAAACTACTATAATATATTGTATAAATACCAAATATAAATATGTATTGAATTGTAATGTATTGAAGATAGTATGTATAAATACTTGTAATAAAATACGACATTAGTGTTAGTACCACTCGATAAGAAGATAAACCAACGGTGTGAAGGGCAAAAGTTTATGATACAGAACATATTAGAATAAATAAATAAAAATTGAAAAACTTTCCTCGATTAATTTGACGATAAAATAAAAAAAAAAAATGAGCATCTAATATTTTTGATAATTTAGAGCAATAAACAATGGAAAGAAAACCTACGAAAATAGAAAAGAAACACATAAATTACAGTCTATTCATAGGAAAACAAATGCCGTAATCAACAACGCCACGCGTCTTTTCTAAAAGCCATTACTTAAAATAATCTTAAAACACGAACGACCAAAATATTTGAACTGTTCACGAGCAGCTGTCAATAATAATAATCGTCTAACTGAAAATAATGATGACAAAACAAGCGACAACGCGCTTAGTTAAAATTAAAGCGCGACTCCACAGTTGCGACTCCGATTTATAATCTATTTGCTTTTTCAATGTTCATTTATTAATTTAATATAATAATAACAAATAAATATATCAAATCACACAGATTGATCTAACCCCAAAGTAAGTTCGAGACTTGTGTTATGGGATACTAACTCAACGATACTATATTTTATAACAAATACATTCATAGATAAACATCCAAGACCCGGGCTAATCAGAAAAAGATCATTTCCATCATGACCCGACCGGGGTTCGAACCCGGGACCTCACGGTCCAGAGGCAAGCACTTAACAACTGCGCCACCGACGTCGTCATATAAATATTGCTAAACTTCTATTTCTGCAAATACTGCCCTAGAATAGGGCCGTAATGGTCCTCGTCCGGTGGATGTCATACGAGACTACTAAGCAGCGTATATTTGATTGACAACAATAGAATCAAGAAGCATTGACATCAAGCAAGAAATAGGTTGTAAAATCAAAGCTGAACCATCAAAATTTTCTATAATTATTTTATCACTTACGGCATTCACGGAACTCCATCTTAAAGCTTTCATAACGAAAATAGAAGGTAAATTGACAGATGACAAATATGCCGATGCCACCACCACACGACCACTATAGCCTGGCCCTCAAAACAAAACGACAGTTCTCTATAACACACCACCGGATAATACTAATGCCTTTACAAGAAGGGTCAAAGAAATTTGGTCAATGAGTGCGTTTCTACTGAAGCTAGACACGATAAAACAGATCAAACTATTGTCGTTAGTAAAGATAAATGAGTTGGTAACACATGTAATAACAAGATCTATTGAAATTAGGCTCAGTTGTTTGATACCGTTGGGAGAATGTATGTATACAATGACGGTTTTGGTTACGCCCTGGGCGATATCAGTAGCTCTTTTATGTTTCATTTGGTATGTTCTATAACTGTAAATTACCATTATTGCTGTACTGTTGATCGCATATTAAGCTATCCTTGATGGATCTTTATGAAGCTGTAACTGGGGAGAGTTTGCAATGAATTTTGGCAGGTTGTTGCATTATAACCTATTAATATATATATCTCGATACTCTCCTCAAAGGTATATCTTTGCATCATCGAGTTCAGCAAATATAGTTAGCCAATGTAAACTAAAGCTGTTAGCATATCAACCTGTCCAAATTCATATAGGACCTTTCTGACCCACATTTGACCTGACCTGACCAACGCCATACTCCAGGATAAATCTAATATTGAGAAGAAAATAAAAATCAGTATTACGAAAACAAAACTAGAAGAGTACTTGTAAACCGTTCTATGATAAATTGATTTCAAAAATATCTCAAACATTAACAACGACAAGACAAAAGTCACAGTATACGGAACAAAACCAGTTAATCATCAACGTACTCTGTGGCAAAACAAAGAATATACGTACAAGGCACTAACAATTGAGAAAGAGGGCAAACAGGTCGACCCTCGAAGTGTATGGGTGTGTCCGGAGAACTTAAATTTTCGCATTGACAGTCGAAACGGCCCTCAGGGACGTCGGACTCCCTTTTAGACCTTTATTCGTTATGGTTAATGCCAACTAGTTTACGATCCTAACAGTTATTTGCGACTTTTGAAGGCAGTGGTCAGAAGAGGTTAGGATTTATATTGACATGTTCACTTAGTTTTATTGTGGGATTTATGTTGGCAACATTAGTGCGATCTGTGTTGTGTGTTAAGGTATCTATTTTGTTGGAAGTTTAGAAGAATTTTAGTTTTAAAAGACTAGAAATAATTAATATCAGTCATATAAAATGTGCTTACATCATCTACGTAGCAATTTCTAATGACTTTATGAAATTTAATTATTTTGATAAATCCTAAATTCGAGTTTTAGTATGACCACAAGTCGCTCTTTGGCTTCCATCTTATAATACGACTACTCTATAATATGGCAAAAATATCTTCCCTTCGATGTGGTACGTGGCGATTAAGGACAATAACAGTCCCAGAATTAATGTCAAGCAAGTTTTAGAAACACAACACCGTATTTTCAAACACTTAAAATTCATTTTCCAGCGGATCCCGAGCCCGACGTCATAGCCGTAAATGCAGAAAACACGCAGAGATAAAAAATAGATTAATATCACAACAAACCATTGAACAAAACAGTTCCAAAGCAAGAAAAGCATCTTTAGTCAATTGCTCAATTACGAGTTCTTTATTCTATTATATTAGTTCCAAAAGAAAATAATAATTAAGCGAATGTTTCGTAGATTAAAGAAGCATCTTTAGACCGTAACAAGCTTACACACATCATCCCATACAAACCGACAGACAAAGCGGAGTAAAAATATTTTGATGGGTGCTGATACATGCTGTAACTTCTAAATCACCATATTAATCTCAATAAATCTAAGCTATTTTAACTTAAACAGCGATTTATCTAAATAACAACATATTTACACCACGGTATAAACGGTATTCGTCTTGTAAAGTTCTGTCTACACGGCTCGATGAGGTTATATCATCTTTAGAGAGTTTTCGAATCATAATTACATTATGATCTTTGGTGTTTTTGAGTCCAGTAATAGGTAATTTAAGTCTATAGTCAGTATTACCGACTAGTTATAAATAAATATATTAGGACAAATCACACAGATTGAGATAGCCCCAAAGTAATGATCCCCCAAATGATCTTTTTCTGATTGGCCCGGGTCTTGGATGTTTATCTATATATGTATTTGTTATAAAATATAGTATCGTTGAGTTAGTATCCCATAACACAAGTCTCGAACTTACTTTGGGGCTAGCTCAATAATCTGTGTGATTTGTCCTCATTATTTATTATTTATTTATTTATTGCTAACACTGGTGCCAGATTATATTCAAGTCGCCTAAAGGCATCTGACATGACTTTTACGACTACCAAGCGGCATCTAGTGGCGAGTAGAATACACACTAGTGAACTTAAACTGTCAACCAGTGTGCAGGTTGGACTACCTAAAAATAGTATAATTTTGTCGTCATCTCGTGTGAACACACCGTTATAACCGCTATTCAGATCAATATCGTGTTCCCACTTCTATTGTGGCGAACAGAACTTATAAATCTACCAAATGCGGTGTGTCAAAATGTCTGACCGCGTCACCCGACCGAGACTTGATTGGGGATCAATCATCAATCATTCTGTACGAAATTACATTGATTGTTCATTCTTTTTCTTTTCATTCGCTGCGTTAAATGAGACCGTTCGGGTCGCTAGATTATTTTTCTGTCTATTTTGACAGTTTATAGTGATGTTAAAAAGCTTAATTCTTGTATTGATGTTAAGGGATTTATCGACTGGTCAGGAGTTAAGCTGATTTATTCAATTCACAGTCTATTCACAGTAACCCTTCTGGATTGAACTAGCGTTATCAGATTAAGTTTTGGACCATGTTAATTTGACATAAATAAGTGAAAATGATTTAACTAATAGTGCACAGTGGTCTGAATGTAGTCTTTGAGAAATTATGTCTTTTTTTTGGAATTTTAAAGCAAGGTTTTATGAAGTATTTCAGTTTTGTTTTTAAATATTTTTTTACGTCGATAAGTATTAGATATCGTTTTATTTTTTGTAACAATTTATTTTATGGGGTCCGTACCCGAATGGTTAAAGACTATTATAATACGACCATCACAGGGCTATATCTATGAAAAGCCTATTTTAAAATCTTCATAAAATTCGTTTCTTAAACGTAGATATTCAGTTGTATTTTTCTATTGAATTACCATGATTTTTTGACAAAAAATCACTGAATTAAAAGTCCAAATTGAAAAAGGTAAAAATAAAAATTGGAATAGGTAAATTAATTGTTCTCAAACGCAATCACATATCTTCTTGTATAATCAATACAAGAAAAATGTTTTGATTTATTCGCATC
Organism: Plodia interpunctella; assembly: GCF_027563975.2. NCBI lineage: Eukaryota > Metazoa > Arthropoda > Insecta > Lepidoptera > Pyralidae > Plodia > Plodia interpunctella. The sequence goes on along the minus strand of NC_071308.1, from coordinate 1,405,627 downwards.
AAAATAACTCCCTACAGATTAACTCGTGATGGATAGAAAGCATACGAAGATATTTCCTAATGAAGAATACTTTGTCATGCCACCCCCTCCCCTAAGACAAAGGGGTGTAAGGTGTAATGAACCCGTCAATACTGCTTAGTGGATGACATTCGATAGACGTTGTGTTGCCATCCTAAATTAATTATTTGTAATGATTGACGCTAATTTTTATGTAGGGTCACATTACTGACAATTTTCTTGGAAAAACTATTTAATCCCAATATTATAAATGCGAAAGTACGTTTTGTTTGTTACTTCTTAACGCTCTATCTACTCAATCAATCTTCTTGAAATTTTGCATACATGCAGTTTGAAGTATAGAGAAGGACATAGGGTACTTTTTATCCCGGAACAATAACTGATCCCGTAGGAAATACACACGAGCGAAAAAGCAAGACAGTCGTAATCAGTCCTATTTTTGCAAAGGTAATTAATTGTAAAACCATTTTTTTTTCAGTCAGACAAATTATCGCATGACTTTGTTTTTAACTATTTTGTTTATAATAGCTTTGGCCCGCGGCTTCTCCTGCGTGGATTGCCCATGTAAACAGAAACTTTTTCCGTTCCGAAAGGTAGATTATACTCCTAATTATAACTATATTGTATGCGAAATTTCAAGAATTGAATGTATAGCTTATACGGGGTAACTAATAAAATAATTTACGCCATTGTAATTTATTTTCCGGGTTATATTATAGTTAATATCATTCCAAATTCTGTTTCACATTGCCAATTAATTCAGGTATATTCTCGAGAACAAAATAAACAAATTATGACGTCAATAAGATAATGACGTCACGGCCGACGCACGTCGAGTGAGCTCACATGTTTGGTCGTCACAACACGAAGACCTGGAGATGACTACGTGATTCCTGGTACGAATTAACATACAAGAATGTATGTTATTTACATTTTTCTCACTATGCACGCCACGTTCCACTTTGAAGTTTATCGACATTGTAATACATAAGTCTAAGTATAATTTACTTAATATTATATATAGCCACACGTCCCGGCTTCGCACGTGTAAAAACACAATAAATTATACACCTAATCACACTAGCTATTTTTGAAAACCGCATGAACATTCATGCATCAGTTTTTGAGTTTATCGCGAACAGACAGACGCGGCAGCGGTATATAATATGTAAGGATATAAATTAACTACAACAATACATTTTATCCTTCTTCCTTATAACTATAACTATACCCCATGGTTGAGGGTAGTGGTCATTATGTGGAATGAAACACTAACGACTACCTTGGATCGGTTGGCCTTCTCAATTTCACAAGATCATAAACCCTTCAAGAACAGGTTTCCTCTCCATTTTATTTTCTTAACTGGAATCAAGCGGTGGTAGCTGTAAACAGTTGTACTTGAGATAGGGTTATATACGCAATGCACGAGTAGGATTCGAACCTCGGTCTTTCTGTTTACAAGTGGACGCCTTAACCATTAGATCATCACCATTTTTCAAAATATATTAATAAAGTTTCATGCTTATGTTTTATTTTCTAATATTTTATCCTTATCCGTATTTGTAAAAGGAATTTGAATTTTTAACAAAAATTTGGTACACGTGGGAAATTCACGCGGGCGATGCCGCCGGCAAAAGCTAGTACAGTATCATTGTATGTCCTAAATCTTCTATTTCTGTAGTAGACTTTACGAAAAACCTAGACCCAATAAATAACTTAAGAAGAAATATTATCACGTAAGCCCACTCTGTATCTCTCATGATTTATGGGCCCAATTTGGCCCCCAAAAAGGGCCCAAGTAGTGGACAGTCGACAGAGAGTGCTATCTGATCAAACGGGGCATAAATAATACTTGCTCTGTATTTATCAAAGCTTAGTAATAGTGTAATTTATGGCGAAGAAAATGCTTGGCTGTTGTGAGGAAAATTAAAGTTGTGTGATTGTCTACTTTATGTTACTCGAAATTATGACAGGAACAGATATGTAGCATACTAGTTGTTGCCCGGGGCTTCGCTCCCGTGGGAATTTTAAGGTAAAATATAGCCTATAGCAATTTTGGATAATGTTCCTTAATAATAGTGAAAGAAATTTTTGAAATCGATTTGGTAGTTTCGAAGATTACCCGCCTCAAACTTACAAACTCACCTCGCGAACACAATAAACAAAAACGTACTCTTTATAATAATAATATAAAATTATAATATTAATAAACTCTTTATAATAAAAATATAGAGCATAGTAATATAGGTATGTTATATATATATCCTATACCCCGAAATGACCGGCTGCATTTAGGTCTAGCCGGTAAAACCTAGGTATAACCGCATTTCGTGTACACGCGTATATTTTTACATAATGTTATTTAGGTACTGTCCTGTCTCTGTGTTATCCTGTCTGTCTGTAATCAAATCTTACAAGTTTGCATCTATATAACCTATTACGATACGCCAGACCTTATGGTGCATCCGGGATCGGCCTCCGACGAGAGAACTTCTCAACGGTTAACTGCATGTTTTTTCTGTCACACGTTGACGATGCAACAAGATCTCATATACAACAAAAGCTCAGAAGTAATATTTTTATAAAAAGATAAAAGAATATTATTTTTATTATCTTTCTCACACACACACACACACACACACACACACACACACACACACACCAAGCAAATCTCTGTAACATTTAATTACTAAGTTTTTTACAACCTCGTTAGCGATACAAGCCGGTCAACCCGGCTGTAACTACCATCGCAACGTCCTATAATAACTTCACAAGACCGTGAAAATATTCGTCCACAACGCTTATTAACATAAAATGTTCCCAGAGACGGTTCGCTGCTCAGAGAGACATTAAAAGTAGTTGTCACATGGCCGGTTGCGAAATGCTGAGTTAAAGTTAAAATAATAACGGAGAGTTAAGATTTTTACTACACGCTAGAAACAAAAAATTACATTATACTTTAAGACAATCTTCTAAGAGAATCTTCTGACATAGACAGACAGACGCGTAGATATGTCTGTCTGTTCGCGATAAGCACAAAAACTAATGCCCGGATCATCATGCGGTTTACACCAATAGATAATGTGATTCCTACAAATACACACAGCACATTGTTATGTCTACATATTGTTAAATATTTGTGCAGTAGTCGCAGGTTCGAATCCTACTCGTGCCACATGAGTATGTACACTAATCAGACTCATGTATAGTAGTTTTCATCGACCACCACTTGCTTCTGGTCAAACCTGCACACTGGTTGATTATCATAACTTGTGTATGAAATGGAGAAGGCGATAGCAAACATTTCTTGTCAATTTAAAATAATATTCATTTAATTAACAATCGATATTTAATGTAAAAACAATTTTTAAAGTTACACAAAATTCATTGTTAAATTAGGAATCCAATCGAAAGTTAACTAAACCATTGGTTAAATCCACAATTTTACCTCGTACATGTTAATTAAATAAAATCATGAGAGCTGAACTAATGAATTCAGCCGGCGACACTCGGCGAGGTAATTGTGCGACCGTTTTTATGTTAATCTGTGTTGCATCTTCCTGTCTTTATACCAACGACTTATGTGGCATTTTTATTATCTGTATATATTTTTCAATGGACTCCAGGTGATACATGACATTAAATCGTTAAAACCAGTTGTTCGCCGCGAACTATTAGACCTTGCGAACACAATAAACTTTTGGAAAATTGAGAATATTTCAAAAACCACTTAACCGATTTTCTTGCCGCACGAATATAAAAATTCTATTGACAGATCCTGCATACCTTTTAAATTTCATCAAAATCAGACCAACGGTTCGAAAGTTATCACGTTGCAAACATACATGTTATACAAACAAAAAATGTATTTTTGCTCCAAGTGGATTTGTAGACCTGGTTCGCTTCGCTCGGTCAATAACATTTTTGTTGTAAAATCCGATTATAGAATCATAGTCAAATCAAATATATGTTATGTATTGACGTCACAGCTCCTAATGTACGTGCCACACATAAATATGAGAGAGAGAGAGAGAGAGAGAGAGAGAGACAAAAAAATATAGGCCCAAAACTAAGCGTAATCTTGCAAAACAGCTAACTAATGTTAATGGTTTTACATGTGTTATAGTCATTTCTCATGAGCTGATGTATCATTAGACTCTATGTCGCATACAACACATCAACGTCTGCCTTTAGGCGATGTAACGCACTCTTTAATCATGATTAGGGTGACCATGATTCGCTAAAAAGATGGAGTATACTTATACATACTAAATATAAACTGATATTACAAATGCAAAAGCGAGTTTATTAGTTTGTTAACTTTATACGCTTTATCTATTCAACTAATGTTCTGAAATGTCGTACACATGAAGTATGATACAAAAATAACCATTTATATGTGTTCACGTGTAACCCTTAAAAATAAAGGTTTAGGTATATACATAGAACAGATTCTCATATTCCAATATTTTATATATAACCTCACTGATCTATAACAATCTTTGAAAAGATGTTAAATAACTCAATCGTGGCTCTTCAAATTCACAATTAAACCATAACGCTTTGTCGTAACTGAATAATTTTAAAATTACAAGAAAAATAAATTATCAATAACCAATCGGTGGATGTAAAATTAAAAAATATATATCTTATAATATACCAGATAATTTACACGTGGATCAAGACGTTAGAATCAAGTGGAAAACGATAAATAACCGTTAAAATTTACAGGAAATTGACCATAATACTACTCAACGTGTGGTCACCCTACACTAGCCTCTAACGGGGTAGAGGTCACCCATGCTCCCGTGTGACTGGTAATGGTTCAGGCGCCTCGGGTCCCAATGAGGCAATAGACGAGCACACAGCTATTGACAAAAGGCAGATCGTTTTGATGTTTGCTTTCTTGAGGTTTGGGATGTTTTAGGCATGTACGTACCTCTATTATACACATTGATAAAACAACGCAAAATAATTATGTGAATTGTTATATGTAACTTTAACTTTGGAAAAAGGGGATCACTTCGAATATTCTAGTGTAATAAGGTGTGTGGTAACCTCGGTGGCGCAGTGGTAAAGTTCTTGCCACTGAACCTAGAGGTCCCGGGTTCGATGACCTTTTTCTGATTGACCCGGTTCTTGGATGTTTATCTATATATGTATTTGTTATAAAATATAGTATCGTTGAGTTAGTATCCCGTAACACAAGTCTCGAACTTACTTTGGGGCTAGCTCAATCTGTGTGATTTGTCCTAATATATTTATTTATGTATAATCTAGGTAAAATAGATATATTTAGTATCATTATAATATTACAATTCGTAAACTGTAACAATTCAGTTGGATCGTTAAAAGAACCTTTAAAGTTGGTTGCAAAGTCGATTTTCAAAAAGTATGAAATTGTAAAAACAAACTCAAACATCTTCACAAACTTTCGCATTTATAATGTGGATGTACTTGAAGACGGGACAAAGATTAATTCAAAAATCACCTTCCAACCAAATATTTGTCAAAGTGATGAAAGTTTGTATGAAAAATTATTCAAAAAAAAAAGTATACAATAAAGCAGAAAACTTTAGCACATCTTGTCGTATGATCACACGTCGTCGAGTTAAATTAAAAGTAGTTAATAAAGAATCTAACCTGCGGCTCGGCAAAGGATCGACAACATTGTATGAGCGTGGCGATTTACGATCGACTAGTAAGGGTGTGTGTACAGTGATTGAATTAATATTGGATATAATAATAATAATTACAATAAGCCCGCAGGGCCGCTTGTGGCGAGCTGTTGGGGAGTAGCGACCCCACGGACCTGAGTGCTCCCAGGGGAGGCCCCTGTTCCTCACCTCCGCCTTCCTTCCCCAAGGTCGGAGTGGAAACCGAGAGGACAGGACCCCTACCTCTGGCTTGCCTTCACCGGCCGGCCAGAGTGGAGTCGCGAGAGCTATATGCTCGAAGGGTGGAAGTGTAAAAGATCACCATGATTTCGTGCCCCGCAGACTCACCTCTATACACCCTTAGCCGCCCACGTCAATGTTGCCCCTTTGTCGCCAATCACTGCGACTGATTTGAGGGGCCCATCCAGTGAGCGGCGAGTCACCACCTGCCACTGAATAGTCAGTTATCATGATTATGGCAGGTGACCGAACTCTTTGCAATAGCCCATTCTCAGTCCATCCAAATTTCATTCTATAGACCAGTACTTCTATCCATTATTCTGCAATAGTTCACATTCCCGCCGAGACCTGCTCATGGGCATATCATTTTATCAGTACATCCGCGAGCGGGTCTTGGCGGGAGACCTACACAACATCAAAACTCTCCAAAGGGCCTCTACGTGTTGGATCCATATCCCAACGCAAGCCTCTCAAAGGACCGGACTTAGTGCCGTGAATTTATAAAAGGATATACACAATAATAATAATAAATGAACTTTATTGCCCATAAACAGATTAGGAACACAAAGAATAGAGTTTAGGCACATATCCATATGTGCCTAAACTCTATTCTTTGTGTGCAAAAGCGGACTTATTGCTCAGCAATCTCTTCCAGCCAACCTTTGGGTAGAGAAGAGGAACAAATTAGCAGGGGGTGGGTACAGCAACCAGCAAATACAATAAACATATATATCACAATAGCACTTCCATATATGACCCAAACTGGTACTTTTAGCTTTCTCTTTCTCTCATCATAGCGTGTTTTCGGTTTCATCAAACCCTGGAATTAACCTCCAAATTCCAAAGATTAGTTTGTAGCTTACGACCGGCCTGGCGTAAAGACTCTTTGAGTCTTGTCCTTTAATAGCCTCTCAGGACAACCACGAGAGCGTATAGAAAAGTGGTTCTATTCTATAGTACAGAAGCCACGTGTCAGAAACTTTTGGGACTACACAAGTTTTGTGGCTTTTGGTTCCGTCTTAGAATAGGATCTTAAAACCACTCCATGTATGTACAATGTGAGTAAAGGATACGTAGCCTTAGCAGATGGCAACAATCTGTATCTACAAAATAATTAATAACAAAATTATCAAATTACAAAATAATTAAATAGTTTAATTTTTTTTTACGCTAAAACTTCGCAATGTCACAGCCCTGCAACGGAGAATACCTGAAGACAAAATTGACAGTTGGTAACTACCTTATGTGACGTCAAAAATCGCCCAAACCCCACTGTGCACACACCTCAAATCCGTGATTGGTATAACAAGCATATTTTTTTTACCTCATCGTAGTAATAAAACGCTATCGTCAATTTTATATGTCTTCGAACATGAGTATGAACCGCCATTTTAGTTTTACGAACTTGTTTAACCTTTTCTTTTCGTAATTAGCTGACGGCTTAAATTTTATGTTAGGAAGAGGTCATCTTTAGTTAACCAATAAAATTCTTCCCAGATCCCTTTTGAAATCAGACGTAGGTACCATAATATAATTTCGATATAATATAGATATTTTCTATATTTGTATCCATCGGTTCCCCTAGTGTGGGCCGTTGAGTGTTGTCCATAAATAATAACTTTATTTTTATTAAAATTAGACAAATAAATATATAACAATACTCGTGAAATTAATAGCTTCAGTGTCATTACTGTTATAATGTTATAAAGTTTTAATAAATAATAATAATAATAAAAATTTGTCAACTTAATGTTAGCTATAATATCATATTTTAGATAAAAAAAACTATAATGCCTGCATTATATTAAAAAAAAAAACTTTTTGAATTTTTTGTAAACCAAATTCGCTTCAATACAACCAAAACTATAAATAAATGTTTTTGGAATATAAATTCCAGTGGATTATTTTATGATAATTAGAAGTACACAAAATAAAACTTTTCTTTAATTATTAAGTAAATGTAATATTTGTAAATTAGTGGTCTCTCATGACCCGCCCACCAATCTTACACCGGTCCAACGGTTCTAGCTCCGTAAGTTGTAATTATTTGTTTGTATGCCAACAAATATCTCCGAAACGACTTAATAAATGGCGGTTTGACTCTGCGCATGCTCATGGTTTTATAATCTATCATCATCATACATCATTTTGGGTTTAGGTCGTTTCGGATAACATTGGCCAACGACAAAGTTTAACACACCTTTACACTAAAACAAGTTGTCAAAAAGAACATGTTTGATATGTTTTTATGGCTTTTCGCTTTTCCCCTATAAATAAAGCTTCAATATTATTGACAAAAATTTGATGTAAAAAATATATCTAGTAATAATAAGCAAATAAAACACACTTTAAAAATGAAATAAGTATCAATTACTTTCGAGAATTGAAACTTTGGACAAATTTTTACTGTATAAATATGTTTTTGCCGCGTCAATTTTCCGCGCTTTTTTCCAATTTGTATATTGAAAATTAGCCTGATATCCTTCTTCGTATTCTTTACATAACAAAAAAGAGGTAACAACAAACTTACATTTACATTATTTGTTTCATTAACACCGTAAAAAGGTCTTCACTAACTACGAAATAATATTTATTTCATTAATCAAATTCACAGCACCGAAACGATCTAATCCCGAATTTTAATGCCATAAAACCGTTTAAAAAAATCACAGTTGAAATATTAAATTTCTGAGTAATTGATATTCTCGCGGGCTGACCAATTCCCTTGAATTTATGAAGTTGTACCTATACAGGTTTTTATTCTTTTATTTCATAAAAATGTCAGCAAAACGTTCCCATAACACAGTAACGTAGATATTTAAGTGTTGCCATTTTGGTTCAACCAGATTCTTATTGGACCAGTAATTATTTTGCTATTTACATGTTACATCTTATGTAAACACACTTTTGACTTGCTTACACAATGCCGTTAAGGAGGATAAGGGTGTGCAATTTTCGCCAAATTTATACCATAAGGTAGGTCTTTGGATAGGTGTAAACCCATCCAAAGACGCAAGTCTAGTACCAATTTTCCCAGTTGGAAAGATCCAACCGACGCAACTTGAAGTTGGGTTTGCACTCGACTTCTGGACTGTTATAATATTATATTCGCAAAAATATGCATAATATATTAAATATGCAAAACATATACATATGCAAAATATATATATTATATATATAATAAGCATATATATGTTTTTACTTTTTTTATTCACCAACTTGAACTCCTCCGCGCTTTTTAAATCACGATCCGATAGTTTTTGGAAATTTTTAATAATCACATTGCGATTATAGATATTAAGGTTGGATTTCACTGAATTATCAGAAAAAAAGATAGGATATGAGCTGTTCCTTCAACCTGTTGAAAAACATGAAGATTATTTTTACGTCAGTCGACATCGAACCCCAAACACAGGCGTGTCGTTGCGCAAGTTCCGACCGCTTTCCGCAATGTAACGTCCGCGATTGCACGTACTCTACTATGACCAGGGGTTTGCTATTAATTACCCGCTCATTTGGCATTTTTTACACATTGTTTTTACCAATGTGTTAGTGGAAACCACGTGGAGACTTATGCACTCGGGCTATGCACCAAAGTAATTGAATGAATCATTCCACATATGAATAAACTTTATGAAAACCAAATCATAGTTCTCAAACAGGAAAAAGATCAAATATAAGACTACGATATGGCAACACTAGTCATAAACCGCACTAGTCAATAAACACAACAATTATCCCCACGAGTCAACCATAACGCTGATTTAATTTTTGCCAAGGAAAAAACAAATAGCTTAGTCATTACAACTGTTCAGAATCGGTGTAGCCGCTAAAACAATTTGAAACCCGTCGTAAAATATACCACACCGCATTTCTCTATCGTGCCGGCTGAACATTGACTTCTATGTATTGTTGCTGGATGTTACTATATCCAAGCCAGATAGGTTTGAACGTCCATTCTGCTCTGGAAGTATAGATATTACTAAACCGTGACATTTCAGTTACAACGTTGGTGTGACTACATAATAAGAACGACGACGAAACAAAGAACAATATAGAACGTTCACGCACATCACATCACTTCTTTTATTTTGTAAAATACTTGATTATATTTTCATACGCATGCGCAAAATTCGCAAAAGAATCTCTCTCTCTCTCTCATTCAAATCTGAGCGCGTTCTCAGTTGTTTCCCCAGACATAAAGCATTCTGATGCTGTCTGGGTGTCGATTTCTTTCTTTTTCTTTTTCAACTATTCAGATTATTTGGCATATTCCAATATCCAACTATTAGCACGCTTATCTTTAGATAGATAAATCTTTATTTGTAGCTATAAACACACAACACAAACAATACAAGTGTGTGCGACAATACAAAAGGTACAAAAAGGAATTTTCTTGATGACATCCCAAAAATCCGCTGTCCAGGAAATACAGAAACAAGTCAATGAATCAGGAACAAACCTTGATAAGATGCCCGTGCGGTCAGCCGCGTATCACTTTTTCTATTACACGCTATGGCCCGCCGGCGCTCGACGCTGTGACAGGAACAGGGAATGTGTGGAGATCCTGGAAGATGTTACAAAATGAGCTTTGGAAATGATGCAGTCGGTTCTGAATGCTTAGTGTAATTCGGTGTTGGGGTTTAAGAAATAATTTAGCATGAGAGTACTAATGTAACAACGAACGAACTATAATTTATAAATAAGCTGGAAAGAATGGAAATTCTTGAGGAAAGTGGTATGGAAGTTGTAAAAACAAGGAGCGAATAGGCCATGCTGCTAATTAATTTAAAGCATTTATTGCAGTAGTTAGACTACGTGGCTTAGTAGTAATAAAATATATATAATATATAAGTCTAGTGAAAGGTAGTTTACTGTAGCATCACGACGTTTTAATATTAAACTGGGCAGGAGATACAGAACTTACTTAATTATATCTTGACATAAAATTTAAACAACATATAGAAAATAATGCAAATAATAAATACAATAGACAAGAAGGTTTTTTTTTGTTAATTTCGCTTTTGGTGTATTGTATTGTATTATATTGTAGAATAATAAACGTAATAGTTATAATTATCATACAATTTTAACTAATCCTATGCTAATTACATAAAATAATATACGAACAATTAAAGTCAAAAATGTTCATCAATTACCGGTAACAACAACTGCTTAAGGTCACGACATCCACGCGAAAAGACCGTCACTTTAAAGCCAATTATAACAATTTGGTGTACTAATTAAAATGAAGAAGGACGATTAAAATTTAAAAGCAATGTCAGTTTGTCCGCTCCATTCTTTCCGTGTGCCGGTGGATTGTGCAAGAGTCAGCGAGCGAGACACATGCATATGTATGAGGTGACTTTAATGTACAATTTCTATGTATTATCTGTACACAGGAAGCTCTCGATTGTCTTAACGGTCACCTGTCTTGATTCGGTGATATCACGTAATTGCCACTTGCTTGCTTTTTGTCGTTTCGTTCAGGTATGATTTTAATTAATATTTTCGAAGACCACTGACGTTCTTTTGTTTTTGTGTCTTAGATCGACGTTGTTTTTTTTTGGAAAATATTGTCATTTTGCATAAAAAATATTCGCTTGAACATTATGATATTCTGGAAAAACATAGAGTTAAGCAATTCATTTAAGTCTTAAGCTGTGAAGTAGCGATTATTATTTACAAATATCTTCTTAAAAGTTTCTCATTTAATTGCCACAAGGTTGATTTAACACATAAAATCTATTGTTATAAAATAAGGCTTTATAAAACTGCTGTCTTCGATGATGAGATGACCATTACTTTCATTTTATGTCTTCAATAAAAGGCAGCTACTTCAGATGCGACGATAAAATCATCTAAGAAATTAAAAAGTTAAAAGGTTTTTGGTTCAATTCCACAACATTTAGAAGATTCATCATCTATTACCACATCTCAATCCCCGATTGCCGACAAAGTGTTTGATTTGACAGCTCGATGTGTTCCTTTAGAGCTAATTAATAAGCAGATATACCCACTTAAGATAAGAAAAAAATATTTTCATCCCGAAATTGCACCGGATACAGATTGTATCGGCATGACAAAGCGAGGCGCCATGAAAAGTTCCACCTCATCGTTTCTAAATTCAACCTTATATTGTGGTGATACAGGCCACATTTCTTTGCTTCCATTTGTTTTATCAACATCTTCATTGATTATTACAAAATCCACTGTAACATCAATAATATTGGCTTCATTTTCGTTTGGCTTATCGTCGCAAGCATCAATGGAGAACTTGTCAGCAGAATCTGAGTTGCATTCAACATTGAATTGTACATATTGGTCTTTAAGTTGATATTCGTTCGTCGTTTTATCTGAAGTGGCTTAATCAAAATCTATTGATGTTTTACTAAAAGCTTTAGACTCAAGTGCAGGTATGACTTCTGTGTCTCCGAAAATAAATGAATTGCTCATTGTCAGATAAGAACTAATGTATTTTGAGGACGAACACGCTATTTGTGCACTTAAAAGAATTTCTAAAGAAAGTTGTAGGCATTTCCAATACCAAAGTAACAAACTTGTATATACTTACATATTATTTTAAGTACCTAAATAAACAATTATTTTTATTGGATATTATCACTCTTTTATCTTTGCTTGTTCTCGGTTTCATTCGAAGCTGTGACACCTAAAGTCCAGGGTTCACAGAAAAAAAAATCTTGAAGATTTGGCTGTGATTTTACCAGCCGCTTGCCTGCCGTAGACCTCTTTGGGAATGCTATGGTTGTATATAAACTACTCAGGCTATGTGTCCCTTAGCTGCCTCATACGACATCCATGGGAGAATATGGAGTGGTCCTATTCTAAGGCGGGATCACACGCCGTAAATTTTATTGGATATTATCGATAACCAAATAATTTTAACGACATGAGTAATGTTATTTTTAACTTATCATTGAACTCCACGATGTGTCACAGACTGGAGTTTATTCACTAGCTGTTCTCCGTGACTCTCCGCGTTTATTACCCGCAAGAGAGGTTATTTTTCCGACATGAAAGGCTTCTCCTTATTTTCAAACTACATGTACGCTAAATTTCGAAAAAAAAGTGTTGAAAATGTTTGTATAAGAATAAGTATATATTTATAAATGCGAAAGTTTGTATCATGATAATAGATGACCTATAGATAATTAATCGAAAGCTAGTAAAAAGCAATACTTTTTCCAAAACTATATTATACCAGTGAAAATGTCCCGATAAGACCTCAATTAAGGTTAATCAAGGTTACCCACGTATTTTCGGATAAGGGCATTTAGACACAGAAAGCTTATGTGTGTTACACGATAATAGCCCTGCCAATCATTGTGATAGAGTCATTGGGATTAGGGGATCATGGCTTTTTCTTCCCATTCTATCATATATATTTCTTGTACAGTTTACAAAACATCAACCTAATCAAATCCATTGCAAGGCAACCTCTATTACAAAAGATGCACGCAGGATAACTTGAAATGCGGTTGACTGTTCGTTAAATGGTTTGATATCAATATCACATAAAAAAATGTTTAACAAAAACAGTTTTTTTTTGAGAAATTTTAGCTAATTCTGCTATTGATTGTGTGATATTTATTAAGTTGTTTCATGCTTTACATTCTACACAACGGCCACGACCCTCAGCCATAAGGAATACAAACTTAAATCAAATAAATCACTAAATATCACCACAATTAACGCGACCTCATAGTAATCACGCTATTTTGGACCGCAATCAATGTCCAAATGAGTGGCACGACCCTTGCTAATTAGACGAAGTGACAGACACGCGCAAGAATACGGGCTTTAAGGGAAATTCCCGACCTGACAACTGAGGAAGGGAATGGCACTTGAGAAGGTATATATGTACATATATTTGATATTCTAGATCTCACAGCTCTTCTTAACAACGTGCTTGCTTGATATTTGTTGGATACAGCGCGGTTTAATTTTGATATGATGGGTAAAACCTAAAATACCATTGCAAAACAAATACGTAGGTATGTATATACTTGTAGCTAAGCATAGGAGTCACGACAATCCTAATATTATAAATGCGAAAGTAAGTTACCTCTCAGCAAATCTTCTTGAAATTTTGCATAAATTTAGTTTCAATAAAGTATGGGTACTTTTCATCCCGGAAAAATAAATAAATATATTAGAACAGATTGAGCTAGCCCCAAAGTAAATTCGAGACTTGTGTTATGGGATACTAACTCAACGATACTATATTTTATAACAAATACATATATAGATAAACATCCAAGACCCGGGCCAATCAGAAAAATATCATTTTCCATCATGACCCGACCGGGGATCGAACCCGAGACCTCTCGGTTCAGAGGCAAGCACTTTACCACTGCGCCACCGAGGTCGTCAAAAAATAACTGTTCTCGTAGATATTTACGCGGTCGAAGCCGCCGGCAAAAACTGTTATAATATAAATGTCTAGTCCTAACTTAGATCAACAAAAAATATACTTAAATAATTCTGGCAAAAGGGGCATATTCGTAGGTGTCTACTGAATGTCATCCTGGACGATATTCGTGCCAATGGTCTGAGAACTAAGGAGAGAGAGAACCGAGAAGAAAGAGTAGGAATACCGACTAATGAAAGATAGACATGAAAATTATTATGAAAAAAAAAAGCATAACTTTAGATTCTAGTTAAACCTTGAGTTTTGTCAAAAAAACAACAAATTTTACCATCTAAAACTTCCGCAGTGCTACAAATGTCTTCAAAATATGATGGAACGTATTTTTCCAAACGCTTAATGAAAGAAAACTGTTTGTTTCATGTCGCGATCTCCCCATTTCATTTACAATATTAATTTCGTATGTCAACAGTAAACACTTTCGAGACAGAAAGGTTACCGTTGTGGTCCAAGTTAAAAAAGGAAATTTTGAGAATTTATTTAAAACATGCTGGTTCTTCGGGTGTGAAAAAAATATTGAATGTGCCAGTTGCTTCTTCTTCTGCATAAATACGGTCAAGCTTTTTTATTCACCGTTTGGTTTCTGGAAGTGTACGTAGGAAGAAGTCACTGCAAATTAAAAGAATATTGACAGGAAGATGTCGTGTGTGTTACAGATAATCCTAGTTTGGGAAATCTAGATCACAAAGTTTTCCTTGCTGCCTATTGAATACAACACAACTACTGCCTATTAAATACAATACAACAACAGTATTTCTTTGTTTTTATTCTGTTTTGACTAAATAAATATATTATGTTTGTGTTCGTCGAATAGGACATATTCGTACAGGACGAGGCCACTGAAGGATATAAATCATAAATAGCAGTTAGATAATTAGGTAGTTAGGTATATAGTAATAATATTTTTATTCTTTTTTCTTTTTTCGTAATAAGTAATTGCCTAAATTTAAAATGTTAATTTCTTCGCTTATCACTTGTACCACAGCAAAAAGATTACGCCTGGGGAGCGATTATTAACTGTCGTCTTGCACTGGGTACAGCTGATCAATCACATGTACCAACATTACGGAAAATAAGAAAAACGAACTGCACTTTAGCTAGAGCTTAGCTTGATTCGTAAAGGCGTCTAAGTGATACATATTAGGTACTGAAGATACATCGACAGAATCCATAGTAAGACTGCAAATGTGAGAGAGTATTTTGTACTTTTTCCATTTCAAAACGGCAATGCATTAATGTATTGAATTTTTTGGAGACAGTTTGAAGGAAGCTTCTGTTAGCTAGTAAAAATCTTTTTATTTAAACATTTGAGCGCGTAATCTGATCGGAATCGGAAGCAATGAGATTTAGGGTGTTACAAACTCAAAAATGCCAATTCAATCTCAGCCTTCAAGATCAGTTAATTGTAGGAATAAAAATATCGATGCTGATAGAGGGTTCCAGACTTTAGCAGTTCGCATTAGCAAAGAGTATTATACAGATCAAGATATTCTTGATCTGTATTGTAATGATGATGATTTAAATTGGAATCAATTTCTTTCCAACATCTTTATATTTACGGCTTAATAATAATTAATCGTTTACCTCATCTATTTATTTCACGACCTCGGTGGCGCATTGGTACAGTGCTTGTCTCTGAACCGAGAGGACCCGGCTTCGATCCCCGGTCAGGTCGAGATGGAAAATGATCTTTTTCTAATAGACCCGGGGTCTTGGATGTTTATGTTTTTGTTATAAAATATAGTATCGTTGAGTTAGTATCCCATAACACAAGTCTCGAACTTACTTTGGGGCTAGCTCAATCTGTGTGATTTGTCCTAATATCTTTATTTATTGTTTTATTTATTGCAAGCACTAGTAAAATAAATTACCCAAGTTCAACTCAAATACATTTTACCCAATATTGGGACGTGTTGTAGCTACTTTAAAAAAAAACTCAAATACTAAACGTACTTAACGTGTAATTTTAATTTTTTGTTTTTGAGTTTGTCGTGGAAAATTACGAAATAGCTTATTTTTCAATACCATTGGACCGTGGGAAAGCCCAGTTGCGTTGTCCACTTGTGGGCAGTGATTACGTTAGCACTCAGTGATAACTGATAACAGCTGATAACGTGACATCAACCGTCGGGCTTTGGGCTTTATTATTGTGATAAGCTTTATGTTTTGATCGCCATTGACTCGATTGCGATATTTGAAAATGTGACATATAAAAATGTTTTTGCTAAGTATTCATTCTTCTTCATAGTCGTATTCCTCATGGCTGAGGGTCATCATTGTTACATGGAATGAAACACACGTAACAACTTTCTTGGCATTTTTAATGGAGTTGTTTGCCATTGCCTTCTCTATTTCACACACAAGTTAATAAAGGTTTCCCTCACGATGTTTTTCCTTCACCGGAAACAAGTGGTGGTCGATGAAAACTACTATACATGACTCAGATTGGTATACAAACTCATGTGGGACGAGTAGGATTCGAACCTAGGACCTTTAGATCTACAGGCGGGCGTCTTAACCATTACACCACCACCGCTTCAAGTTTTGCAACGAAATTTAAATACATATAAATAAAACCCTTCAGGAATAACTGTTTTAGAGACAACACATCCATATAACTATATTCCATGTCACAAAGCAGAAAATTATCTCAGGTCCAAGTTAGAAAATTACTTACATGGTGCAGCAATAAACCGACCACAGCGAAGCATGGCCGGCAAATAAACACAGCTTTGTGGAACCGCCACCACAAAATTGAACGCTGTACCTTACATTGGAACCTCACTACTACGCCGAAGGGCGATGGAAGTGATTTGAGTTCGAGGGGATTACTCTCTGTCATCCTTCGAGGCGGCTAAGGGACAACCGCATTAACAGCTTATGAATAAATAAATAAATATAAATATATCATGACAAATCACACAGATTGAGCTAGCACCAAAGTAAGTTCGAGACTTGTGTTATGGGATACTAACTCAACGATACTATATGTTATATATCAAATACTTATATAGACAAACCAAATCAGAAAAAGACCATTTTCAATCATGGCCGGACCGGGGATGCTCAGAGGCAAGAACTTTACCACTGCGCCACTGAGGTCGTCGAGCTGATGAAGCCTATACCACATTTTAAGTTAGACTTTCAGCTATACAACTGTAAAAACTGCATCAAATTGCATCTAGCAGTTTTTGCGCGATGCGCTAACAAACATACAAATAAATAAGAATTCTAAAAATAACTGTTTTAGCTTCTATTAGTCAAGGAAGAGCTCCTTTAATTATTTTTCTTTCATGTCTTCTATATCCCAGAACAAGATCGTTGAATGATTTAGATGTGATGGATAAAAGCTGCTGGATGCTGGAGTGGATGGCGAAGTAGAGGAGAAGCTTTTGCCCAGCAGTGGGACACCAAAATCTCCTATGTACAGAAATAGCCCACTTACAGTTTTATTATATGTATAGATTATCAAATCAGTTCCGGTCATCACTACCTTTGATCCGATCACTAACTGTGACAAATTAAATCACCTGCTATATGAATTCGGTATGTGATCCACATCGTGATTCTCATGTCATGCCATGTCCAAAAACCAACTTAACTTTACATCTAATATTTTTCTCCTGATACAAATTTGAACTCTGTGACACTGAAATAAAAACCAATAAGGATTTACATGTAGAAGATGTAAATTTGCCTTTGGTATATTAGAAAGGTCGCGTGCGTACTGGACATTGGGTAAAAAGTGATGTGACCAGACCAAATGACGCAAGTGGTTACATAACTGTCCAAATGCCTTTAGCTAGACAATTTTACAAATGACCGATCCATCTCATAGGAACACAGTTAGTGAAGCAAGAGTGACAGTTTCACACGGCCTTCGGACTTTATAGATTTTGTGCGATGAGACAAAGGGTTCAGAAATGTTGTATTGTTTTTTTTTTTTTGGGTTTTTCGTATGCAAATTGCGTGACCGATGTCGTTATGTGATTGTTGTATTTGGCCCGAGTTTTTTTTCGGAGTGAAAGTTAAGTCGGTTAAAATATGATATAGGTACATGTCTTGCTTTTAATTCAATCTCAATATAATATACACTTGGGTTGATTTATTAGAGAGCACACAACGTGGCAATGCTGCCAGCCTTCTGTGCACATTACCTCAACGCAACAAATTGCCGGAACTGACATTTTTGTTAATATTTAATTTGTAAGTTTTTTTATAAGTATATTTTTATAGTTAAACATGTTGAATAAAAAATATCTTACTGATTAGAGCTCAAACTTTATGGGAAAGTTCAATGCCTGCCGATGACATAAAATATTGCGAATATTTTATGAGATCACCATAATATGAATTGTTTTTTTTTTTTGTTATATATTGAAGATATTTTTAACTATTCATGTGATTCTTTCGTTAATGGTTCTATTTTTAAAAAAATAACGTAGCCATATTGTTTAGTCTTTTGTTTGTTGACGATAGTTAACGTATCAACATTGCATTATTCTCTTTTGCTGCAAATATTCCGAAAAAACAGATACGAGCAGCCATTAAAGCCGGTGGCGCGTGTGCAGCATACGCAGCATGATTGTATGCATGCGTATACGCATGTGTACACGTGCTTTATCTTCTATATATATAAAAGCGAAAAACACTCAATCACGTATCACGAAATCTCGAAAACTACTGAGCCCATGAAGGTGAAATTTGGCAGGAAGGTAGATTGTGACTAGGAGACGTCCGCTAAGAAAGGATATTTCGAAATTCCAACCCTAAGGGGGTGAAATAGGGGTTGCCAGTTCGTATGAAACTTCGACATTTTTAAGTGAGACACATGAAATAGATTTTGAAAACTGCATCTCTAGGGTAATGATGTAGGGGTGGAGATTTATCTCTCTTCATAGTAGTATTCCTCTTGACTGAGGGTCGTGGTTATTACATGGAATGAAATACACGTAACAACTTTCTTGGCATGGCACTAATGGAGTGGTTTGCTGTTGCCTTCTCCATTTCACACACAAGTTAATAATCAACAAGTGTGCAGGTTTCCTCACGATGTTTTTCCTTCACCGGAAGAGATGGCACGAGAAGGATTCGAACCTAGGACCTTTAGATCCACAGGCGGGCGTCTTAACCACCACCACCGCTTCAGTGGTGATTTATGAAGATTTAAGAAGTCCATGAAATGTTCGGCACGCGTACGGGAAGCGGGAGTGGGACACGTAGCGGGAAATGGGATGGGGCACGTTGCGAGAAAATACATTGCATGACAAGTCTCGGGACGAGATACGTAGCTGAAATCGTAGCGGGAAACGGGGAATTGAACTATGGATGACAAAAATACGAATATCTGAAATTTTACTTCGATTCTTTTTAAGAACTGAAACTCACGCATGCGAAGCCACGAGCAAAAGCTAGTTCCATATACTCGTGGAACATACGCACTCTCAGTTTTAGAATAGACATCGCTATATTATATATCTATGTAAGTAACAGAACATAGAGGAAGGAAACATGCAGATACATTATAGATACATTAATCAGATTCATACGCATTTTCCAACTAGAAGTCATTCCTTAGTAAGAAAACATAATATTGAGCAGAAGTCACGATAACAACATTTATATAAGTCATCGATATCATTAATATTAATAAAGAGAATAAAAGTGACACTTTTATGCAAGAACTTACTAAGTATCGGAATAATTTAATACTAATACTAATTTAAATTTGCATGGTTGCTGTCTTTTGTTATTTTGTACAGTGAATTGTTGTACTGGACGACCTGGGTGGCGCAGTGGTAAAGTTCTTGCCACTGAACCGAGAGGTCCCGGGTTCGATCCCCGGTCGGGTCATGATGGAAAACGATCTTTTTCTGATTGGCCCGGGTCTTGGATGTTTATCTATATATGTATTTGTTATAAAATATAGTATCGTTGAGTTAGTATCCCATAACACAAGTCTCGAACTTACTTTGGGGCTAGCTCAATCTGTGTGGTTGGTCCTAATATATTTATTTATTTATTTATTTATTTATTTAGTGAATTGATTCTAACTGATGTTTTAAATGAGAAATAAGTCAAGCCAATAAATAAGTTTTTTGCCTCTTCACGCTTTATCTACTCAACCAATCTTCTTGAAATACAAATTTACATGTAATTTGAAGTACGGAGAAGGACACACGGCATTACAATGTTATATATCAGGTTAAATATTATAATGTTGTTTATATAATATTGTTTTTTGGTCACTTATACAATGACCGACATATATTGTTAGTCATAAAATAAAAATAAAAATGTTTATTCGGTTTTACAACACCGAAACTAACCAGGTATACGTAAAGATAATAGAGTAAAACATACAAACGCCCGTTTCCCATGGGGATTAGCAAAGTATAAGGATTCCAACGTGCCACGGTCCTGACAAATCTCTCTCGACTCGTCTATATTAACTCTTCATAATATACACTAATCTGTTATCGTTGCCCCCAATATCCTTACCTTACAGGAGATCTGCAATCTGGTTGCTGTATGTTTTATCAAGGTCGAAATTGATCTACCATTTACAACCGCTTCATAAATACTTTTCGTCAATCAATACAGAACTAAATTCAAGTAAAGCCGTGTCCCAACGCTAGTTGTAATTTAATGTGTGAATTCCGCTTAACAACTTTTCACAGGTCACCGTGTCAAGCAACTTATCTGGCCATCGGTGACTGGACTATTAATCAATAACTTATCTACTAAATTATCATGTACATTTGTGGACTATAAATTATAAAAGAAGTTGTTTTATTATTTGTTGCATAAAATTCTGAAAGTAACGAATTTCTTGGTAACGGTAGGAGTTTTATATTAACAATTTGCTTCTTTTCCATACATATCACAAAAAAGTCCTCTGCTGCGTTTGTCTGTCTGTGCGCGATAAACTCAAAAACGACTCAAAAACATTAAGGTGTATAATCTCACAAAGATTATAAATGCGAACGTTTGTGACGATGTATGTGTGTGTATGTTTGTTACTCTTTCACGCAAAATCTAATAGACGGATTGGTGTGAAATTTGGTACACGGGTAGAATATAACCTGGAATAATACATAGGGTACTTTTTATCCCAGAATTCCCACGGGAGCGAAGCCCCGGGGCGCAGCAAGTATATTATATTTTTACCCAAGCGAAGCCGGGACCAGCTGCTAGTATTTTATAAATATAAGAAGTACTTGTTTTCCTTTAAGCCAGTATTCTCCCCTTAGCGTGTCGACTCGGCGAATCATATTTATAAAGACCAATAATATTTATATTGTAGCTAAAATGGAGAAACACAACATCAAAACCGTCTCAGCTTTTTGAGCCCTTTGTTCATATATCGCCAATTCTCATTCGGCTTCAGAGTGCAACAATATGTACGGTAGTTAAAAATATATACGCGTTAATTTGAATCAGCATTAAAAAAATAAGCGCACATAGAACGGGCGAATGTGTTTTTTTTTTAAAAAAAAACAATATTTTTTTTTCTTGAAAGATTGCTTTATATAAAAAAAAATCTTCCAATATGTGATGAAGAATTATGTTCATGTTATTAGACTCAAATGAACTTTAAAAGAAACGCGTAAGGATATTATAAACAATAGAATATAAGCTAAAAAGCATATTTTATCATCCAGTTATCATAATACGAAAATTTCTAAGGAATAAATGTTTTAAGAAATAAATGATTTACGTGAAAATCTAAATTTAACAAGACCTCCACACTGTCGCCGGACTCGGAACATTGCGTAGCTAGTATGAGTGCTTTTATTTAACGCAATGGCAAACCAGCAATGTATACCGAACTGCTAAAGTTTGGAAAACTATTCGACGACAGTCTGAAGCCGGCATAAATAGTTGACGTAATAATTTCGAAGTATTATTCGTTAGTACGTGCCGCATAAAAACTATCATTTGCCAGAAATCAATTAAATCTTCCTCATAGTTTTTGAACTTAAAATGTGTAGAGCTGACATTTATACATTTATTTCATGCGGTACAGCTCAATGTGCATGTTTCTCTTTCTCTTTCTCTCATCTAACCGATTTGCTTTGATTGAGGTAGCTTACTTAAAGCGTCGGGAGACAGGGTTTTTTTACTTTTTTTTTCTCAACTCCTCACGGTGCTTTTTTTGTTAGACGCAAAAATACGTAGTATTATATTTAATATTCACACAAGGCTATTGATGTCAATTGAGAGCAGGAAAGTGTTGATTGTAACAATTCCAACATTAATTTATCTCCTACAAATTGTATAAGTACACTTCATTTACTTTCAGATAAACATTCTTAGATTTGATTTTTATTTCTTTTAGTCATTGAAAATGTTCCTTTCAATTCATTATTCTAATTCACAACTTTTCATTTTGTATAATTTATCGTATACATATTTTGTGATCAACCATTTCTTTAAATGTTGTATCTTCTACTTTTATCTACGGCAGCGAATTATATTGTTGGCAAATGTTGTGCTCGATGGTAACTGGTGTTTATGTATCGCATTAAACTGCAAGTACAATTTACTCACTATAATATTATATATGTAGACACTGTAAGTGTTCTTAATATTAAATAAATAAATAAACTCCAAAAATCATTGGTCAATGTTATTTTTATTTTATAATTTTATATTTGTTGTATTTGTATATTTTATTTTTATTATTATCTATGTATAACTATATTTACAAATAAATATTTTTGATTCGATTTGATTATGTGTTACACATAATCTGATCTTACCGAATGAGGTCTCATTCGGATAAGATCAGATTGTGTGTCAGAATTTGTGTGTACTTTTTCTTTAAATAAATACACATAAGACTTTAAATAAATTTGAGTCAACGACCCGCACGAAACACTACGCTTGTATTGCGGGTCCGATAGACGCAAACAACAGACACGGCCACTATAAATTACACCTCTAACCATTCGTAGCTCTATAAAAACTCGAGACACGGAGGCCTTGTCAAAAAATTGACTGATGAATTGAAACAATGATGTCACAATTACTGGATGCCTCCGCTGGGTCCGCACAATGACAGTCCATTTGAGGCCCAGGGTCAGGACCCAAGGCCCACGATGTTTGTGTAGATCATGCGTTGTGACCCGACGACCGAATAGATTAATTATTTTTTGTTCGTTAATTTGTACTCTTAAGAGTTGCGCCGCCAATTTTGATACATAAATTTATATTTTAAAAATGGTATGCCCTTCTGGCATGATAAGGATCACATTGTATGAATGAGTTTCTTTCGGCATTTCTTCCCAGCAGTGGTCGTTCCGAAATGCTAGTAGTTTGTAGCTTTGGTAAATATCGTTTAATTTAGAATATTACGTGAAAAGTGCATGTGAAGGCCTTTTTTTTATTTGATTTGACGTTGATTTTAACCGGCGCGCCGCTGACGTTTAAACAAAATAGCGTACCTACTCTGCGTTTTTCTGCGCACGTTAAAGTTAACGTCAAACTTGTCGGTGTAACCAACAGTTAGTAATGCCAGCCAGTATTAATTAAATTTTAAAAATAATAAATAATTGGCTGGTTTTAACTAGTAATATTTTTGCTCCACACTAAGAGCCCCGCTCCACCTCCTCCCACGTTAACGTCCGTCGACGTTTCAACGTCGAACAACTTGAAAATTGTATGAAGATTCGGCGTACGTCAACGCAAGTCATTATCAAGACTTATAGAAAACAACGAAGCACGACGGAGCTGCAACATGCGTCGTCGCACAGTAGCGTAACGCAGGAATGAGGAATGGCCCTAAGACACAAGATAAATAAAATCTTGTCAAAACAAGAACTTGACAGTAAACTCATGATGAAATCAGAAAGGACATCAATGAAGTAATTTTTTAAATATACTTTTTTAATTAAATTAATTTAGAGATTTATTATATTAAAAGAATCTAAATTAAAAATATATTGAAATAAAACTTATGGAAGTATTAAATGAATCTAAATTCACAAAAAGTAAATAAAAATAAAACCGCTGCTGCGATCAAATTATCAAACAGGATAAAGCTAACCACAATCGAGGCGGGATGCAAGAGCCAGTCAAACATATGTTAAATTGTGTTTACACATAAAAATCTACAAAGATAAAATTATGCATATCAATGTCTAAAGGCGTGTTAAATTATTTTGACATTGACATTTGACACATCTTTTGAAGTATACGTTTTTTTTTTAATAGCCGCAGGCATTAGTTCTGTGTGGCATTTCAATTCGGTTATACTTAGTCCAATAGTAAACGTACTTATGTGTGTGTGTGTGATTTTTCCGTATATATTTAAACTATAGCGTTTGCACGCGTCAATTTTCCGGGATGAAAGAAACCCTATGTCCTTCTCAATACTTTAAACTACATGTACTTATGTAAAATTTCAAGAATATTGAATAGATAGAGCGTGAAGAGGTAACAAACAAACTTACTTTCTTATAATATAAGTTAGGATTAATATTAATTGAAAAAAAAATTACGTTTACGAGTAACTTAAACATTTCAGATAATTTTCACGTTTTGAGGTCTACCTACTAATCTCTTTCTCATCGACTACTTTCTTAGTCGTTGAGAGTCGGAGCCCAGGGTCCACTTTCCTACTTTTTCGTTTTTAATTTTTTTATGTATAGAATCGAACTTTATTGTATACCAAAATATATTTTATACAATAAAATATATATAATAATAAATAAATAAATATAAATAAATATAAATAAATATATGAGGACAAATCACACAGATTGAGCCAGCTCCAAAGTAAGTTCGAGACTTGTGTTATGGTATACTAACTCAACGATACTATATTTTATAACAAATACATATATAGATAAACATCCAAGACCCGGGCCAATCAGAAAAAGATCATTTTCCATTATGACCCGACCGGGGATCGAACCCGGGACCTCTCGGTCCAGTTGCAAGAACTTTACCACCTGCGCCACCGAGGTCGTCAAATATAATAAAATATATATAATAATATAAAAAAATATATTTTGGTATACAATAAAGTTATATATATATTTATTGTATACCAAAATGTATTTTACATATTTTATACAATAAAATATATTTTGGTATACAATAAAGTTCGGTGAAGGAATACATCGTGAGGAAACCTGCACACTGCAATCATTATTAACTTGTGTGTGAAATGCAGAAGGCAATGGCAAACCACTCCATGAATAATGCCAAGAAAGTTGTTGTGTGTGTTTCGTACCACGTAATTACCACGACTCTCAGCCATGGGGAATACGACCATGAAGAATACAATAAAGTTATTTCAGACCAAACACAAATAAACCCAAACATAAAATGTCAGTACTTAAACTAAACTTACGTAAGCTAGTTTAATATCCCCATCGCGGTAGGTAAATGAACAAATATCAAGCTCATGACAAAACCATAAAGTGCAAAATAATGACTGGAGACAGGGCAAGACTTAACTTTCTGAACTATAAAGCTTGATTACCACCTAACCTCAACTGCTGAAAGTCAGCGTTGTGGCTTCTTACTCATAACATATAGCCGAGCTGGGATCCATTTTGGCACGATGTTATTATTAAGTAAACTGTAAGTATAATAACCATTTTTTGCCAAATAAAGGTTTTCTTTTTAATAATAATAATAATAATAACCCTATAATAATTTCGTCCACTGGTGTCCCTATAATAATTTCGTCCACTGGTGTCATACCCACATCCTTACACACAAGTCTCAATATATTAGATATACATCCATTAACTTTCACCCTACTGCAAAAAGCAGTTATACTAAACACTGGTCGTATAGTTCGCAAATTCCTTTCTTCAGACTCTTAATTTCTTTCTTCTTTTCAATTGGTTACGTTTGGCCACGAGCTCGCGTATCCAATAAAACTCCTCAAAATTAATTTTGAGTGAAATATAAAAATACAAATAATAATAATAATTTCTTTTCAATACATAATTTATTACTTGTTACATTGCGATATGTTGATTAGTTAAGAGAACCTACTAATATCTAATGAAAATACTGTACGTTGGCGTGACACGTACGGAGATGAATTAATTCAGCCGAGCTGGCATGGTCTCGATCTCCGAGATGGCATAAACACGGGTTCAATTCTCGCTCGATTCCAGATTTTTTCGTCTTTACGTGGCGTGGTTCCGTCTTATAATAGGACCACTCCATATCTTCCCGTGCATGTTGTATGTGGGGACTAAGGGACACACAGCCAAGGCTGCCGATAGCCAACAGTAGTATTCCCAAGGAGGGTTGACGTCAGGCAGGCGGCCGGTTGTAAAATCATAGCCGAATGTTTAGAGTTTAAGGGTTTTTTTTTACTAGAGAGTATTGTTATATTATCAGAGTGAGTTGCACCGTCAAATTTGACGTTGATTTTAACTGACGCCCCTGACGTTTAGGTAAAATGGCATAGGACCAATGACCTAGCGACAAGGACCTTGCGTTTTTCTGCGCCCCACCCCACCCTTAAGTTAACTCCACCTATATATAGTTTTTTGGAAAATTTTGCGTTTAATATTTTAAATAAATTGTTGCTATTCATAAGTATTAGTTCGTTTTGTTTTTGATTGATTATTTTGTGGTGTCGTATTACAATGTAACCACTAAATTTCAAATTAATTTTTAGTTGCAAAACGTAAGTCGGTAATAAAAAAAGTTGAAAGCTAACGGTAGTATAATTTTTGTTCCTTTTTAAAATGTTGAACAAGTGAATATTTATCAATCATTTCTTACGTAATGAAGATTTTTATCTAGGTGATTTATAACAGTTAAAATCAGTACTTAACTTAATATTATAAATGCGAAAGTCTGTCTTTTCGTCTGTTTGGCTGTCAGCTTTCACGGTTGAACCGGTGGCCGATTTCGATGAATTCTGGAATAGATATAGTAAATGACCCGAGTCGTGGGCAGAGCTGTATGGAAAGTTATTTTTCAATAAATATTCCTCATTATATATTATAATGTGTTAAATCATTATATTTTAGATAGAAATCATTATATTTTGCAATGTCATAACAGTTAATGCTTTGTTGTTTTACCTTCTTTTTATGGTTACGATAAATAGCTAGATTCGTCACACTAGAACACAACAGATCAGTGGATCTCCACCTTTAAATGTCAATAGAATCACCCACGTTGCGCCGGCGGCTACTAACAGCCATCAAAATATGTGTGTCAAGAACAATTTCTCATAAACAATAACTTTTCCAAAAGATTTTCAACCTTATTACGAAAGCCATAAGGCCTGGTCCTTCGTGCAGATCGGTATATGGATGAGCACTCATTATGAATTGTCATAATGACGTTATATTGGACCTCTTAGAATTATTGTCTTCTGAAATTAACATTTAAGTTACGTAGTTTTGATGTCAAAATTTTGGTGGTCCAGATTAGTTGAGGTTAAAGTGTTTTTTTCGAAAGCTAGTTTATATATTGTCAAGATTCATGTGTATGTATGTTTGTGTTCTTTCATAATTTCATCCGTTTTCTACCCAATGTTAAGCAAAATAAGAGTCTTTATATAATCAATATGCCGAATTCTATTATCCTAATATTATAAATGCGAAAGTAAGTTTGTTACCTCTTCACGCTCTACCTACTCAACCAATCTTTTTGAATTTTTATTAGTTTAAAGTATGGAGAAGGACATAGGGTACTTCGTCATCCCGGAAAATTAACGCGGGTGAACCCGCCGTCAAAGGCTAGTATACTAATAACACTGCAAAATAAAATATTCTGCAATAAAATCATCGCATTCGATTTTATTGCAGAATTTTGGGTATCAACAATAAGGGATTTGAAAAGTGACCGAAATTGATAAGTACCACTTGTATTAACCGTACATTTGTATGAAAATTCGTAATCTGTTGAACTAATCAAGTGAATTTCTAAATTCTTTAGTAGGAGACATAGGGTACTTGATATTCTTATGGGAACGACTAAACGGGACGCAACTAATTAATTGTTACAAATTTATTGATAACTACTTGCTCACTAATTTCGGGATAAAAAGTACCCTATGTGTTATTCCAGTTTATATTATATCCGTATACCAAATTTCATAACAATCGGTTTAGTAGATTTTGCGAGAAAGGGTAACAAACATACCCACTCACAATCTTTCGCATTTTCGCTCATAAACGTTTTTTTTGTGTCAGAAATTTAATGATAAATTAAGTTCTCTATTATATTTCCACAGAAATATGCGACAGACAGATGGATTCCTTTGCCTAGCAGTGGGATACACAATAATCGATTCTTTCTTAGTGGGAATTTGAGGACCTCGGTGGCGCAGTGGTAAAGTGCTCGCCACTGATCCGAGAGATCCCGGGTTCGATCCCCGGTCGGGTCATGATGGAAAATGATCTTTTTCTGATTGGCCCGGGTCTTGGATAGTTATCTATATATGTATTTGTTATAGAATATAATATCGTTGAATTAGTATCCCAGAACACAAGTCTCGAACTTACTTTGGGGCTAGCTCAATCTGTGTGATTTGTCCTTATAATATATTTATTTAATAACCTAAAAAAATAACCTAAAAATAAATGGTCAGTTGTAACTACTTAATTAATTCTTCGAAGCAATTCATTATACAAGATCAGTCGATATGACGAGACAATTTAACTACGGAAGTGTCTTGTCCATAGACGAAATAGAAGAATAAAAAACACTAATCAATCCCAATCTTGATTTAGAACACAGAAACCATCGAAGTAATCAGTACCGAATTGTACGAAGTTATGTCAAATGTAATTTGAAGATTGTACTATTTTGACCCTGTCAGAAAAAAAAATTCGTCAAGATCCTATCTTGAGACATGACGTCTTGAATCAAACGACAAGTATTGTTTAAAAGACTTTACCGATCACCGATGCACCACACACGCAATAAAACAATTGAAATTTGAATCTTAATATTTCAGATGTTAGAGTTGACAATCGAACGGTGCGTCGTTTAGAAACCTGCGTCAGAATAGTAGCTATAATGCGAGAGAACACACGTTCAGAAATGGTAAAAAAAAAAGCCGAATATGATTAATAGGTCGGCGGCGAGTATGTTGTGGGCCGTGTGTGATTCTTTTCCCTTTGACAGATTGTCCCGATCTCCTGACCCGAACGCCCCGCCGAGACCTTGGTGATGTCGTCACCGACAGGTGTTTTGTCGATATCGATATTCTCTAATCCTGTAAGTCATAAAAATATATAAAGCATATTTTAGCTTAAAGTATGTATGCTTTATCTTTTTAATTTTTTTATTATAATAACAATAGCAATACATATATATATATACGAGGAAATGTTGCAGACAAAAGAACCCGGCACATTTACATGAGGTACGATTAGCATATATATATATATATTTATAGTCTATTTGACTGATTTACCCAAAGTCATTTTAATATGTTGACATTTATCTTAGTGCATTTCATGTAAGAAATACTAATATGGTATACGAGACAATGGGCGGGTTTAACCAAACTTACATGAAACTAAGTCTTAAACTTACAACCTAAGTATTCAATAATACTTAAAGACCCGTCATGTTTTCATAAAATTCACAAAAAAATATCTAATACGATAATAACAGTAATATATAATATATTAACTTGATAACTATATTTTATTCATTAGTATTTTTACTATATAGAATTCGTAATTGACGAATAACATTTGCATCGAGCGATTAATTGATCATCTGACAGCTTAAATGATAGATATCGCTAATCGTCAAAAAATTGAATCAAATCATCGATCTCATAAATTTTTTAACTATTAAGACCACGCATTGAATATTTTAAATGGTAGGGATAAAATTATATCAATATATTTGTATACCTTTGTTCTTTACTTTAATAACGTTGGTTGTAAAAAAATATTTGTTTATTTAGACAACAGAAAATAATTTTGAATCTTAAACAATATATGATTTGACCAACTGTCGATAATATAATATGAATTGGCTGCGCCTTTACTCACATTCCTATAAAATAACCAGCTCTGTCTTTTATCTGTTTAACTAAATATCGATATACAATTCAATCGCATCACTATCAACTCGGAGATTACTCTCAGCACGAGACTGTCCCGCGATGGTGCTCGTTCGCGACGCTTTGACATCCCGACAACCACCAAACTTACACCTACAACCACCAAACTGAGACACGTCATTACCACCAATATAATAAAGATCAAAATTGGCCAATTATAAGTTTGTGGAACGCATAAAACGTTTCTCATAACGTCGACCGTTGATAGACGACTGTAGCAGGTCGGTTTTTTTTTTTTCAATTTTGAATATGCAATATATGAAGATATTGAGCGATGATTACTCATATTTCTCGGATGTGTTTGACAGTTGGCTTTCGTGTCAATGGCCGTCTATATGAGTGTGTGATGAGCTTTATATATTACTTGTCAATCTTCGATTCGTAAGTCGTTTTCCGTTTTTGGCAACGAATCATGCGCAGGATTGATGGCGTTGTAAATTGTTTGTATATAAATAAGTAAATTATTTCTGGTATGGGTATGCAAGGTCGATAGTAAATTGTGATAATATTTAACATAATTATTAAGAGAAGATATTATATGTTTAAGTTATTAATATGGTAAGTTTTAATTCCGTTTACAGAACAATAATAAAAACCATTTTTGACACTAATGATAGAGAGTTCCAGAAACAGAAATTCTATTGATACAGAAAATTATTCAATACTAGCTGCGCCCCGGGACTTCGCTCCCGTGGGAATTTCAGGACAAAAGTACCATACCTATGTGTTATTCCAGGTTATTTTCTACCCGTGTACCAAATTTCATAACAATCTGTCCAGTAGATAATGTATGAAGAGGTAACAAACAAACATACTTACTTTCGCATTTACAATATTACTTGGGATTGGGATCATATATCCGTTAAAAAATTATGACGATCAACGACGTATTCCACTTTGCGCACTGACAAAAATGGCACATGAAACAATAGCACTTGAAATATCCCACATATAATAGACTCACGATACTACAGAGCGTCATTGTATTCCAACTGATTTGCGGGCTGTTGGAAGCATGCCATTAAAGCCTGTAATATTTCTACCCGCCAGGGCTGACGTATGGGACCTAGGGCTTCTGTGACGGCTCCCCGGCGCCGCCATTATCTGGCCAAAGTGAACACGTCAACGGATTTAAATACGTCTCTTAATACTGGTGGGGCCATGGAAAAAGAGATTTTTGATAGACCGGGTTTATTATGTGCGTCCGCTCATAAATTATTTTTGTTATTATCATAGATTCTAAGCAACGTGCCGCGATGATACCAGATTTTGAGTTAGACCATTTATTTGCGCATACAATTGAGAAAACAGCATCAAATTCCGTCCAGTAACTTTTGCGTGATGCGCGAACAAACATAAAGACAGACAGACAGACAAACAAAATTAAAAAAAAATGGTTTTGGCCTCTAATTAGTCCCATAAAAACCCCTCATAATTATTTTTCTTTAGTATCTACATAGCCCACGTACAGTTTTATACAGTTATATATATATATATATATATATATATATATATATATATATATATATACAGCTTCACCTAAACCTCTCGCGATCATAACACGGTTTAATTTAACTACTTTTAAACTTTCGCGTTGCATAATTATATACTAAACTAGCTGACGCCTGCGACTTCGTTCGAACTGCGAACAATTTATGATAAGGAGTCAAAATTATTAGAGAAATTTAATTGTACAGACAAACGTAACGATACCTATACAGAATATGCTAATCAGACTGGAAAAGTATGCACTTTCTATACTTTAGCCGAACTGTTATGACCCTTCTTCAGGTGTTCCAGATCTTATACTAAACATCAGGTATTAAACGCCGTACCGTAATAAACAATATGGAAATAGAAAAGGTATGTGAATACCTTTTCTATTTTCTTTATTACAACCATTATTTATATTGTTTACGGTTTAGTTTGCAGCGCAATCGCCAATCTCCTGGCCACCGCTACCGTTCCTGAAACAATCGCCCGCCTCACCGGTCAGCCGTACTGTCCGTCCCATCATTAAGGTAGTCACATATCAAGTACACTTCATTAGCCACTCTTCAGACGTGAGCCACATCCTGACCGGTTAAGTGGAAGGGAGATTGATGTATAATAGCCTGGAATTAAGGGCGATTGTCCTTTCTTGATGTATTGTCAACTACTTTGTTTGTTTTACCGTTAGTTCTGAATGCAGTTGCCTATATTTCTTTACGAATGTAGAGGTTTTTAAACATTGAATCGAGGTTGGAGGATATGCAGTTTAAACGGTGATCAAAAGGACAAAAGATTACAGCTCATGTAGTAATTTTGTAGGACATGATTAATTATTGTTTTAGCATAAAATTTGCTTAAATCAAAGTTACAAAATCGGAAAGTATGAGAGAAAATTTAATAAAGAGCATTTTGTCATATTAATATTTTCGTCATTTTTTATCATCTTCGACACTATTTATAATGCACAGTTTGACTTACGGATAAGATCCGTAGAAAAACAAAACACAACAGTAAAAATACGTGACGGAGAAATACTATAAATATTCCTTTGGTCACAATCATAATCTGTTATGTTTATCGCAAAAAAAAAACAATGCTACTAAAATCATAGATTATATGAGATTAAAATACCTTTCATAAAGAATACAGATTCAAAATTATAAATTGCTTTCAAATAATGCGCTTTTATATTGCAACACACAGAGTCGCTTTTTGCGGCAATTGCAAAATATGACAAATTGCCGTCTCCATGATTGAATCAAGTAAATCCACGAATTCATAAAAGTCATTTATTTATAGTCTAAGCAGAAATATGCAATTTATTTTAAACGACAAATTAATATTAATGTTTAACTTCTGAAGAGCTCAAGTAGTATTTGAAAGTACAAAACCGAGAAGAAAAACATTTGCTTTTGCAAAAAATAGAATACAAAAGTTCTACTTTGGGGCCTGCAAGAAAAGTCTATTGCTTATTACTGAGTTTCCAGTGTCAACGAACTGAGGCTTTTGCTTACCATCAGGTAACCCTCACATTCGATTTTCAACTATATCGTAGTATCATAAAAACTTAAACAAATCCATATTTTATGCTGCTTATATTATATTTATCAATTCTACAGCACTATGACATCCCTTTCCGTACATATTATAAAACAGAATCCTCTGGTGCGTCTTCTGTTCGCGACAAACTCAAAAACTACTGCACGGATTTTGATGCCGTTTTCACCAATAAATAATGCGATTCCTAAGGAAGGTTTAGGCGTAAGGTAATTTATTGTGTTTATACTCCAGCGAAGCCGGGACGAGCCGCTAGTGAAAACCTATCATTTGCTTAGACTATTATCTAGATAACGATATTAAAATCATAAAAAAATCATTCACGGTGACGCATTAGACGGCCAACTGTTGCGCAATGAGATTTCCTAAGCTCATAATGTAACGAAGACAAAGAGACGTAATGGATGATGATCTTGATAAGGTGCATGTAGGAGCGGAGGTCACTTGAACAAAGTTTTCAAAATACGTAAGTACTTACAGTTTATTTTAAAAATAAAATGGCAACGACAGCAGAGAACGGACTGACTTTTCCATCAACCATACTAATCCATACTATAATATTTTAAATGCGAAAGTATGTCTGTCTGTCTGTTCCGCTTTCATGGCTGTACATCGCTGTACTGATTTTGATGAAATTTGGTACACATGTAGTAAAAGGCTGCTGGTTCCAACATAGGGTAGATTTTTTAAAAGAAAATCAACCCCCAATTGACTATAATGGGGGGTGAAAGTTTGTGTTCCGTTTTCGCAGAATAACTCATGCGGGCGAAGAGGAGGGCAAAAGCTAGTTTAACATATATTTTGGTGTGACTTGTGGATGTTAACCGTGTAAAGTGAAGACGAAAAGTGGAATCCTGGATTCTGGTGTTCAACTCAATGCTCAACAGTTGAGGAAGCTTAACTGAGAGAATGAATGATGAAGAAGAAGATGCAAAATTAAATAGAATTATTACCAACGTGTACAACAGAAATAGTGCTAAAAGAAGAATTGACTAATTAATTAGTTAGATATGTTATGGACCAAGTTATCAAAAATGCCCACGCAACTTGAATAATGTCCCAAATTGGAGGGCAATCTGCTAATATAATTGAATTTTCTAGAATTATTGTGCTCGTCATCTATTTATTGGGCAGAGGACGGAACAGACAATTAAACCAGGTTTTATCACAGTTATTAACTACAAAACTTAGTAAGATAAACGAATTTTCGTAAAACCAACTCCACGTAGTATTGTCGCACCTACGCTTGAGAGTTATTTGAACCATCTTCTAGGTTAAATTTATTTCACCCAGAATGGCTTGTGTCAATATTCATAGTGCCCGGACATTATTAATAAGTACCTAATGTTATAATTGGTGCTGGTCCATAACAGGTACATTAAAATCTATTAATTAACTATGTCCTTTTTTGTCAAGAGTGTGCGAAAGAACTTAACATGAGTACCTAGTTGAATTTGTAATGTTATTTATGTTAAGTTTGGTAATCTATTACAGTTAATGTAAACTTTTTTTGCGTCTTTTAATTTATATTAATCTTTGCACCTGTCTGCACATACCGCAGACCTATGTTTTGTCCTAAACCCATGATTGGCTAAGTTCGACTAAGAAAAAAACATATGACTAATGACCAACTAAATTGGGCGTCTGTCAGAGTAATTTGTCAAAGCCAATCATGGTCCAAGAATTTCTACCATAATAACGTTCACGGGGACTTCTGATATTTTTTTGTTCGTACCAATTTAAAATCTAATTACGATAGCTAGAATCCCGTGTTAGGGAGCACCCACAATGGCACAAAGAATATAATTTCGTCATGTTAAGGTGACAAAAAATTATGATTAATGATACATTCGTGGTCATCACAAAAGATCTGTCAGTAGTGTCGAAGACCATCTTTATTCTCGTCACAGTTTAAAAAATACACACAAAGTTTTTTAACCTACTGATGAATTTTAAGTTCCAATGAATAAGTTTTTTTTACACTGTGGTATTTTTTGATATGTGGACAGTATCAAAAAATATTCAATGCTAAGCATGGGCCGTGACCTTTTCGCGTCGTGATTCGATCGGGAATCAGTCGTGACATCTAAATAACTGGGTGCTAAGGTCGTAATCAATGACGGAAGTGTGTGATGACGGAAAACTTGCAATTAAATGGCTTTGATGTTGCTGTGGTGATAGGTTGGGCTGCGTGGATAATAAATAAATGGACAACACTCAACGGGCCACACTAAGAACTACACAGGAATGGAAACAAACCAACCCAGGACCGCAGACAAACATTTGTGATCGTTCCGCACAGTCTAAAACGCTTTTATGGATGTATAAACCTAAAAGATGGAGAAAACTGTATCAAAACCCGATGCGTGGTTTAAAAGAAAGCATAGAAACAGACAGATACTGCGAGCGAGTTTGTCTAATTCTATTTGGTGGCTAGCCGTTCCCCTCAGCTCCGTTCTCGACAAAATGTATAAGTATATAACATAGTAACGACATTTTTCGCACAAACTTTTACCACCCATTTCTGATCTAAAATGAAAAGTTCTTCGATTCAATCTCAATTTCAAATGGGTTTAACGCAGCAGTTTAACCGAGAAGTGTGACAGACCAGTATGGAAGTATGTACAGTCACCAACGTGAAGTTATCCTGAATTAATTTCATTGTATAGCTTGTTAAATCTCAGACCGTTCTGACTCGTATGTTTTGAGCCATCCTTTAAAAAAAGCACTCGTTTACACTTGACTGTATAATGCTAGATGAGTCATGTTGCGGACTGTACCAAATTTTGTTTTTGTCGTCCATTTTGCAACGTCTGATTGGGACGCATTCAATTTACTTTGTGACGTGTTTTCGTGATCAACACTCACAATTTGTTATGATGTTGACAAGGAAAATGTAAAGGAAAATTACAGTCTCTGATTCCATCCAAGTATGTACTCCAATATACTCCATACATTGTAGGTACCTTCAAATGTCATGTCTACCAATGGCATCACTAAATAGGAAAGTAATTTATTTCTTAAACCAAACTGGCAAACAATGCTTAGCAATTTGTACATATAAAACTGAAATAAATTAAAACAAGTTTTTTTTACTAAAACTACATTCTTGCCACAAGCGTTTATTGTCGTGAGAGCTTTCAACGCGTATCAAGAAATTATAAAGTCCACGAAGCAGAGTTCGTTCGTCGCCAGCCGATCCGGGGCGACCGATGTCATGCAAACTGAAGCTTATTCAAGAAATTACATGACAGAAAAACATCGGGACAGATGAAACTAACTAAAAGCTTGAAAATAAGTTCAAACCGAAGCGTCGTAATTTAGTGGTGGGTATTGAACTTTAACAAACTAAACTCTATGCATAATAAATAAATATATTAGGACAAATCACACAGATTGAGCTAGCCCCAAAGTAAGTTCGAGACTTGTGTTACGGGATACTAACTCAACGATACTATATTTTATAACAAATACATATATAGATAAACATCCAAGACCCGGGCCAATCAGAAAAAGATCATTTTCCATCATGACCCGACCGGGGATCGAACCCGGGACCTCTCGGTTCAGAGGGAAGCACTTTACCACTTCGCCACCGAGGTCGTCAATATAATCAAAAGCACATCTAGTTACCCTGAATGAACGTATATAGCGCTTAGTGATAGGTTGGACTGTGTGGATAATAAATAAATGGATAACACTCAACGGGCCACACTAAGCACTACACAGGGAACGGACACAACACACTCAGGACCGCAAACAACACCCAACGAACGTCTATAGCGCTTGGGTTGATGTGCTGTTGACTGTACCTATGTGGCCAAATATCACCAAAACAAAGCCATATAAGGCGTGCGACCACCAAATCCAATCAAACCAAAGACAGCCCGGTGCCGGGAGACAAAGACCTTGACTCCCCAGTCATGGTGTGTCAATTACGTGTATTGTAGCGACTGCGATCTTATCGGTTCTGTGACAAAAAATATGCCGCCGAGATGATGTATACGCTAGATTATAAGATAAACCTGTACTGTATTTTACTGTTTGCTGTACTATATTTTGCTTAGAATAACTCTCGAGTCACTTATTGTGATCACTGTGGTGTGTGTGCATATGAATACGTTCTCTGTACTTAGCAGGTTAGTATTTTAAGTTTCTGTCATATGATATTGTTTGTATGTTCCTCACAAAAAACTACTATGTTTGACCATTGGGCTTGATTTTTACGCAATCGAATTTTATTCTATCAATTTTCTCCAGGTCTTGTGAAAGTTCACAATCGAAAGAGCATTAATCAATGCGTTTGATATAATATACTTTGCTTATCAATAATTAGTTATTTTAAAGGCACGAAACAACCACAATTTAAAAATTAAGAAAAGGGAAATAAAACTTATTTCAAAACAAATCGCAGCATGTGTCGGTTGCAAGTTATTAACCGATTTTTAACCCCCGACGCAAAAACAAGGGTGTTATAAGTTTGACCGCTAAGTGTGTCTGTGTACGTGGCGAGCTACGGTAGCTCGTCAACGGGTGAACCGATTCGGATGCGGTTTTAATTATAGCTAATATGTTTGATCAAACACAAAAAGAATATTGAAAGTCAGGGGTTTTTTAGTTTGTCTAACCAATAAACTTGTTAAACAAACACATGCTGAGATACAAGCTAGACATAAACAATATCGTATACACTAAAAAAAATAGTATATCTATTAAAAGAAAATGAAACACTAATGTTTTGTTTCATTTTTTTTTGATGATGAGCAAGCAATTGAAAAATGATACAGCGCGGTTGGTCAGCGCTTAGTGTTTGGTTTTATCTGTGTTTCAAGCGCATACTACCTCCAATCGGTGTCAAGCCACGTCGGATGATACGGCGCGATCTCG
This sequence comes from Plodia interpunctella, assembly GCF_027563975.2. Lineage (NCBI taxonomy): Eukaryota > Metazoa > Arthropoda > Insecta > Lepidoptera > Pyralidae > Plodia > Plodia interpunctella. The sequence continues at coordinate 1,367,250 of NC_071308.1, read as the reverse complement.
CCACAGATTGGCAATAATTACTACAGTACTGTCCGTCTGTTCGTCATCTTATATCTCCAAATCGATCGTCATTTTGTCGCAATTAATGTCTTGGCGATTTTTGTTGCCTTTTTTGGGTTAATGCTCTAAAGTGTCGCGTTTTTGTTTTTTTAATGTTCCTCTTTTGTCATCACGTTGTTATATCATATTTAATATTATATGTACTGTACCTTAAAATATTTAATAGGTTTCAAGCTTTACTGATTTTAAAAAACTTTAATTAAAAGCAGTAGATACTTGAATCAACCAAGATCGACTTTACTACAATCTACGACCTCGGTGACGCAGTGGTAAAGTGATTGCCACTGAACCGAGAGGTCCCGGGTTCGATCCCCGGTCGGATCATGATGGAAAATGTTATTTTTGTCTTGGATGCTTATCTATATATATATTTGTTATAAAATATATTATCGTTGAGTTAGTATCCCATAACACAAGTCTCGAACTTACTTTGGGGCTAGCTCAATCTGTGTGATTTGTCCTAATAAATTTATTTATTTATTTAATTAATCTTACCCATAATGGGACATATAAAATAAAACTACCCTTTGTTACGGAACCCTAAGCACCTAATTTTCTCTTCCATTTCATTGATAATTTAACGCTTACGATTTCTTCTTCTGCGCACATTATGAATGTTTAACTATCACAATTTTACCAAAAAGGCAAATGGCGTTCGAATTTGACGGCCGTAAGTATACCAGTAAGTAAGTATATGTTTATTTTTCTATGGATTCCAAGTAATAGATTAAGAGACAGAGGCGCAGGCGCAGGCGGCCCTTGGTAACTTCGATGGCTACATTATTAATTTGATTGATCAGAAATAAAGCAACGTGGATAATTACAAAAGACTAGACAATACCTAGCAAATCCATACTAATATTATAAAGAAGAAAGTGTATTTTTGTATGTAATGAATAAACTCAACTACTGGGCCAATTTTAATGAAATTTGGCAGACAATATTTACCTTTTATTATGGTTTAACCCGTGCGAAGCTAGGCCGAGACGATAGTATCATAATAAAGAAGTTCCCATTGTAAATACTCTGTGACCTTAAACTTGATATAACCAAGCTCGATACTCCTTCGATCGCAGCTACAATTCAGCCGATGTCACTGTAGTCGTGACTTGACGTCAACCCAGTGTTGGGACAATATCGATAGTTATCGATAACAAAATACGCAATATAATATTATCACAATTTTCAGGAATAGTAAAATTAATATATGGGAGATATTAATTTTTATTAAAGTTTACTAATTTATATTATTGTATGTGATAAGTACTTCTATTAAAATGTTAAGCCATAAAGATTTAAACATATGAACTGTAAGCAAGACTAAAGTGAAAAACTTATTTACTTAGTTTTTAGTATAGTCGTTTACAATTAATATTATTTACTTCAAAAATATCTCTGAGAATCCAGTTACTTCCATCAAAATTTACTTAAATTAAAACCCCATAAACATACACATGACCGTTATGCCAGGGCATAGCCACTTTAACGATAACTGACCTGCAGTAATTTTATCGACCTGATCGCGATCAGTTTTTATCGATAAGGTCAACTATCGACTCGACCACGGCCGCAGTACGTGTGGACGATTACGGCGGCGTATTGACTCAGCCGAATCGGATCTCTCATCATTTACATAATGACACCTTGTACGCCTATTGTGGTCCAAGTAAATAAAAAAAAATAAATCAAAAAGCAAAAAGATAGTGACAAAGTTTCTTACAGCTATGTTTCACAAAGTTTCACGAAGTAGAAGTGGAGTAAGATGATTTATCAAAATATACTTCATATTGTGATAAACCATCTCACCCCACAATCAGCAACCCATGATCGAACTAGGAGTTAACCTGTATTCACGTGATTTATCTTGTAAATTCACGGAAGTGTCATAGGTAAAACTTACTACCTATAGAAACAGTTATGAAAACAGATTGCTAAATTTGTTACAGTAATTCCCAAACTAGTTACCTGTTGTTTGTGCGTAGTTTACGATATTTCAATTTAATCTGAATATAATAGTATAAAAACTCATGTGGCACGAATAGGATTCAAACTAGGGTCCTTTCAATCATAGATAACTCTTTCAAATATAGATGCATGGACTCAAATGTGCAATTAATAACAACGGAACCGAGTTCCAAATTGATAAAAAGACGTTTTAGAATAATACAATTATAGCAATTAATGTAACCTACAATAAGGATATATCAAGCATTTCCTTTATTTTGATAGTTTCGCGGTAATTTGCAAATATCAAGGATTCTATTTCCATAAATACTAGAGTTTTAATTAACTTCTATAATTCAAGTAGCTTCAAGCACGATTATTTTGTGCAGATGATTGTCATTATATTGCAGAGAAAGCTACCAGCCTTCTTGGAACACTATTGGTGTGGGGAATCTCCTTTTTATTTAAATAAATATAAATAAATAAATATATTAGGACAAATCACACAGATTGAGCTAGCCCCAAAGTAAGTTCGAGACTTGTGTTATGGGATACTATAACTCAACGATACTATATTTTATAATAAATACATATATAGATAAACATCCAAGACCCGGGCCAATCAGAAAAAGATCATTTTCCATCATGACCCGACCGGGGATCGAACCCGGGACCTCTCGGTTCAGTGGCAAGAATCTTACCACTGCGCCACCGAGGTCGTCAATAATAATAATTTAAACTTAATAATAAACTTTAAGTAGTTTGTACATAGCATAAAATCTTTTAACACACAAGTGATATTAGACGCAAAATGAGCAATACTTATACAAAATCTCCTCGTTCAAACATCTTATGACTTACACCAAAGGACTATTCTAATAACATTGAAAATTCCCTCCAAAACGTACACGAAATATTTCAGACAAAGATTCTGTAGATAACAAGACAGCATTGTCGTTTCCTGTTATTACTGCTTATTTGCTGGAGGTGAATTCTCTATGATTGATTTTTGTTTTTTTTTTTAATGGCTTGCTTGTCGCTGGTATTTTTTGCCTCTTCGAGCTATGGGTGAGATTTTAGAGCCATAACTTGTTGTGTTGTGGGATTTTTATATTTGTTCCATATTTTACGCAAAATGAACTGTATATATATACGTTGATGATATTGTTAGTATTTGGGATGGCTCGATTTGCAATACCTGTCGAAGGTGACTAAGTTATATGTAACAATGTAATCATTTTAAGAGTACCATTGTACACTTAGTTGACAAATAAGTGAATATGAATATAGTTGACAAAGTAAAAGTCAAATTAGGAGGTGTTAAGAATTAGAACCAAGATATGAAGACTGTTTTATTAAATTGCTAATAGAAGAGGAAGAATTGCTGGCTACTAAATGTGTTTTATTGAATGAAAAAAGTAGGTCCAAGTAGACCAAGAAAGAGTTTTGTAAGTGAACTGGAAGAGAAAGCAAGCGTCGTTTCTTATAGATCTGATATAAAGATCGGAAAAGAGAGATGTGACAAATACTCCATACAGACATACGAGCCATTAAATAATAAAAAGGAGACATGGATGAAGTTTTCGACTTGTATTATAAAGCATTAAAAACACATAGAAAAAGAGTATATGAGCTAAAGCCTGATCTACTTACTCAATATGAGCTATATTGATAGAAACGCAGGTACATGAAAGAAAACAATTGGTAAATGCCATTAAACCTATTTGTATTTACGTTTAAAAATGACAAATACAGGAAAACTAGGTTAAGATATTGGAAATAATTAAAAAGACACAATCATTGTACTTTATTTTTATCCTTCTCGTGACTCAGTAATTTTTCCCACGATAATGACATCATCAATGTTCAAAACAGCATCTTAGAATCCGTCTAGAAAATATATTTGTAATTGATAAAGAATGCAATATAGTTTGTGACTCAAAGGGACGTAAGAATCATTGCGTCATACATGATAAAATCTTCGTACCGTTAGAGTCAGTATAATTAATTTTCCTGTGAGACCAAGTGAATATAAATAAGGTAAAACAAAAATACAATAACGTAACTAATTCTATTTAATATCCTAGTAATATTATACTTAAATGCGAAAGTTTGTGAGGTTGTATGTGTGTTTGTTTGTTGCTCTTTCACGCAAAATCTACCCGATGTTTTGTTATGAAATTTTGTACACGGGTAGATTATAACTTGGAAATAATACATGGGTACTTTTTATCCCGAAATTCCCACGGGAGTCATGCTCCATGGCGCTAGTATGTAATAAAATATAAAATAACAAACTAAGCCATAATTTTTGCAAACAAAAATCATGTCATCAAACAATGACTGAGAAATATCTTACGCTCATGAAATTGAAACAAAATATCTTCATCCATAGGTATTCCAGTATCTATGGACGCCTGGTCCAGAAGGACACACCCAAGAAGTGCTGGCTTGATGTCATCAAGAACGATATGCGTGCCAATTGTCTGACAACTGGGTATGCTGACGACCGTGCGAGAGACGATAAAATAGGAAAGCGGAACCTGGACTCCAAAGCTTTAGGGCTGAAGCAAAACAAGAGAGAGAGAGCTACAGAGAGGTCAACAATTGTTTAGAAGCGACACTATAACGAGAAGAATAGAATCTAACGTATAAATCATTATAATTCTATGTAATTACATTTCAATTAAAAGATATTCCGGCATAACAGTAACCTATGACCGTAGTGAAGTCATCGACTGCAGGTTCGAACCCGGCTGGACTCAAGTCACGCAGATCGTGCCTCCGCGGATGTCAATCCATGTTCACATTGATATGTTTACGACTTACTTGTGTTACTAAATTTATTACAGTCTTTAGTTTGCAAAATAAATTACTTGTTATACTACTAACTTCGGTACAATATTATCTTGTTAACAACACTGCGTTTTAATCATCGCTTCAATTAAATTGCTTAACTATCAGTACTAATGTTGTATGTATAAATGCTATGTTAGGTTATGGTTAAATAGTCGTATTTTGGATTGGCTAAAGGTGTATTATATACTTTCTTAAGATGTCAAACGCCCATCCATTTAAAATAGAAATCTCTTTTCCATTGAAGTTTAATATGTTTTCACATTCAACTACTGTTTTGTATGTATGATGTAGTTAATGTTCTTTTACGTGTAATAATGCAAATTACAACAAATGTTTGCTTGAATTAAAATAGGTATTTTTATCGCTTGACCTAGAACTTTTCAATGTAATGAGGTGCAAATTTTGTACTTCCTACTACCAAAGGAAGGCTATTCAGAAAACATTGCCAGTCATATTACCGAATATGTAAATACTAAATCTAGTTCTATTTGTGCTATACATTTTACTACACTACTTCAACGAGTTGGATCACCAATCATACCCTTCAAAGACTGAACCATTGCAATATACACCTGAGCTAATTATTTCAACTTATGTGTCATACTCACGCGCATTGCTATAAGGCAATTTCGCCACAATATGTAACAAAATGTAGTCACCAGAACGTACATAGGAGAGAGGCGTAAAGTCAACGTAAACAGCAGTCGTTTCAATACATACACGCACAAGCCGTGACGATACTGTGATATGACGAAACGGTCGCTCTATACCGCCTGACAGTCTCGGTCGTTAAATCTTGCCGCTCTGATACGTCCTGGACACTGTAGCGGTCTGCAACTGGACTGTGAATGAACATTCGTATCTGTCTCTTGGTGAACCAACTCTGGCGTTCATAACACTCGATATGCGATGTTGAAACGACTATAAAGTGATAAATTTTGGACCTAGTATAGACCCCTGGGTAAGTCCAGCTATTTCATAACGATTAATTTGAAACAGTAAACTTATTTCAGCATAGCAAAACTATTTTAGATTAGTCCTTATCATGAAATCAGAAAATTTTTAGACAGTGTCTAAAATTTTTCCTCAAAATCCTTTTCTTCAAAAATGACAATCAAATGTGGGTTTTAGAACATTCGTATCTATTTCTTGGCGAACACAGGCTGGCATTCATACTAATTGTAATTCATACATCTTTGAAACGAATAGAAAATGAAAAATTGGGTAAACATTTCTAATTTAATTTTTTTTTACCTAGTATAGAACCCTAGTATAGTATTTCAGTAAGTACATAAAATAATTTGACTAATATAAAGACAATACAATACAAATGAAAATAGAGAAAATAAATATCAAATACAATACAAATGAAAGGTATAAAAGCGGATTTGTCGCTAAATATAACACAAGATTTACAAATTGTTTGATCAGTTTCCTCTACATAATACCTTTTGGATAGACAACATTTGATTAGATAGAACGACATAAAAAGTCATTAAAGACTAAAGTCGGGCAGTGTAAATGCCATTTCGTAATTAAAGCGGTATACTGAGTACAAATAGTGCGGGAGCCATCAATACCGAATTAGTTTTGTTACTAAACTATTCAGAAAGCTACAATGGTGCTAAATAACGCGTTATTGCATTCCATCGCAACGTTACGGAAGAGGATCGCTCGCTTTTTTAGTTCTTTGACCTTCGTTGCTTTAACCAAATGAAAAATCTAAACATTACTTACTCATTGACGTCAAATATTACTTATTAGAGAAAAAACATACCTAGATGTTCACTTATAGTTGTTACAAAGGTCCGGATTTTGTATTATTAGTGCCGTTAATTTATAAATAAAAACTAAACTAAAAAATGATTTAAATTACAATGATGAGACACAAACAATTGTTTGAATAAAGTATGTTAACTTTTGTCTTAAAACTGTCTTGAAAATTCTTTAGAAAGAAATAAATTTTCTTTACCAGTGTAATAGGTACTTGATAGAAATGCTCAATGACTCTAAACATTATAGAATCTAATTATTTTAACAACAAAATTTCCAAAAAAAAAAAAAACGTGTTGCACTCCGGGAGTGCCGGCAAAAGTGAAAACTTGAATATTAACGTTGTGCACTTTTGACGTCTTACGAATTTTCGATCAGGGTCACGTGTCCTGTCACGCGAGTTTAACATTTTTTACTCATCACAAAAAGTGCACAACGCCGCTAAAGAAATTTTCACTTCTAAAAAATATTAATGTTAGTAGATATTAAATAATTTTGGACTTACATAATTGGGTTACTTAAACTTATTTACTTGATTCGGAACTTGGATATGAAGCCAAATAAAAAATCATAAAACCGTACCAAATTCTAACAAATTTCGGCGCCAATAAAAGAGGCGTCATCAATTTGAAATTGCATCAAATTAAAAAATACTATTTCAAATCCATTTCATAAAATCTCATATTATTTCGACCAGTTTATGAATAGCTATTAGTTTAATAGTTGCAATGTGATAAGGTTGCTATCTGTATCAATTTGTTATGCCCATTTGTAGACATCGAGATGCGTTACAACCTTGTTCAAACTTAGTTTCCACAAATTAAGAATACATTTTAATGACGATTTAAGGTATAGAAGGAAGCGTTTAACACTGCATTGGTGGAAGTATTAACTTCATTATGTTTTCAAATAGCTTGATGATAAATGTAAAACGATATCGGAAGCGATTGCATAGTGAAATTAAGTAATGCCTTGTATCCCTTTAAAAAAAAACCTAAAATTTAAAATTATATACACATTGGGTTTGTAAATTTTATCTAACATTATTAAATAATATTTTAAATTTTGTCCGGACTATACCTAATATGTACAATTTTTAAAACATCTTACTCCTGTGTTATTTTTTAAGTTTTATAAGTGACTCAATAATTGTTTTCAATATCGTTTACCAAAGTTAATGCTTAAAAATGTTTCATTACTAGAACTAAGTTTATCCATTCTTTCTTGAATTGCACCAGCTAACTTCCAAGACCCCATACCACCATACCTCGAAGTCTCAGTGTTCGGATATCAATAACGAAATTATAGTCGTTAATTGATGAACCGTGGTGACATTTGGCGGCAGCCTCACACGCGCGGCACCTTTGTAGTCGGCCATCTTGGATTTTATGTCAAAGGATACCGCGCTCAATTAAAACGTACGGAAAGCTATGCGACAGTTGTCTAGTTTTCTGGCATTTTTTAAATAAAGGTTAATTAGAATTATAAAAAATCCCAATTGCTATCGATTTGGCTTTTTGTGGTGTTGAAATGGAATTAAATAATAACTTTTGTTGATGACATGAAATAATTATAGATTAACAAGAATTTATATATAACTATGTGACCATAATTAGGGTACAGAATGTCAGAAGGAAAATCAGGAATCTTATCTATTACTTTTCTTTTTCAAAATATAGATAAAATCAAATGTAAGCTTTTGCCCGCGACGTCACCTGTATGACTTTCCCAAGGGTTACAGTATTTTATAGCAAACATATGTTTCTGATCACAGTTACAAATATGTAACCGCGAAGGGAATCGAAACTCGAACCTCCAGATAGACGGGCGAGGTGACCACTACGCTGCGGAGATCGACAATGATATGAAAACACCATATCCTTCCAATTACATCAATTACATCGACAGGTGTAGGTGTGCCACTGAGACGTGACTTTCGTTATTGTGCCCTCTTTTATTGCTACGTGTTGTAAAACAAATTAATTTCAAAGAAATAATATTAACCCTCTCTTATAAATTTTATTTTTACTTCATTAAATGTTGACCTTTTCGTAATAGTTCGGAGTTTTTACTTGTCATAAAGATGGCACGAAAAATATAAATAAAATTGTAATTATTTTAAATTTTTAAATTATTTCAAACTAGCTATCGCCCACGGCTTCGTCCGCATAATTTATCATGGAAGCAGTTATTTTTCCGGAATGAAAGGTACCCTAGGTCCTTCTGCGTACTTCAAATTCCAAGAAGATTGGTGAGTAGATAGAGCGTGAAGAGGTAACCAACAAACAATGTTACTTTCGCATTTATAATATTAGTTAGGATTACAATGTGGACGAATATGATGATTATGTATAGAAGTTGGTAAAAACAGTTTATATAGATAACAATGAATAGTGTTCTTCTTAACGAGCCACTGCTCAAGCCATTATCCGTGGCATTGTTTAGGTCTGTGATTACATATAAATATATATATATAAATATATTAGGACAAATCACACAGATTGAGCTAGCCCCAAAGTAAGTTCGAAACTTGTGTTATAATGTAGTTGTCGAGGCAGGCGAGCATATTTGACAGGACATAGTCTGAAAAGAGGTGACACACGAGCAGGTAGCACTCATGCTATATCCTCAAAATAATAAAATAAAATAAAATAAATAGATATATTAGGACAAATCACACAAATTGAGCTAGCCCCAAAGTAAGTTCGAGACATGTATTAAGGGATACTAAACTCAACAATACTATATTTTATAACAAATACATATATAGATAAACATCCAAGACCCGGGCCAATCAGAAAAAGATCATTTTCCATCATGTCCCGACCGGGGATCGAACCCAGCTGCACTTTACCACTGCGCCACCGAGGTCGTCAAAACATGGACTAATGAACATAGTAGAAGAAACTCTATATAAGAACATACCTAGCTAAGAAAATATACTGGCTATTAACAGCCATTTTAATATCTTCACTATAGCCAATGGCCTTTCTTATAGATGGTCAAATTCAAATCATACATTTATTCAGAAATTGATAATTAACAATATCAAGTGCGACTTTGTCTTTCTATTCCGTCAGTTCTGCAAACTTTAAAGATCTCCATTCCAGGAACGAGTTGTCAACTTGTCATTCCCAGTAAACCGTTGTGGGTTATGCCGGGGCGGTACCGTTCCGGCGAATTAGCGGAATCCGGCCGCCGGATGTGTTTCAATGGGACTTTGTATCCGATGCAGATGGCCTGTATTTGGACGTTTTTCTTGTTCCGTCGCTGAAGGAGTTTGTTACTTTATGTGGTGCGTGTCAATGCTCTTTTTCCATCTGCTTTTCTGCTTTTTTTCAACCAAATGTTATATTCAAATTTCAAAGATATATAATCTTTATTCGATTTAAGATCATACATCACATATTGACATAGAATTATCAGCATATCACCATCAAGTTTTACCTAAATTAACATAAAAGTTGACTGGTGCAACCTGTCCTAAGTGTACTTCCAAAGCGCAGGTCAAGAAGAATAGGCGAGACAAACTTCTTACTTACCTCTTATTATTTATATTGGCGACACAACCCAGCTTCGCTCGAGTAAAGCCCCAAATTAAGTTCGAGACTTGTGTTATGGGATACTAACTCAACGATACTATATTTTATAACAAATAGATAAACATCCAAGACCCGGATCAATCAGAAAAAGATCATTTTCCATCATGACCCGACCGGGGATCGAACCCAAGTCCTCTCGGTTCAGTGGCAATAACTTTACCACTGCGCCACCGAGGTCGTCAACAATGTAATGATACAAAATACTTCATATTTATTTCAGTAGTGAGATAAACCAAACGTAACTCAACTCTCGAAATATTTGGCAAGCATACTATTCCTATCTCCATTCATAAACAGACGGACATACAATCTGCAGATTATATTTGGGGCAATTAATCTATTTTTGTTTAGATCTGTTGGCATGTGACAAACAGCATTGTGTTATGTGCCGACCCAAATTCTCGATCATTTTCATGGATGGAAAGAAATTAAACATTTGCATCTCTCATTACAATTGCTAAGAATATTTTCTTTTAATAAATACCCTTGAAGCTTAAGATCCACATTAATATTTTTGTTTAGTGAGCTGTTCAAACTACCATTACATTACTACTGCCCTATTTATAACGGATTTGGATTCCGGACAAAACAAGACAGCAAAGCCAAGTCACAGCGTTCTTTTACATCAACAATTTCATAAACCTTATTATGTTCTATCTAACTATAACGTGTTAGTACTGTAGTTAATAGAAACACTGATAGCAATTTTTTTGGTCTCTTAAAATCTAGATAAGTTGGAATTAAAATTATCGGTAAATTTAATTCCGCTTGACACAATCAAGTTGGATAAGAGTATATTAAAAGTTCTATTTTTTCTCTTCCAAGATTTTCTTGCATAAAAAACAATAATAAAGTTTCTGCTTTCCCTAAATTATGAAGAAACAGAACAACTCCTGATTCCACTTGCCTGATAAATCTATATAGGTTTTTGAAGTAACTCTGTATATAATTACTATATTATTACTATCCCTACAACTATTAATATTAGAATTCTGTCTGCAGCCTGTTTTATTAAATGTGTTGGTAAATAGTTTATATTTATTGTATAAGTAGTTTTAGTTTAAGTCTAGTTTATAGTTATACCACATGAATGACGACCTCGGTGGCGCAGTGGTAAAGTGCTTGCCTCTGAACCGAGAGGTCGGGTTCGATCCCCGGACGGGTCTAGATGGAAAATGATCTTTTTCTGATTGGTCCGGGTCTTGGATGTTTATCTATATATGTATTTGTTATAAAATATAGTATCGTTGAGTATCCCATAACACAAGTTTCAAACTTACTTTGGGGCTAGCTCAATCTGTGTGATTTGTCCTAATTATATTTATATACACATATATAAGTCTAATATATACCACCCATACAGGAAGAGCACTGGCGTACTGTAATACAGGCTCTGCCTTAACAGTTGTCAGTCTCCAACATACTGCGGTCTTATCGGCATCCTTATGTAAATTACATTGTACTCCTTACGTTAAGTTTATTGAAGGAAATAAATACATTTTTACTTTTTTCTCTTTTAAGTACATGTTTATAAACCTTAAGTACCTATCTGTCTTTGAGATATAAAAAGTTTTTCGCCGAAATGTACTTTCGGTAAACAATCTGTCTGAGGTTCCACACTCAAAAGTAATACTATTTTCAATCAATCGAACTTTAGATCACGTTGCTCACATCATATAACGTTGTCCAATATTGTAACGCGTCTTTACCTTACTTAAAGGACGGCGTCAATGACCCCTGTGGTAAAGTTAAAAACTGCTGCTCTATAATTAGTCTCAGTAATACTTGCTCTGGTTTCTGTCGTGGATGTAAAAATTAATATAAACAAACACAATCTTACAAGCCCGGGTGGCCTCGCACCCGACCAGTTTGAAAATCACCCGAATACCTACTGTTTTGTTAACGGAGAAGAGCGTCGTAAATTTGGTAGATTTATCGATTAGTCACGAGCGCTTTTTGAGAATTTTCTGATGTCGTTTAGATACTAGTGAGAGAGTGTAATTGTAAAAGATTTTGGATGTAACCAGCGGACCCTGGGCTCCAACGCTTACGAAGAAACTGGGAAAACGCTCAGGTGATAGAAGGCTATCGGATGTAAAACGATAAATGTTGGGTTTGGATATCCGTTAAGAAGCAACTGTTTTATAATTACTGTGAATTCAACAATTGTGAAAGATTTTGGATTAAATTTGTATATATTTAATTTGTAACTTTTTAGTATAAGTTTAATTTAGTTATAATTTTATTTATGTAGTTATATTATTTTCATAGATAATTTCAATTAAGTAAATCTTTATAATAAAGAAAATATCTTTATTTCGGGTAAGTAAAACATATTAATTAATACATAACAAACATATCTGTCCTTCTTAATAAAGAAGAATTATAAGATGGGAAATTATTTACGCTGAAGTATACCAAGTAATTTTCGATTCTGTTTATTAATCAAAATTACTAAAACTGAAATCTAAGACAAAGTATTCATATATTAGTAAAATCTGTTATACCAATCTAAACTTAGGCTTTAGTTGTATCAATCAATTTTGACTTTAACCTGCGCAGAAAAACGCATAACACGACATTGTATCTAAACTTGAGCGCAGGATAAAGTTGACAGCAACCCACTCTATTTGTCATCATCATATCGAGTGTGTTATTGCTAACGCTGGTGTCAGATTTTATTCAAGTCGCCTATAGGCATCTGACATTACTTTCACGATTACTTACCGCCATTTAGTTGCAGGTGCAGGTTGCAGTGAACTAAACTGTCAACTAGGGTGCAAGTTTTCTCACGAAATTTTCCTTCACCGGTACCAAGTGGTGGTCTATGAAAACAGTCAGATTGGTATACAAACTCATATGGCACGAGTAGGATACGAACTTGAGACCTTTCGATCCACAGGTGGGCGTGGTAACCATTACACCACCACCGCTTCTTGCTTGTCTATTGCGTGAAGAATATCGAAGTTAAAAAACGGAATGATATTGATAAAAATACAGAGTACAAATGAGCATACATATAACTTGATACATACATATACATATATATTAGGACAAATCACACGGATTGAGCTAGCCCCAAAGTAAGTTCGAGACTTGTGTTATGGGATACTAACTCAACGATAGTATATTTTATAATAAATACATATATAGATAAACATCCAAGACCCGGGTCAAGATAAAATGTAGCGAATTCGCTGACTGACCAAAAAAGGTCAACGGATCAAACAATCCTCAATAATTGGAAGATGTCGTGTTTTATAGTTGGAAATCGACCTTGTTTTTGCAATTACCGAAGAATGATTTCTTAAACAGATGACGCACGCATACAACGATTATAATTGTACAAGGTTACTTTAAGACCTTATTAAATAGGTACATCGTAAGTACATAGAGAAATATTTTGGAAATTATATAAAAGAGAACTTAATGAAGACAAATTTACAAAAAAAAAAACAGATGGCCATAAGACGAGCAAGCTTTATCAAAATCTATACATACAATAACACTGTAAATGGGGTATGTTTGTACATAAGAAATATTAAAGATAAATAAATATTGGTGGCCGTTATGCGGGACTAATAGAAGCCAAAACATTTTTTTTTTTAATTTTTGTTTGTCTGTAAGTTTGTTTCTTCGCACAATGCGCAAACACTCTCACAGTTGTACAGCATATGGTCTTTTTGAATATCTAGTATAGGTTACATCGCAATATGTTGCTTAGAACCCGAGATATTGACAAAAATAAGCTATGAGCGGACGCACGGAGCGGAACGGACGAGCGGAGGCGAAGCCGCGGGCAAAAGTTTTTATATTTTAGTAAAAAAATATCGACAAAAAATAAATAAATAAATATATCAGGATAAATCACACAGACCGAACTAGCCCCAAAATAAGTTCGAGTCTTGTGTTATGGGATACTAACTCAACGAAACTATATTTTATAACAAATACATATATAGATAAACATCCAAGACCCGGGCCAATCAGAAAAAGAACATTTTCCATCATGACCCGACCGGGGTTCGAACCCGGGACCTCTCGGTTCAGAGGCAAACACTTTATCACTGCGCCACCGAGGCCGTCAAAAATATCTGAATTGTAAACATTTTATATATTTAATATCGACTTTTCATGAAATGCTTAATTTATCTGATTTTGGTACAATATACGAATTCTTCTCGCGAATCGTCGGTTTCTTCCACAGCCGCCGAGCGTCGGAGCTCAGGGTCCGCTATATATTTCTCATTCATGCTATGACTTGATATAAAAATAAACAAAATAAAGTCGTTTTGAGTAAAGAGTGTCGTAACCTCACTTTCTTCTGCCCATCGTGCGTGAATCGTTTCTTCCGTGCGCTATGTTGCGCAAGCGCTTCCGTTTGGTGACGCTTCATCAATTCCATTGCTTTTTTTCTAACCAAATAATGTTATTTATACGATTTGTGGTCAGTTTATTGAAATAATAGGTACGTCTGATAACTAGGGGTGCCGACGACCATGCAAAGTAGAGATGAAAGAGTAGGAAAACGGAACCTGGGCTCCAACGCTCAACGGCTGTGGGAAGTACCCGGGAAAACGCAAAATAAGGGAAATTGGGATGAGTTGAAATTTTTTGAAGTCTGGTTAAATCAATGAATATGTAAGTTATAGTAAAAATAACAATTCGTTAATTGTTAGAAAAAGGCCGCCTTGTACATGTGTTTGTAATAAAATTATATAAATAAAGATCAAATAAATAAACAAATACATTAAATAAAAACTCGAGAAACGGTCGTTGTTTAATTCCCCAAAATGGACTAAAACACGACACGAGATTGAATCATAAACCAATTTACGTCGATAATGTCACCGGGTCTAATCGGGTGAATAAATTAACTATAATTGGTCGTGACATTAAACCGTCCGGAGATTCGTCGTTAAACACGATCACACAGCTCATAATGTATAAACTTAAAGGTGCAGTTCCATAGACACATAATAAAATTATCTTTTTAATCTGTACTGGCTTGAGTAAAACCATAATAAAGACATCTTTATCTTAATCTTATCTATTGACTTGTCGAGTGCGGATGCGCAGATCTGCGTGTATTGTTTAACTATTGTTGTCTGGTGTTAGCACACGAGGGGTTAAAAAACCCATTTCAAAATCCGTTGCGTAGTTTTAAAGTTAAAATACATATGGACTGACATTTAGAAGCGACTATGTTTTATACTATGTAGTGATGATGATAGTGAGAATGAAGGAAAACACTACGATAACACTTCTATAACGAGTTTGTCATAAGCAAGATATACGCAACCAACGTTTGTTTATAAAATAGAGCTGTTCCTTTGACAACTGTTCTGTTAACAGTGACAAAACTGGGATCTCCCAGTAATTCTTATTTTGAAATTTTGAAAAATAAATATTGATATGATGAATACTTAAAAGAAAGATATCTTGCAATCAATATCTTCTTTGAGAGAAAACAGAATAAAACAGAACATACCATAGAACAAAACAGAATATAATATTAAAAAAAAAATTTTCGTAAGTAAACATTTTGGTATATTATTTTTTGTTTAAATTTATTTTGTTGACGCAACTAATGGAATTGAGCCTTAAATTCAAATAAAAACGAAAAGCTGCTAATTGCCTCCGAGCCGAGCTTGTGACAAAAAGGAGACAAACCAGACGACGAAAGCTCTAAAAAAAGCTACTGTGACACGCTTTAAAAACCCACAACTCAAAATAAACTCTATTTTCGTCCACATAAGGTATATATTGTTTTCGAAATTAATGTTAGCTGTGAACAATTTAACAAAGTTAATATTTAGTCAGTAATAGGATATCTCTCAGTCAATTTACAAATTTGCTTTTAATTTTCGTGCCCAATTGATTCTCAGCAGCATCAGCACCAAATCATATGTTGGTAATTATTCTATTTTTTCATTTAGTCAAATAATTTCCTTTATAAATAATCTTAACAGATTTTTTTTTCTGTATTTATTTCAATAAGAAATCCCAGATGGAATCTCAATCGGAATTAATAAATCATAAATCATAGGCGATTTTTTTTTATCTCGAATCCTTTTGACCCGACATTAGATTTTTATTTTAATAATTTAGTTTAACAACATTTTTTCGTATCTAAAATACGAAAAAATATTGTTACAGTGCATAAAATTTTCCGTTAATATTTTTTTTACCATAACAATAAAAGTCACTTTTTAACGAGAATATTTTTTTAAATTTTGGATTTTAAACTTACGGCATGACTATTAAGGATGTCGAAACCGTGCGAAGAAAAAAATAAAAAGTAGGAAAGGCGACCAAAGGAGAAACCAAGAAATTGCTCAGATGAGGAAGTGACAATTGAAAAGAAGGAATTTGAATTTGAACGTTGGAGCAGTCGCGTGAAACACGGAGGTGACAGCAACCAATGCCATGTGTCGCCGTAAAAACTACACGGTCGGTTTACTACCAGTTATTTTGGGTTAATGACAAAACTGAAGACAATCGTCCAAGACAGACCTGGCGTTGTTTAGATTGCGAGAGTTTAGTGTTATTTCTGTTAAGATCACCACTGATTTCATTGTTTAACTGTATTTAATTCCAATGCCACAGAAAATGATTCTTTCTATTGTATTCCTCTACGCTATTCTTGTAGTGTACCAAAATATTTCATGAAAGTTGTGTCGCTTGATCGCTATTGAACACTAAAAATAATATAAATGCCGCAGTTGAATAGAAATATGTAATATGATCTGATGATTTGTTGTCTCCTACGATAGTTGCGAGAACACTATACTCTTATCCATAAGTATTAACTATTTTCATTGTAATTTGTACAATGTTTTAACTATTAATCGAATGCTTTGATTAAACAGTCAATATTTGCACTGTAATAGACATAATTTTAACTCGTTTTTCATTCTGAAAAATTAAATATTAATACTGATAAGTTTTACGAACATTCAACGGAATTCAACATTTTTGGAAGTGAACAATACGGTCTGGAAGGTTATTTTATTTCACAAATAGATATGCTTATGAAGCCATCTTTGGCCATATATATTCTGTAAAGGGCCTAACCAAATAATTTATCAACATTCAAAATCTGTTTAATCAATTCCTCTTATAATATAACGCCCTATTTTAAAAATGAAACAAGAAGATCTCCCTAACAGTTGACACGTTGCCAGCGCCGTCTGTCACCCGGCTCATTTGTTTACTAATTACATCCGATGTAATTAACTGTGTCGGTTAAACCAGTCAACCAATGTTTAAATCAGGGGAGACAAATTGGTGGTGAAACTTTTTTTTAACGCCCGACGCAAAAAGAGGGGTGTTACAAGTTTTACCTCTAAGTGTGTCTGGCGACAGCCAGCTCTGTGTACGTGGCACCGTAGCTCATCAACGGGTGAACCGAATTGGATGTGGTTTGTTTTAATTGATAGCTAATTTTTATGCGGTGGTTCTTAGATATGTTTGATCAAAATCGGTTCAGGCGTTCAAAAGTTGCAGCGAAATGAATAAGTATTGTGATAAGTGACCTGACCAGACCTGATAGTGAATCTGGATCGGGTCCCAACGATGGAAATCTTGAATTTTTTACTTCGCAGACACGATTTTGTTTCTCACGCGTTAACGAAAGAAAAGAATACTTGTGTCAAAAATTATACATGTGTAAAATTATTTCTTAACACATAGACAGAAAATTTTCTGTGAATAATTTGGCACCGTAGAAGATTCTTGAATTTGTCTTAATAATTATATCATAAAATATATTAATATGTTAAGAAATATATCTAATTTATCTACAATAAATAAATTTACCAAATATATATCTGCTGAATATTGAAGAAAACGCACAACAATCCTAAATTGAACGACCTAAATGACTGCACGTAAAATAATTAAAAAAAAATCTTCATTTATCTCCACAATCTTTATAGAACAGTGTTCCAAAATATAATTAATACAAGTATTATTATGAACACAAAATAATATTGTGAGAGACTGGTTTTTGAACTAAGCAGAGCCTGTATCTCAGAACACCAGCCTAAATGTATCAGTGACATATATTGGTCCTCAAAAATTTGAGCTGAATCGACACGCTATGAAGACGAAAATCCCGAACTAAAATTCCAAATGTTTTGCTTCTTATAACAAAGTTTAAATTAGATTTATTACGTGTTTACATATGAGACAAATCGGAGACGAAGTTTTAATGGTTAGAAAGAGAAATGTGAATACTCGTGTAGGTGTCGTGTTAACGCGACGTTTATTTTTTTTTACTTCATTTTATTGTACAGCTGTCATCGACTTTAATTTTGTTTTATGTAAATTGTTTTATCTGTGGAAACAGATGTTTTATGATAATTTCAATATCATTCTGTGATTATGATTATATTCATAGTCGTATTTCACATGGCTGAGGGTCGTGGTCTTTACGTGGAATAAAACACACAAAACGACTTTCTCGGCACTATTAATGGGGTGGTTTGCTATTGTCTTCTCAATGTCACACACAAGTTGATAATCAACTAAAGTGCAGTTTTCCTCACGATGTTTTCTTTCACCGGAAGCATGTGGTGGTCGACGAAAATTACTACACACGAGTCAGATTGGTGTACAAACTCGTGTGGCACGAGTATAGGATTCGAATCTGGGACCTTTCGGTTTACAGTCGGGCGTCTTAACCATTACACCACCAACGCTTCCAATTTCAAAATTGGATTATGTTTAATCTTATTAACTGGGTTACTTTATGCGTTTTTATGCCAAGAAGGTCATGAAAAGCCGCTACTATAAGAAATACCTAACCTCCAGTACGAGCTAGCTGGACCATTCCTGTCCATCACCAGCCGTCCCCAGCAGTGACACAATTAATCTTGCAATGTAAACAATTCTGTCCCTGATCGTCTTCTAGGAAGCTTTTACGTTTGGTGTAGCGTCTTACTTTAAGCGAGTATTTGTAGAAATTTGGTAGTGTCAGAAAAAACTTTTTGATTAAAAGCAACTATTTGGTCATTGTTTAAGCTATATTTAATTTTGTGAATAAAAAAAAATACCTATATGAATTTATGTGTTCCTAATTTGAAGATATTTTTAATTTAAGAGTCAACTGACTCTTACATTAAATTTCATTTTTACAGCGGCCCCGTCTCACTACGTTTTTAAATAAAATGGCGTATGATAAAGTTAACGCCAAAGTTGACTGATGCAACTAATCAATATTTTTTTCAATGTCAAATACTGACAAAGAGAGATGGACCGAACAATCCTAATTCAAAAATATTTTCTATTAATACTGTGGTTGCAGCGAGACTGCTCCATAGAAGAGGCCAATGACAAAGCAATTTCTGTATTGATCTAAATTAATATTTGTCTATAATATTTGTCTGCTATTTCGACTCGAAAAGAAGAAGTGAGACCACACCTCAACCCGTTTAAAAACGTTAAACACAACTAGGAGACACTTCTGCCGTGGTCGGCCGCTTCTTTAATAGTATCTATATTGGGACTTGTTTTATGTCACAAAAGAAATTTGTTTAACACAAAATCGTTTAGTGCAGACGCTTTTCCGTTTGGTTTTGTCTGGTTGACTTTTCTAATTTCATTGATTGGAATTTGTTTCTTTACCATAAAAAGTATTCTAAGGGTGAGTTGCACCAGTCTACTTTGACGTTAACTTTAACCTGCACAGTAAAGTACGCTATTTTATCAAATAGGCGGGAGGTGCACAGGTTGAATTTAACGACCAAGTTGATTGGTATTTTTGGTCATATAATATAATATAACTTGATTAAAATTATGGCTATTTCTCGGAATAACTTTAGAACAGTAAATTTGCAATTGTAGGTATAGGTAATCATATGATTTCACTAAAATAATAAAGATGAAAAATATCAACACCAGAAAATAGATCGAGCTATTTTTTCACGAGAATCCATTCTTCAAATTCATTTTCTTTAAAGTCCCGAATTCCTTTGTCTCATTTCAACAAATCGTTTATCATTCTCCAACGAATCTGATAGGAATGCAAAGGCAATCCAGAGCATGCATTAGAAAGACGTATTTGTTTCTACAACGCGTTCCTGGGATATAATTAGAGGTGCAAGTGTTAAGCATCCTTCCTCGACACGCTTCGACGCTGTTTGTACTAGCGGTGGCGTCCCGACGACATCCACGGCGCCGCCTGTACAATTTACTTCACCTACAACCCAAAATATCACATCGACAACTCCTTTGTTATCCAAATTTGAAATTTAATATTTAAAAAATAGAGTAGAATCTCGTTTAAAATTAACATCATCATGTGGTTTATCGAGTAATTCAAAGAGATGTCCAGGAAATTAGACTTTGTTTACGTTACATCAGAAGACATACTCCTTTGTTCCGTTTGTCTTAAGTCACAGATGGGTTAACGCAAATGGTCCAAGGCGCCTCTGTCCTACCCGTCACATTGTAGACGAGGAAACGGGGACGGAAGAAAACCGCATTTAGGACGGTGTCGTAAATCCCTGGAGTGACAAGTAAAACTTTATTGCACTATAAATTAGGATGCATAACCGCCAAAAATAGGTATTGACGTTGATACCTAGCTGTAAAATGTGAGCTGTCCCATGCTGTGTTTTACGATGAAAGTATTGTCGAATAAAATGTGTTGACGTGCGTCGCTCGTGATAATCAATCTTTTGTCCTTTAAAATCTGTCGGTAGCTCGTATAATTCTTACTACGACTAGCGGCACTTACACTTTATTCTTAAATGTAATAACAATTATTTTTACTGAATAACTTTTCCCTGTCAATATTTCGGAATTATATTCCTTCAGTTTTAGTCTATCTGGTAGCAATAACTGCATTGAAATTACTCAATCTTTATATAGTAATATGTAGTGTATATATAATATCTTTGCATAGTCTTCAGGCGTTGATGATTAGATATATTTTCCCTAAGTTCTGGGTTTGTTTGCTGGTGTATTTACTAAACTGATAAACTAAATATACATTTAGTATCTCATTTGTTTATCTAAATTAAAGAAAAAAATGGTGTTTACTCTTGTGACGATGCACATTTAATAAGTGATTTTAGTCTTATTTTTATTTTAACCTTTAGTTGTGAGATCATACCTATATTATTTATATATATTATTGATATTTTCATATCATTGACTACCTCACTTTGTAAACAAAACTGATTTTATCTCTTCTGAATTCATCTATACATATCATAATTTATAACAAATAAATCATTTTAAAAACATCAATCAACGAATTGTTAAGATTTTACATCAAATCCAATCAAATGAATTCCCGATTGTGTTCGTGTCCCGCCAGCTAATGGAGCTTGGTCTGGTGCCAGATCAATCACAATGTTTATGAAAGGACAATCACGACAGAATTCTAATTTCGCTTCTCGTAAACACGACAACGACATGACGACTACACCGCAGCAGTTACGATCAGCTTTTGTTAGATTTGTGTCACTGTGTTTGATGGTGGACGCTGAAAATAATCTGAGTCTTTGAATGTTGAAGACTGATTGTTGAGTTTCTTTGATATTATTAATCACATCTAGTTCTTTTTTCTCAGAAAGTTTCTTAACATAATTTGAGATGACATTGAATTCAATATCATAACATAGTTAGGTAATATAAATTCTATAGGAGAGCAATTTTTTGGTGTATTTATATGTGATATCGAATTTTTACGAAAACATATACGAACTAGGCTTGAGCGAAACGCAGGCATTGTTTTGATCTAGGTTCTTATCTGTCTGCGTTTTGGACAAAGTATTTATGTTTTTTGTATATATACATATAATAATTATGATATCTTGTATATTATCAAACAGTAAAATCTAGCTACGCAATATTATTGATACATAACTGCACACTAAGCGCCACTATCATATTTTTACCAAATTTATTAGCGAAATTTTACTTTAAGAATTACAATTTTCGCAACACAATCATGTGTGTTTTACCAATTTATTTTGTTTATTAGCGAAATTTTACTTTAAGAATTACAATTTTCGCAACACACATGTCTCAAAATAGTTCATTTGTATCTTTTTTTTTATCATAACTTTTTACATTGTTTAGCTTTTGTGACACGATGTTCGTAATTTTTACAACGCAGTTAACTTTTTGTCAAAGGATCTTTGCAACTTGTCAAACGTCCAAAAATTATAAAAAGGCATTAAAAATGATACAAACCCGCTCGGGCGGTGTCATAACCTGGAAATGTTAATGTGGAATGAAACAGATACTGTATGATGTGTCAAACGTGTGAAAACTAATAAAAATGTCGTTAAAAACTTGTCTTGGGCGTTAATAGTTAGGAATGTTAACAAATTGTAAATTTGCACTTGGAGTTATTTTGTATCTTATGAATGTTGCTTTTAGATTGAAGATTGAATGAAGACCCCTAATTTATTATGTCCCTTAATTTACAACGAAAAATATTACGAACTTCGTGTAGGAAATGAGTAACGCAATCGAAAGACTAAGGTGCATTCACAAAATATCTTATAAGGATTTCCAAAATGTTGAACCAATATCAAAATTAATATTAATTTCCACTATTATGCATTTTCCTCTTGAATCACTCTATCTATTAAAAAACCCGCATCAAAATCCGGATATAGGGACAGACAGACAGCGGGAAGCGACTTGTTTTACAATACGTAGTGATACGTAGATATCTATTGCCTTCCATATAAAAGTCGTGTTCCTCATGCATGAGGGTCACGGTCAATTAATGGAATAAAACACACACGACGAACTTATTGGCAATATTAAAACGTATCAACTTTTTAGCCAAAAAAATACTAACATCGTATGAACCGTCGACATGAATCGAATGACATCGTATCAATAAGCATAAGCTCTGTGATCATATTTATCTCTCTCTCTCTTTCGTCTGAGAGTTTCCCCGGTTTCTTCCTCAGCCGTCGATCATCGGAACCCAGAGCCCGCATTCCTACGTCTCCACTTCGCACGGTCGTTGGCATTCCAGTTGTTTAACGACTTTTCCCATATTTATCAACACTAGTTTCGGAGTAATGCCTCTGGTATTTATTAAAAGATTGATATTCTGTCGCCAGATGTCTCTGTGAGGTCGTAACGTACACTGACGGACAGACAGACTGAAATATCTCAAACGGTGTTTATTGACGCAGTCACTGAAGGAAACGGGACATTATACAATGTGACAAAATTAGACGTTTTTCGGTTCGCCTTGACTTTTTATCTTTTTGTTTGTCTTATAATGTGTCTTTTGTTTTCAGAAGCGACATGGTTTGTTATTGTTTGATCTTTTATTATATGCTTCCCGGGGCTTCGCTCCCGTGGGAATTTTGAGATGAAATATAGCTATAGAAATCTTGGATAATGTACCTTTCTAATGGTGAAGGAATTTTTGAAATCGGTTCGGTAGTTTCGGAGAATTAAACAGACATTATTGGTTAAAAAATACGGGTCGCTCACGTGTGATTATCGACGAAAATGTCGACTATAGTTTCAGTATTGTAAATGTTTTTCTTTTTGTTTAACTTTTCCGTTAATAATCATGTAAGTGACCTATATTTTTGATGAATAAGTAAAATTATTTTAATTTTTACACCCCTTTCATTGTATTCGGTTAAAAAAATTAGATCTCAAAAAAAAACCGCCAGACTTCCAGTTAATCCATTCTATTAATAGCTCTGAATATTCAGCCCATCTATCGTGTGTTGGTATTGAACATCCGATCCCATAAACTGACCATAACAGGCCATAGTCACCCCATCAAAGACAGTGGACCTCACACGTCGACTGTCCGTGTGTTTGTGTTTACTGTACTCATAAAACTATTATAATGTTCGGCTCAAATAGCTTTATAAACATTGGAGTATGTTCGATATACGGTAGGCTGGTGAGAATTTTAGGTTTAATAGTTTCAATTAAGTATGTTTATGAGAAGTACCTCTTATTTACTTAAATTTTATTATATATAAGAAACTAGCTTTAGCCCGCTGGCTAAACCTAGTTCCTTAAATACCGTGAGAAATCATCGCGTGATTTCTCACGGTAGCAGTTTTTTTCTGGGATGAAAGGTCCTATGTCCGTACTGTAGTACGGACATAGGACCTTTCATCCCAACTCAACTATATGTATGCAATATATATATAATTTCAAGTAGATTGGTTAAGTAGATAGAGCGTGAAGAGGTAACAAACAAACTTACTTTCGCATTTATAATATTAGTTATTAAGATTGGTTGGGCAAAAATTGCAAATGTAATTATGTAGCTAAAATTTTCTTTAAATGCTTATCGATTATGTGTTACTCATCTAATGCTCCTGTAGTGGGAAAGGTGGTAGATCTGATGAATATTTCTGGAATCTACTTAAGGTGGTTCCATGGGTCATTATTTGTTTTCAGTGAAGGTAAGTGTTGTGAAAAGAGCTGTATTTTATTTTGATAATTTATCAGCTAGTGTGGGAAATATGAATACATAAATAAATAGATATATTAGGAGAAGAAATCACACAGATTGAGCGAGCCCCAAAGTAAGTTCGAGACTCGCGTTATGGGATACTATATTAACGATACTATATTTTATAACAAATTCATATATAGATAAACATAACCAAGACCTGGGCCAATCAGGAAAAGATCGTTTTCCATCATGACCCGACCGGGGATCGAACCCGAGAACTCTCGGTCCAGGATAAACACTTTACCATTGCGCCATCGAGGTCGTCAATATAATCAATGTATTACATGAATTATTCCAACTCACTCTTGGCCAGGTTTTAATTCATTTGGTGACTCAAATAGACAAATAAAGTAATCAGTTTTTACAGCTTTTCGGTCATAGTCAATTGAAATTGGGTGGTCTCCACGATTGGCCATAATGAACATCGTCAAAATGTAGTTTATCGAGCTTCGAGATTAGCTCATCTTCTTGTGAATCACCTTGGATTATAAGGACCAAGAAATGGCAATTTATAGAAATGTGGAAAATTTTTACTTCCTCTTGTGGTCGCTGAGACAGTTAAGTTAGGCGTTTGTAAACACTTTTTCACATCAAATTTTAATGTTTAGACAGTGGACACAAGTGACGTCACAAATGTTGGTCAAAAAGTGTTTTAATCATACTTTAATTAAATCGTTTGTATTGATATTATAAATGCGAAAGTTTGTGACGATGTAAGTTGGTTAAGGTTGGTTTTTCACGCAAAATCTACTGGACGGATTGAATATAGGTACCCGGGTATAACCAGGTAGAATATAACCTGTAAATAACACATAGGATACTTTTTATCTCGAAATTCCCACGGGAGCGAAGCCCCGGGGCGCAGCTAGTGTAACATAAACAAAATCAATTAATTGAAATGACATTTCATTATGTGAAATGCATTTACATGTTGTAAACCCTTATGGCAAAAAATACATGAAATAAATATATATTATATTAAATATACTATACGGACAAATCACACAAATTGAATTAGCTACAAAGTTCGAGACTTGTGTTATGGGATACTAACTCAACGATACTATATTTTATAACAAATACATAAATAGATAAACATCCAAGACCCCGAGTGAATCTGATAAAAATCATTTTCCCTGATTCCCGGGGATCGAACCCGGGACCTCCAGTGCAGTCCGGCATGATGACCACTGGGCCACGGAGGTCGTCATTGAAAGTTCTCGATTAAAACAAACGTGATAATAGTGAGTTTGACAGAGATACAGCAATAACCGATGGTAAGCAGTAATCGTAATCAAAAATAGAGCTTGTAATGTAAGCCCGAATTAGCCGGGGTCAATGAACCTGCACTTACACGTGTCAGCTTTTCTTACTGAAGTTTTTATGTTAACTTTTAGTTTGAATTAACGACTGTTTTGTTTTGAAGAATTCCACTGTCAAATTCTAAAAAAAAAAATATTTTTAATAAACTTAAGTTTTTTATATACCTATAAAATTATAAAATGTCTTAATTTAATCTTTGTAAAACATAGTTAGATATCCGTAAATGAATTATAATTATATTAGGACAAGTCACACAGATTGAGCTAGCCCCAAAGTAAGTCCGAGACTTGTGTTATGGGATACTAACTCAGTGATACTATATTTTATAACAAATATATATATATAGATAAACATCCAAGATTAGCCCGGGGCCAATCAGAAAAAGATCATTTTCCATTATGACCCGAGCAGGGATCGAACAAGAGCTCTCGGTTCAGAGACAAGCACTTTACCAATGCGTCTCCGAGGTCGTCTGTGATAGATGATCCTCTAAACACACACACTATAGTAGGTAATATTTACTACCTGGAAGTATTTCACAATCTGTGTTTACTAACTTATTGTAAGTCTAATTGTTACTAATATATTTGAATCTTTGGTCATCGGAACAAAAATTTATTTAATCAAACAATAATCTGAAAATTGGTTAAGTTCGATAAACTACATACTTCAGATTGAGTCTTCACTAAATGGCGATAAGTAGTCATAAAAGTCATGTCAGATGCCTTTAGGCGACTTGAATAAAATCTGACACCAGTGTTACCAATAACACACTCGATGTGATGATAATGATGAGGAGTCTCCACTTGGTATAAAACAAAGTCGTTTCCCGCTGTCTGTCTGTCCCTATGTTTTAACCTTTAAAACTACGCGAAAACGAATACTGATGCGGACTTTTAAATAGATAGAGTGATGCGAAGCCGGAACGGGCCGCTAGTCAATTATAAAACGTCGTATTTTAGACAGTCCTATGAAAATCGGTCCGGTGAAGGAAAACATCGTGAGGAAACCTGCACACTGGTTGATTATTAACTTATGTGTGAAATGGAGAAGGCAATGGCAAACCACTCCATTAATAATGCCAAGAAAGTTGTTGTGTGTGTTTAATTCCACGTAATGACCACGACCCTCAGCCATGAGGAATACGACCGTGATGATGAAGAAAATGAAAATCGGTAATGATCGATACTGCACATACGATTGAGTCTTTTAATTATAAAGTTAATCCCCAATACCTTAAGGGTAAGAAGTTAAAAACACACACACGTCCGTCCAGCCCCCCCCCCCCCTCACCCCACACACACAAACCGGGGACCCGAGCTAACTTTCTGTTTACTTTTCTTCTCAAAGCGAGGCCATGTGTAATTAACATTCTTTCTGTCTCTGTGTCATACTTTGTTCTCGAAATATCGAGTAAGGGTTAGGGCTCATTCGTTATGACAATTAGGAGGGGTCTTTTTTGGAAGGCGAAACAATTTTTTATTTTTTTAAATTATCTATCTGTTTATCTATATGTCTGTTCGTGTCATGTAAAAACTACTAGATATAATTTGATGCAGTTTATACAGTTGTATAGCGGAAGGTCTAATAATCTAATCTGGTATAGGTTTCATCGCGACACGACACGAAACGCGGGCGAAGTTGCGGGAAAAAGCTAGTAGCTAGCTACATTTCTAATATGCCGAAAAAGCTATTTATTTACGACGATAATAATATAATTTAAGGGGTATGATTCACATAAACTTATACCGACTTGTACTATAGTTTGACTATGCTTAATGCAAATAAAATTAATCCATTCGCATGTAGTATGCACTCTCTAAAACTGTCAGAGCGATGCACGAAACGTACAAAACTTTTAATATAAATTCGCTTTGAACTTTGATGTGAGCACTGAGCTTTTTGACTATCACTTAAAAAGCTGTATAGGCGTAAGCTACTTACGGGAATTGATAGACACGTTAAGGCAATTTGTTTAGAAATACTTGTGTAGTCATTTGATGTGAAATAGACGAGCAGTATTTGTGATTATAAATGAAACTAGATCTTTAAACATTACACGGGCAACATTCGTAGAAGAGAAGATGGAAGATGGAACCGAAAGGTTGTCAAATGGAGGCCGAGACAGGGCCGTAGGTGGGAAAACCTCTGACAAAATGGTCCGATGATATAACTCGGGAAAGACCAGCGGCCGAAACATGTCACGCGCGATAGATAAGAGTCGCGGCACTTAAACTTTTTAAACTCACGTCATTTCTATCTAATATGCGAGCATGGGTTTTAATTGGTATAAATTGAAAGGAAAAATTTATAAGGCAATTATCAGACATGTCGTGATGTATGGATCTGAATGTTGGGCGACGAAAGTGACGGATGAAAGGAAACTTCGTGCGACAGAGATGCGAATGTTGAGACGGATGTGAGGGGTAACTAGATTAGATAAAATATGGAATGAGTATGTAAGAGGAAGTATGAAAGTAGCACCAGTTAATGAGAAATTACATAGTTATAGGTTAGGCTGGTACGGGCATATTTTAAGAAGAGGTGAAAATCACGTCACTCAAAGAGCATTAAAGATGGAAGTAAAGGGTTCCAGGAATAGAGGAAGACCTAAGAAGAAATGGATGGAGTGCGTGAAGGATAGTCTGAACAGGAAAGCAGTATCAATGGATATGGCAAATGACAGAACGAAATGGAAGGAACTTACATACTGTGCCGACCCCACATGGGTGTCAAGAAGAAGAAGATGCGAGCATAGGTTCTGGAATCTGGGTCTAGGAAATCGCATCGCATAAATTTAGGCCGCTAAATTGTCTAATGTCGATTCTTTTCGATCGATTTGGTGTGACATTTTACAACTTAATTTTGATTTTGTCTTCGACCGGTTGAGCTGAAATTTTGCACATTTTCCAGGAGTTTGTTTGTTTCTCTATCTATCTCCCTCCAGCGAAATGAATATGGAATTAGAATATCCAAAAAGCCACTTGTCCTTGATTGAATCAAAATAAAATCACAACGAAGAACCAATAAAAATTACACAAAAAATGCTGAACTCGGACCACATAAGTTGACATTTGACAAAAACATTATCTACACAAAATCGAAATCGGTCAGCCTACCGTTTTGCTGACCCTACCACGAACTGTCAAAGCCTTCTAGAACAACCAAGTTACATTTATCACTGCCATTCACAATTCTAAACTTTATATTATTCAATTTAAGGTTCAAAGAAGATATATTAATATAAATGACAATGTTGTCGAAATTTATATCACCAAACTCAAATTTAGTGAGACATAAAATGTTTTTGGCGTATTTTTAAAGAATTGTCTGCCCGTCGCCTGTTCGTGGTATTGCAATAATTTTCGAGATGAGCGATTTTTTGACGGTAGTCGGATGCCATCTCGTCCACATTTGAAAATAACATTCCATTTTATACGAGGGTTAGTGAAAAATGTTATTAAGCTTAGTAATAACGTTTGAACATTTTCACACTATTGTCAAATGTTATTTTGATAATAATAGCAAAACAATGAAACTTGATTAGTGTAGTGATAAGTAAATGTCTACTTATGCAAGGTATAATATATACATGGTTACTGGTATCAAACGCCAAACCTCCTGGGTACATGAAACAAGCAACTTTTATTCTACGACTTTTCCTGATTCGTAGTTTTTTCTCATATGAAAATATATACAATCTACTTTGCAATTCTGCACATCTTAACTCTATGTACATAGCCAAGCAACACCAGACAGTACAGTAGCGGAATTGAATATAGAGTTAAGTTTTATAGAAACGACATTGAAACTAAAAAAAAATGTTTTTTTTTTTGTATTTATTACGTTTAGACAAAAGTCATAGAACAAAAGATGTTAGTCTCTATGTTGACGACCTCGATGGCGCAGTGGTAAAGTTCTTGCCACTGAACCGAGAGGTCCCGGGTTCGATCCCCGGTCGAGTCATGATGGAAAATGATCTTTTTCTGATTGGCCCGGGTCTTGGATGTATATCTATATATGTATTTGTTATAAAATATAGTATCGTTGAGTTAGTATCCCATAACACAAGTCTCGAACTTACTTTGGGGCTAGTTCAATCTGCGTGATTTGTCCTAATATATTTATTTATTTATAATTTATTTTATGTGCCTTATCCGCCTTTGAAAGGTTATGCGTTAGATACCAGTAACCCTGTATAAAATGTAATACTTATGCAAGCAACGATGCAGGCGTGCTAAAGTTCTGAGAATCTTGAAGACCATGCGAAATGGATGAAAAGTATTAATTGCCCGAGCTTGGCGGCACCACAGCCCCGAATACAACTTTCACGGCAAAATTTGAAAGACTATTAATCGATAATAATGATGCTTATATTAAAATGATAATAACAACCATATCTGGTGGTTTTCCACGTGTTGCGACTGCGACCGATGCGGTGAGGCGCATCGTGAATAATGCAACTGCACCGGTGACGTGCGGCCTTGCTGCGTTCGAGTTGTGAGTGTGCGCGAACGTTTGTCGGCGAACGTATCACAATAACAAGTTTATTTGTTAGACAAATTAATAAATCCCCGACATTCAATATTCATTTCGCTACTACTTTTCAACGGCTGAATCTGAATTTTGACCTATCGAAGAACCACCGCATAAAAATTAGCTATCGAATAAAAAAAACTCCGTCCAAATCGTTTCACCCGTTGATGAGCTACGGTGCCCCATTCACAGACAGACACACTTAGCGGTCAAACTTGTAACACCCCTCTTTTTTGCGTCAGGGGTTAAAAACAGGCAAATGCGAGTCGGACACACGGACCCAGGGCCCCTCAATGCCTATAAGAACGACAAAAAAAAATCATTATTTAAGAAAATTTTAACTGTCTATCTATAGCGGTTTATGAGATGAAACTTGGTGACAGATGGTCCGACAGATGGACAGACAACGGTGTTTTAGTAATGTGACCTTAACATGTAAACATAGGTACAGGTTAAAATAATAACGCTTCTTTCCGCTCACCGTAGTCGGGTAAAAAATAGAGAGGGGTATAGGTACGATATTTATTGGGAAATTCAAGTGATTAAAATGCGACAGTGAACATTTAGCGGGTAGGCGGTTACGCGGATTGCGGAGTAATAAATAAACAATAGACAACACTCAATGGCTCACACGGATCTAAGCTTTTACCGTGCATCCGCTGGACACAAACATAGACAGGATCTCCAGATAGCGAATGAGCAGTTTCTCTTGGCTCCTTAGGACTCCTGGACTCCTCCTTTTGAAGTCGAAATACCTTCTGCTCCGATACTATAAAATATCTAGAAGTATAAAAGTGCACCAATCAATTTTGACGTAAACTTGATCCAGCGCAGGATAACGCAACATACCTACACCATTTTGTCTAAACGTCAGCGACGCGCTGCTGGTACAAGAGTCAACGTCAAAGTTCACCGGAGCAACTCACATTAAGAGTGGGTTACACATGGAATTACTAGGTACTCCGAAGTACTTACTAAATTAGCTAGGTTACAGTTAACGTCAAAGTTGACTGGACAATGCAATATGCGTGCAAAAATTCGTCGTAGCAAGACGGCAAACGCAGCGATGAGTACTATTGTATATATTAGCAGATCGCGGGCGCTCCACGGCGAGTGAATCCGTCCGCGACACGCAGCAACAGACACTCACACCGAATAGGGCTGGCAGTTTTGCAAAAAAGTGTGACCAAAAAAAAAAAAAAATTGGTGTAAATATTTGCGACAGAAGGACTTATTTTTATAATATGTAAGGACATAGGTAAGTATATAATTCACTGAAAGAGATTATTAATCACAATCTCTGTGAATTATAAACAATATAAATTATATGTACAGATAGTAATTACCTGTCGTATAATTTGATTCCAGTGTTAAATACTTAGTTCCGCTTGTCTCTACTACATTAATGAAAGTCTTTGAAGAAAACGTAGCGGTGAAGTTTGTAGACTAGTTACGAGAAAATTTTTAACGTTAATAAATAATCTGTATCATCTTAGGTTGAATAAATAAATTTGACAACTCTCCAAACATACCAATATACTGACATTATTAAAGAAATTTCATATGAGTGTCGAAGAAAAAAAAAAATTTCTTAAACACTTGATGTATTAATATCGAATATCAACCAAATGGATTGGCTTGTGTCAGTAAAATTACGCAAACGATTAACGAAGCTTGCCACACACAAAAGTAGATCAGCAATGTGACATGTGGCAACCCTGGACGGATTTTTTCCTTCACTTGTCGTGGAGCGTGACAAATCCAGTCGGCGCACGCGTCGACGCTCACCCTTGTACAATGACTACATGGCTTCCTATCCAATAGTTTACTAGGGTTCTGAACATCTCTCATCTACGCATGTGCCCAGTTTCGTTCGGAGCTGCGATGCCACGAACACAGGAAAAAATTACTTTGAAACTTTTAAGATGCGGTTGTGCCGGCTGCCTGTTTGTTCATAGTTCTTTATTGCTTTCATTTGGTATACAGTTGATCTTATGAAATACAATGGAGTGCGCAAATGAGCCATGCAAGGTCTTTGCAATTATATTTTCGATACTACTATTAATTAATTATACAAATAACCAAAGAAAAAAAAACTGCAAAATATTATTGAGTGAAATGAAATCAATTAAATTAAATTATTATATAATTTAAATTATCATTAAAATAAAATTATCAATTAAATTACCATCATGAAGTATATAATATGTTCAGTTTAGTGACATCGTCCATTCAGTAATTATATATGAGTAATATTATTATGTTTACATGCAAATCATTATTAATTGGTATTTGAAATATATTAAATTAATTAAAAATATCATCCCATTTTGTCCCTCTGTAAATTCCTCTTTGGTATAAAAACATTTCTCTATCAAAAACTTTTTTAATTCTTTACAAAATTCCCTATATTTCTGTTTTTATTCATCTTAATAGCCATGTGGTGGGCACCTGAGCCAGTTGGTGACTGGCTGCACTAAGCTATAACGCTTTCGTAGGTTTCTTGTGCAAGCAAATTGAGACTCATCTATTTGAGCATATAGATTAGGATTTTTCCTGAGAAATTTGCAGATTTGAATTTTTATTTGTCTCCTTGGGAATGCTATTGTAATTGCTGTGTCCCTTAGTCGCTTCGTACGACATCCACGAGAGGATACTACCAATGATCATATTCTAGGGGGGAACCACACGCCACGGGATTCTAAACATCAATTCCTCTTCTACTCACGGCGGTAATCGATTATTTACATACATAACTTGAGAAATACCGCTTAATTGAAAATATGCCAGTGAAATACTTAACTAAAGTAAATTCTTTTACTTACACTTTGATTCGATTTGGTATTTTGCAATGGCAAAAAATATGGTACAGTCTATCACAGAAAAATCTGACCCGCCCGCGATTTGAACACCATCTCTTAAGGGGTCAGATTTATCTGTGACAGACTGTACGTTCTTAATCCGTTTTCTATTCTTTGAATAAAGATGGTATGTGCTCATTAATTAGGCAGGTAAGATACAGATACAGATACAGGCAGGTATACAGACAGACAGGTAATTCAGGGTACTGGGGCAAAGCTCCTAGGCCATAAAGTAGACGCGTGTGACCTCTGGTATTGCAGGCGTTGATATGGCTACGATGACCAATCTGCTTGCCTGTTTGATAGTATAAAAAAAGGTATATTTTCAACAACTAAATGAATTCTTTATCAGATTATTGTTACAAAATGCTAATTTTGGTCTTATCTGTTGCCGCCAGCAAAGTGTTTTGGTCATTGTCTCTGTTCTAAGAATTGTCAAAAACAATGCGCAAAGGCCGCAAGATCACATACAAGACGATAACAATAATGTCATGTTAATTAGCTGAGACAATCGTGTGAATTTATTTTTTTACAAGTTCCGCGTATTTTTGGGATTTCTTGGATATTTTGATTTTTGTTTATTTGATGACAATTACAATTTATTATAAAAACTAGCTGATACCCTCGGCTTCGTTCGCGTGGCCGAACAATTTTCGGCAAGGAGTCGCAAAATTATTAGAGAAATTGACAATTTATTATAAAATTCTCGTGTCGTAGTTTTTGGGTTACCATAGTCTCGACCGATTTTGATACACTGAATAGGTATTCAGTGGGTTCCCTACGTGTCTGCGAAACTTCACTTTGCGTTTTTTGTTTTACCGAACTCAGTAGGTCAGATAAAAGTTTTGAGCGAAGCCGAGACTGGGTGCTTGTTTGAAATGTGATTATTATGTGTTTAGCAATAATAAGTACAAAAAATCGAATCCAAAACTTATGCTGGTTCCTCAATAAAGGGTATTCTTTTAACACTACACTCAGATTTACAATATTCTTTTACCTTCAACAAAACCATGATGGAAAACGATCTTTTTCTGATTGGCCCGGGTCTTGGATGTTTATCTATATATGTATTTGTTATAAAATATAGTATCGTTGAGTTAGTATCCTATAACACAAGTCTCGAACTTACTTTGGGGCTAGCTCAATCTGTGTGATTTGTCCTAATGTATATTTATATTTATCTAATTCACGGTTAGATTTTCACTTTGAGTATCAAACCAACCTAAGAATCCGCGACTGCATATTCCTATGCAAAAAAGTTGTCAGAAACCTATTACAGTAGAACATTTAAGCCTTTGTATTATTCATTGCACCACACTGGAAAATAATCAATAAATTGTCATATCAGTCGCCGCACTCACCTAATTTTTTGTCACGACAGACTATAAATAACTGTCAATCACGCAAACAGTCACGCGTGCGCCACTTCCATACTGCACTAGTAACACAAATCCTCAGGAAATTGAAGGTGTTAATTAAAAACGACAGTGTGATTTTACGTAAATCGAAACAGCGGTCTGCACGCGAACAGTCTTGCCGATTCATAATTAATTAGCCACATTGTAAAGAACTAACGCCCGCGACTTCGCCCGCGTTATTTATCCGGGATGAAAGGTACCCTATGTCCTTCTCCACACTTCAAACTACATGTGTGCAAATTTTAAAGAAGAATGGTTGAATAGATAGTAGATAGAGCGTAAAGATGTAACAAATAAACAAACTTACTTTGGCATTTGTAATATTGGACCGCTGTTCTTACTATTCGAGTGTGTTATTGCTAACACTGGTGGTCAATTTTATTCAAGATACCTAAATTCATTTGATATGACTTTTACAAGTAACTATTAAAGACCAATTTTATTCATTTGATATGACTTTTACAAGTAACTATTAAAGACAAGTACTTCCATACACACTTGTAACTAAATATACAACCAGTGTGCAGGTTTCCTCGATATTTTCCTTCGGAAGCAAGTGGTGGTCTATGGAAACTACAACTGCCTCTGATTGGATACAATCTCACGAGTAGGATTACAAAAGTCCAATATTGCTGAAATGAATATGTTGCTTTAGATATTTTTCATTTTATTTCACATAATTATTTGCCATTAATTGTTGATTATCATTCATGTAATTGAATAAATATTTGAATCGAATCCTATATGTGTCACATGAGTTTGTATACCAATCTGACTCATGTATACTTGCTTCCATTACACCACTTGCTTCCGGTGAAACCTGCACACTGGTCGATTATTATTAACTTGTGTGAAATGGAGAAGGCAATGGCAAACCACTACATTAATGCCAAATGCAATGCCATAATGCCAAGATTGTGTGTGTTTCATTCCACGTAATAATCACGACCCTCAGTCATGAGGAATACGACTATGAAGAAGAATTAAATAAATATTTGTATGTTATACATAGCAAGACACGGCTCACTATATCATAATTTTGACCTAATGTACCTATGTTTGACTAAATTGATTGATTGATGAATAAGGTAACACGAATTGATCGTTTTATTTTTAGCTTATGAATGCCTCCAACACTAGTGTTGGAGTGACAACCCTAGGGTTGTCACACGTGCTTTTTTCGCTTTTTCTCGCCCTTTTCATGCTTCGCATTCGCTTTTTCATGCTGTAGTCTTTAGGGAAAACCATGGCTCACTCTACAACCTTTAAGTTACTTTAAACGCGAAGCACTTTGAGCTCCAAGGTGTAAGAATTAACGTTTTAAGTAACTATTATCATTAGGTACTTAGGGTGGGTTGCACCATCCACTTTGACGTCAACTTAAACGTGCACAGAACAACGTAAAGCACGCCATTTAGTCTAAACATCATCGGCGGGCCGGCTAAAATCAACGTCAAATTTGACGGTGCAACTCACCCTTATTCAATTTAAATGGTCTTAAGTTTTTAATAAAATTAAATAGCATGGTAATCAAAGGAAAATAAAAATGCATGTCCATTACAGAATAGGAATTTAAAAAGCGAATCCTGAAAGCGGATGACATGAAAGGACCAATCCGCTAAGTAGCCCTTTGCCAAGGGTCAATCGAGCAAGGGATCCATATGTTCAAATAGCTTTGATCCTAGCGAAATTACGGGCCAATGTTTAATGTGAGGTATTCTTTAATGAAAAAAAAATGTTATTTAAATCTTAGCTTTTTTGAAATTAGAATTTCATGGAATACTGGCCAGTACCTGCGGCATGCGGTACTTATTCTTACATAGATCAACAAAAAAAAAAAATGATTTCTGTTTAGCTCCCAATTTGAAATAGCATCTAAATTTCTATTTATTTTTGGTGAATAAGCTAGACTTTTTAGAGGACTGTTAATACAAAATTATATTAACTTTATGATAATGACAATGCTTTCAAAAATATGGTAGAATTAAAATCATTTTTGGGCTCGACAAAACGCTCTATACTAATGATATCGAACGTGACATCGCGTTCGAAGCTTGATATTTTAAAATAGCGTACATGATTGTGTTTGTTCGATATTTAAATATTTCGTTTATGCGGACGATTTCGTATGTTTACGATTTTTTCAAAAATTACTTAAATTTTTGTGATCTTTTTTGAAAAAATTAATTCTTTTTTTCTAAAATTTTTGTGATGTTTTTTTAAATGCATTTTCCGTACACATTTCTAAGGCTCGTTCAGTCCTCTAACCCTTACGAAATAAATTTAAATTTTTGATTTAATAAATTATAACTTCCTTAAAATGCATAGACCAAATCACTAGGTGACCAAATCACATGACGACCTCGGTGGCGCAGTGGTAAGGTTCTTGCCACTGAACCGAGAGGTCCCAGGTTCGATCCCCGGTCGGGTCATGATGGAAAATGATCTTTTTCTGATTGGCCTGGGTCTTGGATGTTTATCTATATATGTATTTGTTATAAAATATAGTATCGTCAATCACGCAAACAGTCACGCGTGCGCCACTTCCATACTGCACTAGTAACACAAATCCTCAGGAAATTGAAGGTGTTAATTAAAAACGACAGTGTGATTTTACGTAAATCGAAACAGCGGTCTGCACGCGAACAGTCTTGCCGATTCATAATTAATTAGCCGCATTGTAAAGAACTAACGCCCGCGACTTCGCCCGCGTTATTTATCCGGGATGAAAAGTGCCCTATGTCCTTCTCCACACTTCAAACTACATGTGTGCAAATTTTAAAGAAGAATGGTTGAATAGATAGTAGATAGAGCGTAAAGATGTAACAAATAAACAAACTTACTTTGGCATTTGTAATATTGGACCGCTGTTCTTACTATTCGAGTGTGTTATTGCTAACACTGGTGTTCAATTTTATTCAAGATACCTAAATTCATTTGATATGACTTTTACAAGTAACTATTAAAGACAAGTACTTCCATACACACTTGTAACTAAATATACAACCAGTGTGCAGGTTTCCTCGATATTTTCCTTCGGAAGCAAGTGGTGGTCTATGGAAACTACAACTGCCTCTGATTGGATACAATCTCACGAGTAGGATTACAAAAGTCCAATATTGCTGAAATGAATATGTTGCTTTAGATATTTTTCATTTTATTTCACATAATTATTTGCCATTAATTGTTGATTATCATTCATGTAATTGAATAAATATTTGAATCGAATCCTATACGTGTCACATGAGTTTGTATACCAATCTGACTCATGTATACTTGCTTCCATTACACCACTTGCTTCCGGTGAAGGAAAACATCGTGACGAAACCTGCACACTGGTCGATTTATTATTAACTTGTGTGAAATGGAGAAGGCAATGGCAAACCACTACATTAATGCCAAATGCAATGCCATAATGCCAAGATTGTGTGTGTTTCATTCCACGTAATAATCACGACCCTCAGTCATGAGGAATACGACTATGAAGAAGAATTAAATAAATATTTGTATGTTATACATAGCAAGACACGGCTCACTATATCATAATTTTGACCTAATGTACCTATGTTTGACTAAATTGATTGATTGATGAATAAGGTAACACGAATTGATCGTTTTATTTTTAGCTTATGAATGCCTCCAACACTAGTGTTGGAGTGACAACCCTAGGGTTGTCACACGTGCGTTTTTCGCTTTTTCTCGCCCTTTTCATGCTTCGCATTCGCTTTTTCATGCTGTAGTCTTTAGGGAAAACCATGGCTCACTCTACAACCTTTAAGTTACTTTAAACGCGAAGCACTTTGAGCTCCAAGGTGTAAGAATTAACGTTTTAAGTAACTATTATCATTAGGTACTTAGGGTGGGTTGCACCGTCCACTTTGACGTCAACTTAAACGTGCACAGAACAACGTAAAGCACGCCATTTAGTCTAAACATCATCGGCGGGCCGGCTAAAATCAACGTCAAATTTGACGGTGCAACTCACCCTTATTCAATTTAAATGGTCTTAAGTTTTTAATAAAATTAAATAGCATGGTAATCAAAGGAAAATAAAAATGCATGTCCATTACAGAATAGGAATTTAAAAAGCGAATCCTGAAAGCGGATGACATGAAAGGACCAATCCGCTAAGTAGCCCTTTGCCAAGGGTCAATCGAGCAAGGGATCCATATGTTCAAATAGCTTTGATCCTAGCGAAATTACGGGCCAATGTTTAATGTGAGGTATTCTTTAATGAAAAAAAAATGTTATTTAAATCTTAGCTTTTTTGAAATTAGAATTTCATGGAATACTGGCCAGTACCTGCGGCATGCGGTACTTATTCTTACATAGATCAACAAAAAAGAAAAAAATGATTTCTGTTTAGCTCCCAATTTGAAATAGCATCTAAATTTCTATTTATTTTTGGTGAATAAGCTAGACTTTTTAGAGGACCGTTAGTACAAAATTATATTAACTTTATGATAATGACAATGCTTTCAAAAGTATGGTAGAATTAAAATCATTTTTGGGCTCGACAAAACGCTCTATACTAATGATATCGAACGTGACATCGCGTTCGAAGCTTGATATTTTAAAATAGCGTACATGATTGTGTTTGTTCGATATTTAAATATTTCGTTTATGCGGACGATTTCGTATGTTTACGACTTTTTCAAAAATTACTTAAATTTTTGTGATTTTTTTGAAAAAATTAATTCTTTTTTTCTAAAATTTTTGTGATGTTTTTTTAAATGCATTTTCCGTACACATTTCTCTCTAAGGTTCGTTCAGTCCTCTAACCCTTACGAAATAAATTTAAATTTTTGATTTAATAAATTATAACTTCCTTAAAATGCATAGACCAAATCACTAGGTGACCAAATCACATGACGACCTCGGTGGCGCAGTGGTAAGGTTCTTGCCACTGAACCGAGAGGTCCCAGGTTCGATCCCCGGTCGGGTCATGATGGAAAATGATCTTTTTCTGATTGGCCTGGGTCTTGGATGTTTATCTATATATGTATTTGTTATAAAATATAGTATCGTTGAGTTAGTATCCCATAACACAAGTCTCGAACTTACTTTGGGGCTAGCTCAATCTGTGTGATTTGTCCTAATATATTTATTTATTATTTTATTTATTTATTACTAGGTAATAACCAGAAACCCGAAAAATATTGAGTATTTTCTATTCTCAGTTTAACTAAAGGAACGTTATAATATTACAAAAATCCTTAAAAAAAATCTCACCACGATAACTGAACTGGACAACAATATCTAAATAATTAACACAACATAATTGCCATTGCACTTACAATGCTTTTTCATAAAGCTCTCGTAAAACTTTTGTGGCTGATTAAAAATTTTTAACGAGGAGAGCAATTATGACCTCAAAACCAGTTAAGCGTGGACCCTTATTTTTATAAAACTCATATATTTTTCTAATAATTCTTTAACGAATGAAAGGTCTTTACATTCTGGTTGCAAGTTTACCACGTCATCTGTTAAAAAGGTGGGCGTGGTTCCGTATAAGCCATGAGATGGGGTTTTTTTTAAGGTTTCGTTTTGTTTTATTACGTCATCTGTCTTCGCAAATCACAGTTTATGGTTGATTGGGATGTGCGTAATTTTTACGTCATTTTTGTCGGCTCGTGTTACTGGCTTGATGATTTCGAGGCGCCATGTTTTTGTCTTAAACATCGTAATTTTATAAACTGTTGCACGCGGGT
The DNA here is from genome assembly GCF_027563975.2 of Plodia interpunctella. Lineage (NCBI taxonomy): Eukaryota > Metazoa > Arthropoda > Insecta > Lepidoptera > Pyralidae > Plodia > Plodia interpunctella. Next base: position 1,326,687 of record NC_071308.1, on the reverse strand, counting down.
TCTTCCGCGGTATAAAAGGAATGTTCGTAGGTTGATGGTTACGTAGGCTTTCATCTATATTCTTTCACGCATGCAAATATAAAACACAAAAAAGAAAAAGATAAATAATAATAAATAAATAAATATATTAGGACAAATCACACAGATTGAGCTAGCCCCAAAGTATGTTCGAGACTTGTGTTATGGGATACTACATACCTCTCGGTTCCCGTAGAGGTCCCGGGTTCGATCCCCGGTCGGGTCATAATGGAAAATGATCTTTTTCTGATTGGCCCGGGTCTTGGATGTTTATCTATATATGTATTTGTTATAAAATATATTATCGTTGAGTTAGTATCCCATAACACAAGTCTCGAACTTACTTTGGGGCTAGCTCAATCTGTGTGATTTGTCCTGATATATTTATTATTTTATTTTTTTTTTCCGAAATAAAATTGATTTGATTTTTGATTTTGATTTGTTAAGTGATAAGTATTAAGTATGTATATACATACGAAGTGTTTTTAAAACTACATAGATTAGGTATATACATAGTACATAATTAAAATAAGATATTTATTCCCTTTGAGTGTTGTTTAAAAGTATAAAGTAACCTCCACAATTTAACTGGCCCTGTGTTGCGGTGTCGCGTGTGACCCGACACCGTTGTCTGACATCGCCGACACTGTCAGTTGGCTGCAAGCAATTTCCTGTTTTGTCAACGCTGACATTAAATACGAAGATTGCAGAAAATAGGTTAAAATGTTATTTTGTTTAATTTGTATAAATTTGCCGAGGGATATGATTATTAGGTTCTGTTTAATTTTTATTTTTTCTCATCAATCGCGTTATGTATAAAATGTTATTTTAGTTGCCTAAAAGAATACATTTCTTACATGTTGTAAGAAATGTTAATAATAAATAAATAAATAAATAAATAAATGTCTTATATATAATTTGTATATAGTATGTTATAAATATTATTTATAAATATCTATTAATTTATACGTACATCCAAAATCTAAACGTATTCAATGTTTAAATTTTCATCGAGGCTTTATAACATTTACTTTAATCTGCGCATGCGCTTCAATTTATTCCTATATTCTTTATTTATTGGAAGATAAAATATAGAAATAATAACGTAAATGGACAACGAATGAAAATGTCCGCCATTATAAACGCGGTAATTGAATACGGGGAAATTGTTTTAAATTAGCGCATGTGGTGTCCACCTTAGTGGGTCGCACAATTAATGTAATATTTAATTAGCATACGTGTATTCAAGAAACATTGTAGTAATCAATGGTGAACAAAATAAACAAACAAATAAATAAATAAATAAAAATAAATAAAATATTGGATCAATAAAATTAAAACAAATAATAAACGCCGTACCATATATCATTTTTATCGCCCTTAGACCAAAAGACGAAATTGGACTGACCATTACTGGGTAGACCCTTTCTCAAATAAATAGAACACGATTTGTAAGCCCAAAATGACCATAAAGTAAAGGAATAACGCCCTTTGCCTGTGGCTCATCCCTTTTGTTATTCATAAAGGAATATTATTTATGTGTTATCGTCAAAATATTTATTATTATGTCCGTTAGCCCCCCTCTGTCCTTTGTGACGTACGTGGAAAAAGTCGGGGGTGTGAACGTCTTGCTAGTGTTGTCATCCAGTGTCGATAGAGCTTAAGAATGTATTATCGACATATGTTATATCGATTTGACACAATATCATGTAGTTAATAGACGTAAACACTTGTTTATTAACTATAAAATCAAAATAGAAAAAATAATTTGATTGATAAAAAAAAATTATCGATAAAATTTGGAAGATAAATAATTCATAATTTACAAAAGAAAATAATTTAAATCATAATAAAGTCACGATTTCTACATTACAAAAACCTTTGAAACATATGTGTTTTATACTTGTAGAATAATAATTAATTGTTATTGTAAAACTATAATAAATTATATACCTTTTTCTGTAAAAAGTCGTGCATCAAAATCCATTGGGTAGTTTTAAAGGTTTATATAGACATAACATAGGGACAGACAGAAAGCAGGTCGACTTTGTTTTATATTACGTTGTGAAAAAACTTAAATGCAATCTCCACTGTTAAGCAAAAAAGTCTATAAAAAATATGTACGGATATATTTACGGTACAAATGCCCTTGTTGTCAATTATAGAATCGATGAACTTTGAATCAATGTACGATTGAAGCAAAATTTTCCGCGTCTACATCAAAAGATATGTTACTTTGTATAGTAAGAATAAGTGACAGCCGAGGAAGTCATTAAGCTTTGAGTACTTTTAGCTATTTAACAAATTCAATGATATTTGATTATTGCGCAGTTTAAAATCACTGTCATGACGATTTGAAGAGATACATTAAATAACTAAGAATAGTAATGCAATTTTATTGTTAAAAATATCAGTAGCGTTCGTAATCTAACAATAAATATTCAATTTCATGCTAAAGTAACCACAACGAATCGCGTGCCCTTTGCTCTTGACGAAACAGAATGACACACAATATGTAGCTAATTCGGATATTTCTATAAGTATTTATTCGATAAATCGATAACAAATCGATCTCCAATTTTCGAAACTTAGGTTTCAACATGCGCTATAATATTAACACTCGATAAAACAACTTTTTGAAAAGTAGTAAAAAAAATATCGATAAAACATTTGCGTCCCTAATCCGCCGCGCGTTATGAAATATGCGATTCCTTATACAGGAGAAGTCCTTTATGTATCCCTAGGGAGACACTGGTCAAGTGGGTTATCAGAAGTGGCCGCGGGCAAAATGAAAAATTTATGTCTCAATATTGCACCGACTCGTGCGCTGCATTATGGTCATCTCTAGGGGCTCCACGAGATTGGTTTGAATTTAGAATTGTTGCGTTAAATTTAGATTTGGGTCAATTTGAAAATAAAATTCAATATTTTTATATATTTTTTTCTTAACTAGCTGTGCCCCGGGGCTTCGCTCCCGTGGGTATTTCGGGATAAAATGTACCCTATGTGTCATTCCAGGTTACTTTCTAACCGTATACCAAATTTCATAACAATCGGTCCAGTAGATAATGCCTGAAGAGGTAACAAACAATTAAACTTACTTTCGCATTTTCAGTTGGGATTAGTACAGGTTAACAGTCATAATTAATATTTTAAATTTCAGAATCACTACTTTCATTTAGTGAGAATATAATAGAAAGAATAGTATAGAAATCATTTATTCCAAATAATATGGTGATATAAATAGATGACAACAATCAAAATTACAACATATTCTGCCACAGTTGGCGTAGGAATATCAAGTATTAAAATTACATTACATTATACATATTGAAACTTTAAAGAAAGTGGAAAGAGTTTAATATCATTTGATTAATTACTGTCACTCACTGCATGTTCCCTCTGCTCGATTGCATTCGGGGTGATGCCGCGAAAATCGGGGTAAAAAAAAAACCTTAAAATTTTCAATCAATATTCGGTTGTTATTTTGCAACCGGCCACTTGCCCGACGTCAGCCCTCCTTGGGAATGTTATTGCGTAGGCTGTGTGTCCTATATTAAGGCAGAACCAAACGCCACATTAATTACTGTATGTAAAATTTGTAGATTTTTTTGTAAAAACCAATATCTTCATATTTTTATTCACTCATCCACAGTGATAAGAAAACTTGAAAATCATTATTCCTATAATGCCTCTACAACTAACATTACATTTCACGTAATAAAATTTGCAATTCAAACACACCAAGTATAGCTTTCATCGCAAGAAGCTTTTCAACCGATTGCTTTTAAAGATAACATTAATATTATCATTAACAGTAAGTGGGTAGGCGACAACAGAACTTCAAGTCATGATAGCGACCAATTACAATGACCTTCTTCATCTCAAGAATACATCGAGTATTGTACGAGAAATGTCAATTGTCATGTCTTTGCAGGGGTCAAGGTAAAATGGTCAGGTTCATAATAGAAGAGCAAGGGGCCAAGTTGACATTTGACGTTGATTCACTATTGTCCAACGCGATTTAGCTGATGTCATCGAGCGGCATGTCGATATCGATAATTGTTAACGGCGTCGCGTCATTAGTTTTGTTCAAATGAATATTTTGCATTTTTGTGCCGCGATCTTTTGTTTAATTTGAATGGATGAATTAAATATGGTTTTGTTTGCATAATTATTTTTCTACATTAACCCACTATTGGGTCACCATTTTTCGCGCCATTTCCCATGCTCCTATGCAGTAGAATCGCTTATCTATGACCCAAAAAGATTTGATTTATTTCTCAAATAACTATATAAACAATTACAAACAATTAGTCGGGTTCACTTTTCAACGTTTTGTTTGCAATTCGTTGTCAGGTAATTAAGCACGCATATTATTCTTGATCACATCAAGCCGACACTTCTTGATTTCATTATAATCAAATATTGAAATCGTAAAATGCAAATGCCGGCTTGTATAAACAAATAAAAGTTTGGCAAACTGTTCAGTGTGAGTGTGGCCGTATGAGCCGTCATAAGCTTTCTTCTTTAAAACAACGCAACGGATTTTGTTATAGTTTTAACTGTTTATTTAAATAATTTATTCCTGAATGTTTACATACATAAATGACTCCGTGCGAAGCCGCTAGTCAAGTCGCTAGTTTGTTCTATTTAAGAAAACGAATAGTGACCAACCTGCCTAATAAAAAATTATTAAGAACTTGGATAAGTATAATATGTGGATATTTATGTCTATATCGGATACCAAAGCCATTTTTTTCTTAATGTAAAGCTATCAAAAAATATTCAATGTCACCTGTCGACGACCTAATGAGAACATTCAAACGTATGGGTGGTCCTTGCAAACTGTAGATCTTATCGTAAAGGAATAGAGTTCAAAATGAGTTTAAATTCCCGTGTAAAGTACAGTGACAATAAAATTGTCGCGTCACGCTGGACGATTGAAATCATATTGGGATAGAAATGTCTTGGGGCGGATTCGGATCAAAGGCTTTTGAGAGACGAGCCGAGCCGGACGGTGATGTCATATTTATTTTGATAAATAAATTACTTGCATATGCCGTGAGACTTTAAATTATGTACGCACTAGTTGCGTCTCGCGTCTGTGCTTGTGTAACCTGTCAACCTGTGAGCTGGTTTCGTCGCGATATTCTCCTTCGCCGGAAGCAAATGGTGGTCTATGAAAACTGCAAACGTAATTTTTGCATATATGTAGTTTAATGTATTGAGAATACATGGACATAGGGTATCATTCATCCTGAAAAAAAAACTTATCTCTTGGAAAAATGACGCGTGCGAAGCCGCAGGCAACAGTTTGTTTATTATTTCGTTTTAAGTATATTAGATACTAGATGTTACCCGGGGCCTCGCTTCCATGGGAATTTTGAGATAAAATATACCTTATAGCAATCTTGGATAATGTACCTTTCTAATGGTAAAAGAATTTTTGAAATCGGTTTGGTAGTTTCGGAGATTAATCGTCTCAAATATACAAACTCGCAAACGCTTACCTCTTTATAATAACAGTATATATATATGTTAATATGTAAGGTATTTATAATATGGTTATTAGTATTTGTATTACAGGTTTTTGTACCGAACTTATTGTTTATCATTTTTGTTTTAACATTCTCTGATTGTAACAATAATGGTAAGCCGATCTGGCATGATAGGGACCAACACTGTTCAAATGAGTTTATTTCGGCATTTCTTCTCGGCAGTGGTCGTTCCGAAATGCCAGTAGTTTGTAGCTTGTGAGAAATAACTATAAATATAAAGATTGACGAGAAAAAGTGCCTGTGAAGGTCTAATTTCTGAATAAATGATTTGAATTTGAATTAGAATTGTGTTTTGTTTTGGATTTAATCACATAAAATTATCAGCGAAAACAATCAATTTGACGAAATAAACGTACACTGAACATATTCGCATATAAATCACATCTCGTAGGGTTGTGCACTGCTCAGGTGCGTCATCAATCAACGTCCTCGGCGACAACTTGACGTATGGGACAATTCCATGCAAAACGGTCAATTATTCTGGTGGGGTAGGGTGACTTGATGAAGCACACTTTTTGCCCGACTGCGAGAAAAGTGTTCTTTTTGGTCGTATTTATGTATTTTATTTTGTATTTATCATATAAATTGTCTCAAATCATATACATCTGTACGATGTGTACATCAGTTATTGTATTTTGTATTTATGTATGATATATTTTTTAAATACTGTTTTTTTTTAATTAATTTCGTTGCATTCTTATTTACACGTCATTAAATCTTTTTTTATATATAATTTTATATTATACTTAAATTGAAGCCGTGGTGGTGGACCTGTGAACCGAAAGGTCCCAGGTTCGAATGCTACTCGTGCGTGCCACATGAGTTTGTATACCAATCTGACTCATGTATAGTAGTTTTCATCGACCACCACTTGTTGATTATTAACTTGTGTGTGAAATGGAGAAGGCAATGGCAAACCACTCCATTAATAATGCCAAGAAATTTGTTACGTGTATTTCATTCCACGTAATGACCACGGCCCTCAGTCCTGAGGAATACGACTATGAAGAAGAAGATACTTAAATTAGATTAATTTAAATAATTTACAAAAATATGGCTGTAAATAATGCAAAATTTAAAATATTAAAATACAACTCTGGATTATTTTTGAGTTTTAATTTATTTATTTTAACTGTAATTTGATATCATATTTAAATTTTACTAATATAGGTTAAGATGTACGAACAAAATATGGATTTTTAAATTATCTGAAATAAACTATATTGTAAATTGTATAACTCAAATAAGAGCAAGAGAATGAAAAAAAACTTAACTTAAAATATTAAAAAAAAAAACCTACAAAAAATACATACATACCTACAAAAAAAAAACGAAAATGCTAAAGTAAAACGTATAAAATACTTCAAACAGTACACGCGCAAAATAACGCTGTACACCGAAAAACTCGCACATTCCTCCACAGATAACAAAACGTGAAATTTATTCACGAACATGTCAGCCTCTCTTTGACAATTTACATCGCAAATGGATGAGGTGTCATGTTGGCAACTGGCAAGTCTATCAAAATTTTCAAATAGACTCCCTTTAAGTGGATTTTTAGGGGTCTCGACACCCTAAACGGTAAAATTGAAGCTGTCAAACGAGACTTATAGAATTTGAGGCATATTAATCAAGGGTGCCAATTACTTGGCGGAATAAAGCCGCAGCCGAGTTTGTTTAATGGACTGTAAGTCGCTTTTTAAGTGACTTAAGTGGGACAATTTATTGTGAATAATTTTGCGTTTATTGTGCTCAAACTGTTTGTAATATATTTAATGTGTTTATTGAAAAGTATTGATAAAATTGAAAATTCTATATATACCTTATATTATAATTATTATATATTCTATATATACATATGAAAGTTGTTAAGTTATAAAATATATTAATAATATTGGTAATCTAAGACATTATTTATATTATATGCTAGCGGCCCGTCCCGGTTTCGCACGTGTAAAAACATAATCTATAATATATATATAAAAGAACAAGCGTTTTTTATTAATCAACTGCTCAGA